>NC_137960.1:39454081-39594081 GCF_963924665.1 Micromys minutus | reverse complement strand
AGGGGATTCCAGTCTATAATGGACCCACTGTATTTGCAGCCTGTAAGTTTGTCAACATCTTATTTGCAGATTCCTTTTTAATGACAAATACAGGAGAATTCCAAGGACATGTAGACTGCTTTATATGTTGAGGTTCTAACTGCTCAGTTCCTATAATTTCTCTTCGTTCAAGGGCCATTGCTCTTCCCAGACAGGTTTATCAGTTAGCCATTTTAAAGCTAGGGGAGGTGTTGGTTTCCTGATACCTCCAGAATTTCTTGTTCTATCAGGTAGAGCTGCTCTGCCTTGATTGGTGGGCTACTTGTGATTAAGTCCAGAGTGGTGTGGCCTTCTGTAGCATGCTTTAGGTCTTCAATACCTAGTTTAGTTTTCTCTAGTTGCTCTGTAGATCACTGACAGGAAGTACCTGGCTCATGTTGTTTGTTTCTGGGGTACTAGCGAACGCCCTTAGGGAGTTTTCCATGTTTAAAGAATTATCTCATAGGCATTTTCCTATCGATAAGGAATTACCCTGCATATCTCTTACTGATCTGCATTTGTTAGACTAGTGCCTGCCCTTACCAACCTTCTACAAATCCCAGAAGGTCTTCTAGAGAAGTCTCTAGGAATTGCTTATCTATAATCCCTTTTCAAATGATCTTGTCTCCCACAGTTAATATGTAATATGTACCTTAATATGTAAGATTATGGGCCATTGCTTGTCCAATGACGTAGGAGCAATATCAGCAGTAGTACTGATTTTTTCTCCAGCTGAGGGCTGCCCCATCTGAAGTGTACAGACTCCAGTGGTTTACCATCTTTATCGTGTACATCAGTACATTGTCTCTTCCAGTGGAAACCTTTCCTACAGTGGGGACAAATTCTCTTAGGTGGGTTAGGATCTGTTGTGGAGAAAGAGTTTTGCGGGCATTCATTTCTCCAATGTCCTCCAATGTGTCTTCACATTTGAAGCAGATTCCTTCTGTTTTTATGCTACAAATGCCTGAGCCACAGATGTAATCTGGTGTGATGTGGTTCCTATATCTCAGGTTGCCACAATCCACCTATCTTGATGCTCCTCCCAGCGACCCTGGGTTCAGAAGCCATGCTTTCCCATACAATGGTTTTAAGAAGGAGATCTCTGGCTGTGGGATTTGGATTTTTTTTTTTCTAGGCTCATTTTAGTTCTGAGAATAAAATCAGACAGGGGCTCTTCAGGATTTTGATGGAAAGGCAGCAGGAGGGAGGTGGGGTCTTGTAATCCTGAGGGTGGGCTGAGCCTGCCCCAAGCTTGGATCGCACAGAAGATGACCTGGTTATAATACCCTGCCAGCTGAGTTGCCTGCTATGCTCTGGTAGAAAAGTCTTTCTGGCCTAAGAGTTCATTAAAACTCCAGGGGTGTCACTTTGGTTTCTATTTTGTGTGATTTGTTCAAGGCATTCATCTGAAAATAAGGCTTCCTATTTCAAAAACATGGGGCCGGGCAGGGAAGAACAGCAGATAACTCTCCAATCTTGGGGGGTGTTTAGGTTGGCAATATGGCTCTGCAGAAGAAATTTTGTCCAGGGTACATGGATTCCACCTTCCTTCACTGCCTGCCTGAGTTCTTTTAAGTCTGAGACTTGCAAAGGGTACAAGTCAAGTGGTTTAGTTCAATTGGGGTTGATATTAACAGGGAATGCTTGGTCACATGGGGGTTTTAGTTCCATATCAGACCCCTGAGTAACATGGAGACACAGAGCTTCATTTTTGCAAGGGAATCCTGAAAGTTACAAAGTTGTTGAGTAACAGATGGTTGGGGATAAGGGACTAGGGAGTTTGGCAGGTTTTGTCTACTGGTTTTATAAGTCTTTCATTTTTATGGCTCAGAGAAGGAGGGGGAAGCTACCTCTCTCACCTGGATAGGGGGAGGTGGAGTAAGTGGAGAGGCAGGTAGAGGCTCCTTTGGTTTTTTAATGGAGCCCTGCCCTTGGGTGGGAGGGAGGGGCAAGAGGAGCAGACAGTTTATTTGGTGTCTTCTCTTAAGCATAAAGAGGCAGGGGTGGGCAGATGGATTTTATTTCCCTTACTGGTTGGGTAAGGGCTGTGAGATCTGAAATAGGGTGGTTTTTTGGACCTTGATCTTTGGGCTTATCTGAGGAGGCTCAGGAGCTGTGTTGCTATTAGACTGTCCTGATTTAGATGGCCGTATGCACTGCCTAATTGTGGCTAAGATCGGCAAAAATTCACAGGAAGGTGATTTTCCTTCGTGGGTATCTGTTTTTGCTGAGAGAAGCTACTCACGTCCATGAGCCTAAGCTATAAATAATGTCATTGGCCATTCATGGAGCTATCTGAAGGACTTCCTCCCAAAACAAGGCTTGTTTTGGGGGCTACTTTTAATCCGTGGGATTTTAGTAAGGCACATCCTCCTGGCCTGGGGAAATTTTTTATGTGATGACAAGTTGCCCATGAGAAAAAAGAGGAGAAACGCTTTGTCCAATGGGAATGTTCCCTCGGCCTTTCAGCTTTGGGGATTCCACAGCCGTTCAAAACGCTAAGCCTTCCAGCAGATTTAAGAACTGGCAGCCGCCCTGGCTTTTACCCGGCTTCTGCATTACCAGGTTTCCATTTTGCTTTAAGGAGACATGAGAGAGAGAGAGAGAGAGAGAGAGAGAGAGAGAGAGAGAGAGAGAGAGAGAGAGAGAGAGAGAGAGAGAGAGAGAGAGAGAGAGAGAGAGAGAGAGAGAGAGAGAGAGAGAGAGAGAGAGAGACCAACACCAGTTGTGGGTGGGCTGTCGGGATTTAGACAGGGGCCAGAGGGTCTTTCTTTCTGCCAACACCAGAGTGTAGCTCTGGCCAGGAGGCTTCAGTTGCCCCTTCAGATTGTCCGAACCCAGGCGATGGCGCTGACTGTTCATTCAGTCCTGTCCCTGTTCGAGTACCAAGTGGCCGCCAGATGTGCGCCTGCGTACTGGAGGCTTTCCACGGAGATCTCTGGTCCGGATAGGCGTGTGGGTTCAGAAGGGGAGAGAACTGCCTCCGCCGCCTCCACTGCTGCTCCTTCTCGTTTACACCGCCTGCCACTTCAGTTGCCGCAGGACATCGCTGGCTAAGCCAGCAGGAGAGTGGCCAGCCCGTGAGGGGTACAAGGGCGCTTTTGGCAGCAGTTTTGGGAGAGCACATCTCTTCCCTAAGCAGCAGTATTACAGCTCTCATGACAGAAGCTCTCAGATGATGGAGTATTTCTTACACATCTTTATTCCTTCTGGTTAGGATTCTCAAATACAGTTTTGGGGTGGGTCAGGGTCTGACAGCAGGTGCTTCCTATTGGCTTGGCCCGAGAGCTTGGGAAGACCTCATCTACATAAGGGAGGGCGTGGTCCTGCCTCTCTGTGACTGATGACCAAAAACCTCTCTACAGGAGGTTGTGGGGGTGCTACTTGAGAGGAGCCTGGCCTCCTGGAAGTTTAGGGGAGTGCCTACTGTCCCTTAAGGTCACCAGGGCTTCAACCTTATCTAGAGTGGGAACCAAGATACCTTTCACAGTCCTCTGCCCCACAGCATTAATTGCTTGAGTCTCTGTGGGCAACCAGGCCTTGTGGACCAGTATTTAGCATAATAATATATAACAAACCCCAAATCGAAGACCCAAACCCCAAATAAAAGAAATTTATTATTTGTGTGTTAAAGCTTTATTTTTTAATTATAAACTTAGAAAAGTTTAAATAATACATATTTTTAAAAGTTTAAATTATATATATATACATATATATACATGTGTGTGTGTGTGTGTGTGTGTGTAGAGAGAGAGAGAGCGCGCACATGTGGGTGCAGGTAGCCTCGGAGTCTAGACAAGAACTTTAGATGCTCTGGGGCTGTACTTACAGATGGTTATAAGCTGTATGTGGGTGCTTGGGATAACACTTGGGACCTGTATAAAAACAGCAAGTATTTTAAGTCCTGGGTCATCTCTCCAGACCCCAGTTCTTTATGATTAAAAATAAACATTACGTTTCCTATCCAAGGGAGGAAAAAACTAGTGTGTTATAAATGGAACTCTCAGAATACTACTATCCAGAAAAGATTACTGTCTACAATTTTATTAATGTTCACCTTCAAGTTCTCATACATACTGCTAAAAAGTTAAAATTGTGTTGTATATATAGGTGCATACACGAGTTGGTTATTTTTTTTTTTTCACTTAACATTATACAATGGATATCACCTATGGAGTCTTAGGGGAACATTCCAGATCCTCTTCCTCTCAACTCCCCTCGGGGACTCCTTCACTCAGTGTAACAGGCCACCTGACTGACAGCCATAGTTTAAGTTATAACATCCCATATCCTCTCAGCAAAACTACTGGGATAAGGTTGTGCACTGCAGAATAAAAGGCAGAGTGGGAAGTTGACGGTGGAGACGTCGATGCCTATCACTGTGAGCATTTTAACCCTCTAAGAAGTCTCGCCTGATTTTTTTCTAAACTGAATTTTTGTTTGTTTGTTTGTTTTCATTTCAGAAAAGCCAAAGAAGAGGAGCTAAGACTGGAAGAGGAAAAACAAAGGATAATGGAACTTGAAGCTAAGAAATCAAAAGGTAGGCACAGACTAAACACTTAGCACATCCTTTATTTTAGCCTGGCCTCGTTCCTGCCGCTTCTGAGCGGGGTATAAAGACATCTCCTGGTTTGCCCAGGGTGCAGGTGTACGCCTCTGTCCCGAAGGCACCTTTTCATCCCCCAAATGTTCTAATTTCCATATTAAATTAGATGTTCACTGGGATAATGGATCCACAGGACAAAGATTCCCAGACAGAAAAGGGGTGCTCCCAACACAAGACCCACCCGTGCTCCTCTAAGAAGGCCACACTGTGCGAGCACCCTCTAAGGCTACACTACAAATGTACCTCTGCCATGCTTCACATGGGGCTGTGATGACTGCTTCTTCTGGAAGGGCACAGCCAAACTCTCTCGATACCTGTGTCTTCCTACTTCCACGCCTTTATGAGAACTATCTCTTTAAGATTGGGCTTTTCAAACTGGGGTCTAGGAATTAGAGTCGAGGTCTGTGAAGGTTAACTCTATTATTTTCACTAACCTCTAAGTAGGCCTAGTGTCCCCTCTGCCCACGGACGCAGACAAGGAAGCACCGTGGCGTTAGCTGTTTCTTGACTTGCCATCAACACAAATGCAGATATTGTTCGATTATGTCCTTGTTACATCTGTGTTTACACTGTTCCTGGTATAGTAATTATGCAGACTGCTGCTGGGCATTTTTTTTTTTTAGCACATTTGCTGTAGCCCCAAATAATTCTGTGTTTCAACAACTGTTTTTCAATATAATTGGTTTCTGTTTCCCACCCTGGAAATCAGGGTTCAGACACTGCAGGCCTGGTCAACAGATCCCCCAAATCAGGAGATGGCAAACCAGAACCACTCAGCTGAGCAATTGCCAAATGCCTTATTCATGGAATCTGCCAGAGTTCAAGCGATGGTTTGCAGAGATTTATTATTAATCGATAATCAATAGGTAACTAACATAACACATGATCAACAGTCAAATAACAAATAGTTCAAGGCTCCTAAAATGCCTTTTGACTCATTCCCAACCTTTGTGGGGCACAGGTGTCCCAAAGGGGTCTTAGAAAAAGAGTGTGTGAACTCTTTATAATTTTATAACATAAATAAACAAAATAGCCAATAAATTTTTTTGAATTTTTATAACATTATATTTACATAATGTTACAAATATTTTATAATGTACCTAATATAGATAAACATAGCATAAATGAGTATACATAAATTAGATGCATATGATCTTTTGTTGTTGATTTGAGGTTCTTTTGTTTTTCGAGACAAGGTTTCTCTGTGTAGCCCTGGCTGTCTTGGAACTCACTCTGTAGACCAGGCTGGTCTTGAACTCAGAGATCTGCCTGCCTCTGCCACTGCCTCTCAAGTGCTGGGATTAAAGGAATGAGCCACCACCTGATGCATGTGACCGTTTTTAATAAGTGATACATTACCAAAAAACATTCAAGTTCATAGATCACTTCACTTACTCACAAGCTGTAGTAAGAGTTTATGAAAGCCACCTCATGCTTGTGAGCCTTTCCATAAAACCTTCAGCCTAACACAAACACGACACAACCATAGCCGCTGTCGGGTCTCAAACCTCGGTTTAGATCAACCCCAGGTGCCAGAGCATCACCAGCAGAACATGAGTCTGGGAAGAAAGGTAGTGGCGAAAGATGTGCAAGGAGAACTCAGAAACAACTGTATCACTACACATGAGAGACACGGGGGATGGGTTCTCCAATGCCCGGCCACCTTCCTCAGAAGAACTTCCTGAGTGTACGGCTAACACATAGGCAAACATGCTCGGCTGCCGCTACAGTGAGCTATAATCAACCTGTCATTGCTTCCAGACTATCTATGTGGGGAGTCAGTCTGGCACTGCCCAATAGAAGTGTGGAAGCCACATCAGTCACTTCTAATTTCCAGTAGTTACATATTCTACATTAAGTTTTCCAAACCTTTGAAATTCATTACCCACATCACGCGTGCACACATCTCAGTTTAGACTAGCTTCTTGTGCGTCTTTTCTGCTCTGCACCTCACACTATCCAACAACCACTGGCCTTGACTGGATAATAACTTATTTCTTGTCATGCTTTGTAGATGTTGAAGATCCTGATAATGAGGCTGAGGAGGAGGTTGATGTTGAGGAATCTGAAATCCACGAAGAAACCGAGGCACAAGAAATTCATGAATACACCAGAGAGTTGTCGTTACCCGAGGCGTCTGAAACATCTCAGGCCCCAGAAGTTGAACTTGAAGCAGGTTAGACTTGAATGATGGCCCTCTGTGTGTGTGTGTTTGTGTGTGTGTGTGTGTGTGTGTGTGTGAGAGAGAGAGAGAGAGAGAGAGAGAGAGCTTGTGTGCACATGTGTGTGTAAGAACTGATGTGCATGTGTGTATGTGTGTGCATGTGTGTGTGTTCCTGCCCATATGTTCGTGCATGAATGTGTAATGGAAGCTGTCTAGGAATACAAAGGGGGAGGGGCTAGAGAGTATGAAGTACTGGGACTGGCACATGGTCTATAGGACACTTTATCCAAAAAAGCAAGACGTTCTGTCATGTAATCCCACCTTACAAGCAAACACAGGAGCGCCTGAACTCCTACAGAGTCGCCAGCATTCCTGAAGAAAGCCGTTCTTACCTGCACCCAGACATGCTCAGCATTTTATTTCACTCTTTTATAAAAGTGTCTCGGCTGGGTGTGGTGGCAGAAACCCTTAATCTCAGCACTGGAGAGGCTGAGGCAGGTGAGTTTCTGTAGGTTCTAGACTGGCCTGGTCTCCATACTGAGTTTGAGAACAACCAGGACTTTACATAGAACAACCTTTCCTCAAAAAACAAAAAAGAAAGAAAGAAAAGAAAGGAAAACAGTAAGTTTTAATGGGTGCAGAGTAAGTGTGCATATGTAGGATATGCTGTGATAATTTAGTGTATTGTATCATGTATAATGATTGAATCTCTGATCTTTTAAATGATTGTCATCTTTAATATGAGTTGTTAGCTAACGTGAATGCCGTATGACACAGGAAGAGTTGGTTGAAGTTCCCTAGTGATGTATTATGTGCCTTTGAACAGTCACACTTGCTTTTATTTATTATGTGTCTGTGTTTACACACACGTGTGCATGCTCATGCTCTGGCTCCTAGAGTCTTGTGTGTGAATACAAAAGTCCTGGGAACAATCAAACCTTCTGCTGGCTAAAGATTGCTCCTGATAATTCAACGTTGACCATTCAGTTTTGTTCTGCAGTTGCTGTACTTCTCATCCATAGTCAGTCTTCCAGAAGGTCAGCTCTTTCCAGGACTCCTGACGCCCACTCTGCTCCTTGTATCGACTTCCACCCAGCTAAAGAAATGTGTTGTCTCTCAGCTTTGCTTCAGACATCTTTGTATCTTACTCACACCCTCATACATTCGTGCGCACTCAAACACACACTCACAAACACATACACACACATTCACACACACATATACACACACATACACACACAACACACACAAACACACACACTTGCACACAAAAACACACACACTCACATGCACACACACACACACTCCCATGCACACACACATTCTCTCTCTCTCTCTCTCTCTCTCTCTCTCTCTCTCTCTCTCTCTCTCACTCACACACGTATATTCTTTCCCTCCAGCTGTTGCACATCTGGCTGGCTGCTTTGAGCAGGTGTGGTGACTTCCTGCCAGTGTCCCCATCAGTGCAACAGCGTCTTAGTTTAGTCACTGTTCCATTGCTCTGGGGAGACACATAATAGTTTAGACTCAAGTATGTTCCATAAACCTCAAATTGCTGTTTTTGTTTTGAAGCGAAGATTCACTTTTAGTTAAGAATAAACGGCACAAGGGATAGGCTAATAGTATAAATAATAATAAGAATTAATAAGGGATAGGTTAACTTTAGAATAGGAATGGGCAGGAATAGGTTTTTGAGAACTTTTTATCTTGCTTTTGAATAACATTTTTTCAATAATGTATTATATTTTATTCACTTTACATCCTGATCACAGCCCCCCTCCCTCCTTTACTCCAGATCCCTCCCTTACATCTTTTGGGTACATGCCCAGGAGTCGTATAGCTGTGTCTTAAGGTAGAGCTATTCTCAGTTTTCTGAGAAAACGCCAAATTGATTTCCAGAGTAGTTGTACAAGTTTGCCCTCCCACCAGCAATGGAGGAGTGCTCCCCACCAGCAATGGAGGAGTGCTCCCCACCAGCAATGGAGGAGTACTCCCCCACCAGCAATAGAGGAGTGCTCCCCACCAGCAATGGAGGAGTGCTCCCCACCAGCAATGGAGGAGTGCTCCCCCACCAGCAATAGAGGAGTGCTCCCCACCAGCAATGGAGGAGTGCTCCCCCACCAGCAATGGAGGAGTGCTCCCCACCAGCAATGGAGGAGTGCTCCCCCACCAGCAATAGAGGAGTGCTCCCCCACCAGCAATGGAGGAGTGCTCCCCACCAGCAATGGAGGAGTGCTCCCCCACCAGCAATAGAGGAGTGCTCCCCCACCAGCAATGGAGGAGTGCTCCCCACCAGCAATGGAGGAGTGCTCCCCTTGCTCCACAACCTCACCAGCATTGCTATCACTTGAGTTTTTATCTTAGCCATACTAATACACGTAAGACGGAATCTCAGACGGAATCCCGGGGTCACTCTGATTTACATTTCCCTGGTGACTAAGGATGTTTAACATTTCTTTAAGTGTTTCTCTGCCATTCAAGATTCCTCAGTTGAGAATTCTCTGTTTAGCCCCATTTTTAAATCATGTTATCTGTTTGTTGGTGTTTAACTTCTTGAGTTCTTTATACATTTTGAGTATCAGCCTTCTGTCAGATGTAGAATCGGTGAAGATCTTTCCCAGTCTGTAGGCTACCATTTTGTCCCATTGACAGTGTCCTTTGCCTTATAGAAACTTTTTTGGTTTCAGGAGGTTGTTGATCTTCGCGCCTGAGCTGTTGGTGTTCTGTTCGGGAAGTTGTCTCCTGTACCAGTGTATTAAAGGCTATTTTAGATGACATTTTATCTACTGTATATTAAGACATTTTTTTTGCTAGCGCACTGCAGAGCCATAGCAGACTTGTGATGTTCTTGGGGACTAAATTGCTCTCTAGTTTGAGAGTTAGTTATCTTTCTGTTCAATTCATAGCCCTATCCAAACTGAGGAGGGAGGGAAGAGAAAGAACCATTGTTTTCTCTAGTCCCACCTTCCCCTGAAGCCTTTAGTCCTTAAAAGCAAGCCCTTCCACTACCACAGGGGCCATTACGAGCTGGTGGTTAGATCCAATGCCTTCTTCACTTCCTGACTTAATTTTGTTTTCAGCCTATGGTTTTCCTAGTGGGTCTTAGGGATATCTTTACCTTATAACTATGTAAGTTCTGCTTCCTAAATTTTAAGAACTTAATGAAGAAGTTTAACTGGAGGTGCTGGGGCTAGAAAGACGGTTCTATTGTTAAGAGGTTTGGTTCCCAGCACCCACAAAGCAGCTCACAACTGTCTATAACTCTAATTCCAGGGGATTCAACACCCTCTTTTAGCCTCCACAGGCAATCTATGCATATGGTTCATATATAGTTATGTAGACAAAATACCAAGAGGAATGAATTTTTTAATGTTATTCATATTTATCTCATCTAATATATCTGAGTGTAGTTTCCCTTCCCTCCTCTCCTCCCAGAATCCCACCAGCCTTCTCTCTCCCCCAGATCCACTCTCCCAACCCTGCCTCCCCTCAATAAAGAACAGGCCTGTCAGGGACATCAATGGAACACAGCACAAGATACAAGAAGACCAGGCACATCAAAGCTGAGCTAGACAACCCAGTAGGAGGAAAGGGTCCTAAGAGCAGGCAAAATAACTCAAGGCACCCCTGCTCCCACTGTCAGGAGTCCCTTCCAAACCACCAACCCAACAGCCATAACTTGTATACAGAGGACCTGCTGCAGGCCCGTGCGGGCCCTGTGACTGTCACATTGTCTATATAATCCCTCCTCAGCCCTGCTGAGTTGATTCTGGGAGCCATGTTCTCATATGGTGATTGATCTCTCTGGCTTCTACAATCCTTCCTCGCCTTCTTCTGTAGCATTCCCCAAGTTCCAACTAATATTTGGCTGTGGGTCTCTGCATCAGCTGCAGGAGGAAACCTCTTTGATCACAACGGGACTAAGGACTGATCTATTAGTTTAGTAGGAGTCATCTCATTGACTTATTTTGTTGAATGATTGGTCGATTGCCAATAATGTGTCTAGGTTTAGGTCCCTGGGCTTTCCAGCCTCTGGTCTCTGGTCATCCAGGCAGTGTTGGGCATGGGCTCCCTGTCATGGGGTGGGCCTCAAATTAGACCAGTAATCAGTTGGCCACTCCCACAAGTTCTGGGCCACCATTGCCCCAGGACATTTTGCATGCAGAACAAATTGTAGGTCAAAGATTTTGTGCCTGGGTTGACGTCACAGTGCCACCATTGGAAACCTTGCCTGGTGACAGAAGATGGCTGGTTCAGGCTCTTTATCCTCCATTGCTAGGAGTCATCACTGGGGTCACCCTCGTGGGGTCCTGATAGTTTCCACTACATTAGGTTGCTTTTCCTAGGGTGTAGTTTCTCACCTTGTGTTGTATTTTCCATCTATTATCCTTTGTAGGGCTAGATTTGTGGTCAGAAATTATATAAATTTGGTTTTGTCCTGGAATATCTTGGTCTCTCCATCTATGTTTTTGCTGGATGTAGTAACCTGGGCTGGCATTTGTGCTCTCTTAGAATCTGTATGATGTCTGTCCAGGATCTTCTAGCTTTCATAGTCTCTGTTGAGAAATCTGGTGTAATTCTGATTGATCTGCCTTTATATGTTACATGTCCTTTTTCTCTTACTGCTTTTAGTATTTTTTCTTTGTTTTGAACATTTGGTGTTTTGACTATTATGTGTCAGGAAGAATTTCTTTTCTGGTCCAATCTATTTGGAGTTCTGTAGGCTTCTTGTATGTTCATGGTCATCTTGTTCTTAAGGGTAGAGAAGTTTTCTTCTATGATTTTGTTGAAGATATTTACTCTGCCTCTTGATTAATATTCTTTGCCCTCTTCTATTCCTATTATCCTTAGGTTTGGTCTTCTCATAGTTTCCTGGATCTCCTGGATATTTTGGGTTAGGAGCTTTTTTGTTTTTGCATCTTCTCTGACTGTTTTGTCTATGTTTTCTATATTGTAATCAGCCCCTGAGATCATCTATTCCATCTCTTGTAGTCTGTTGGTGATGCTTGCATCTGTGACTCCTGATTTCTTTCTTAGCTTTTATATCTCCAGGGTTGTCTCTTTTTGTGATTTCTTTAATGTATCTATTTCCATTTTCAATTTCTTCACTTGTTTGGTTGTGTTTTCCTGTAGTTCTTTGAGTGATTTCTCCTGGTTCTCCTATAATTAAGGGAGTTATTTATGTGGTTCTTGAAGATCTCCATCATCATCCTGAAGTATGATTTTAAGTCCATATTGTGTTTTTCTGGGGTGTTGGGAAATCTGCTACTTGCTGTGGTGGGAGAGCTGGGTTCTGATGTTGCCAGGTTGTCTTGGTTTCCATTGCTTAGGTTCTTGTGCTTTCCTATTGCCATCTTGTTATCTGTGAAGTTAGATGGTCTTGTCTCTGACTGGAGCTTGTCTGTTCTGTGGTCTGAGAGCCTGTGGGCTCAGGATGGAGATTGCTCCTGGGTGTTCAGCTCTTTGTGGGCAGGCAGTGAGTTCTGATGGCAGCGATCCAGCTCTGTCTCCATGACTCAGGTTGGAGAACACGTCTGAGGATCTTCTGGGTGCCCCGCCGTCTGCAGACCCTGAGTCCTGATGGCAGTGACCTGGCTCTGTCTCTGAGCCGGAACATGGTGTCACTCTTTAACTGCTTAGTAATACTCCATTGTGTTCACGTATCACATTTTACTTTATCCATCCTTCGGTTGAGGGACATCTAGGTTGTTTCCAGCTTCTGGCTATTATAAATGAAGCCACCGTGTTTTAAAGAAATCTTTCAAAAGGAAAAAAATTAAACTGAAGTCATTGCTGGTAGATTTCCAGCCCAATGAACTCAGCACCATCATGACTGCATGTCCTGGGTACTGATGCTGGGCTGTCTGCTGATCTGCTGTTTGCTGCCTCCTCCTCCTTCTCCCTCTGTTGTTCTGTGTGGTGATTGGTTTAAAGAAATGATACATTTTCTCCAAACCCCATACCACATGTGAGTTTCAAGTCTTACGCAGTAAACATGCTTTGTGCTGGCTTTCTCAAATGGAGGCGAAAACTCCACAAGTTGAAATAATAAATAGGCACCTAAAACCCCAAGTCTTTCTCTCACTGCTCCAAAGGGTGTTAGTCCAAAGCCAAAGAGTCAGCCAAGCAACTCTCTCTGAAGTCTAGAGGAGGCTCCCCTGCTTTTCCCTAGTTTTGGAGCCTCCTGCAATCCGTAGCTTGCAGCTGCCTCCCATCAATCTCCACCTTTGCCCGTAATTCTTCTTGAGTGTGTACCTCTATGTATTATCCAAAGGTGGGGATAGATAGATAGATAGATAGATAGATACATACATACATACATACATACATACATACATACATAGATGATGAAGGTTGGGAGTATGCACATATCTTAGTCAATGTTTTATTACTCCCACAGGTACACTGCATAGCTACATGAGATGACTGCACACACACACAACACACACACACACACGGGAGAGAGAGAGAGAGAGAGAGAGAGAGAGAGAGAGAGAGAGAGAGAGAGAGAGACACCATGGCCATAACTGATATCATTGATGCTAAACTGCTACAAAGAATTCCAACATTCAGCCAATTTCGACTAACTCTATGTTAACCACAGAATTGTAGAATTCACACAAATAAAAGAAATAACTGTGCTTCTACCTACAAACAGCCAGTAATATTTGTCAGAAACCAGCTCCAACCTGACAGGTAAACTGAGGTAGGGTGTGGCATCAGCGACCGATCCTTTGTACAATCACCGAGAGTGTGCCTTTCTACACCTCTAAGATTTTCTACATCCAACCCACTAAAAGCCATCTTAACTTTACTAGCAATCTACATCTACAAACTCTTTCTAAGGGCAGTGGTTCCATCATTAATCGGCCCCAGCCACAGTGCTTTGGAAAAGATCAATCACTAGGTGACAGTGACACGGCCCAGGGAGATTACAAGATTTCACACAGCTCATAGAGTACAAGGGACACAGGACGGCCAGCAGAGCAATGTCGCACAAGAGCGTGGTGCCCTTGGGACCTGCAGTCCTGGGGGCTCTTCTCTCAATGGCACATCCACTGTGGTTGTGATGACCGGTGGGCCACAGTCCTTAAGCTGTTGTACTGTTCCTCTGGCAATACTGTGTTCCCCTGACGATACTTTAGTCATACTCTGACAGACCTCCTTTGGTTTTTCTAACCACGATGTTCTGGTTTTGTTTTACTTAACCGATCTGATTCAACTTTGTTTGGAGAGTTGAAACTGTGCACATTTAAGTCCTTCATGCACTTCATAGGAAAAGCACCCTTTCCTATTCTTCAGCCTGATCTCATTTTGAAAGAAGTCGGCTTTTCCACGTCGCTGAAAGTGGCTGCCATCCTATCTAAACCTCAAGAAAGGACAAAGAATGTGAGTTTCTGCAGCTGAGGTTACAGTAGGGCTGGTGGTTCCGCTGGGCTTGCTCCTGCGGCCCAGTCCCTCCGGCTCCTTCAGATTCCCTTTTCAGGATCATGCGGCTGTCTTTTACTCAGACAGCCTGTTTCCAGAGCACATCAATCTCCTGGGCACTTCTCACTTTCTCTGCAGCCTCTGAAACTCACTGTCCTTCCAGCCACTGCCCCTGGCCCTTCCTCTCCTTAAAGCTCCGGACTGCTCTCCGGTGTGACACTCCCCCACTGCATCCCGTGCTGGGGACTGAAGCCATGTCACATGCCCTCCAGGCAAACACTGCTACTTCCTTCGCAAGGCTTCTCTGCACTGTTTCCTACCTAAGCCAGTTTCCTTGTATCTCTGCCTCTTTTAGACCGACCTGTCTTTCTGCCTCACACTTCCCGTCCCCTCTTCCCATGAACACCTTAAGCATATGCAGTATGGAATTGACAAAGGGCGTACACGAGAAATTATTCAGAGCAGTTAAGCTGTCGGAGTCTGAGTTACCACTCCCTTTGTCGTAATACCCTGCCAAGTACCAACAAGAAGGGCAGAGTATGTATTAGAACCACACTTCATACGCACAGTTCACTTAAACCCATTTCCTTGTATCCTGCATTCTCAGCTGTAGATTTCATATATGTATGCATGCGTAGGTATATGATGCACTGTATATGTTCATATGTAACATCTAGACCAGGTTTTAATATTTGTAAATACTTGTTTCAGATGGCCCCCTTTAGACTCCGGACTCCGAATAAGGCACTTTGGAGTTATCTATGTGTCCTCCGTGCTCTTCCTTTGGTTGTGATTTATAATGCTTTAATTTAATTCAGCAATCAATAATTAGACATGTCACCCACAAAACTCCTGCGCGTGTCCCTTTTCCACTTTCTGCTCTGATAAAGCTCGGATGCAGTAGAGCCTGTTGAAGGAGAAGCCGAGTAGTCACTCAGGAGCTAGTGTGGTATGATTGTGTGATTGTGTGCATTTTTATGTGCGCTGTATGTTCATATGTATGTACGGCCTTGGTCTCTGAGGAAGACTTGGGGACTATGGATCGAGAAAATGTCTAAAAAGTCTGCCTTGTCTAAAGCCATCGGGCTGGATCTGTGTGACGTGTCTGCTTTACAAGTTGTCCCTTTGACCGTGAAAAACTAGGCTCTGTTTAGCTTCTTCACAACAACCCGTGCCCCGCTCTCCTCCCCACCTCCTGCTCCTGGTGCATTCTTGAGGATATTTTAATGATAACTGAGAAGGACTGTCGGGCATTGCGGATCTGCCACCACCATAATACGATTTTAAGTTACAGCCAGGATGGGATGTGCCAAGTGTCTACTACTATTCTAATTAAGGTATTGGTGAGAAGGGTGCATATATGTGTGGTGTGTGCATGTGGTGTTGTGGGGGTGCACACACATGTGGAAGGCAAAGGGGGATCTCAGGTATTTCCCTCTGCCACTCTCTTCCGATTACCTTGAGTCGGCATCTGTTGCTGAACAGAACCAGAAGCTCACCACTTTGTCTAGACTGGCTGTTCCATGAGCCTCTCAATGCTACGATAAGGAGCACACAGCAATGCTAGGGTAAGGAGCACACACACAGCAATGCTAGGGTAAGGAGCACACACACAGCAATGCTAGGGTAAGGAGCACACACACAGCAATGCTAGGGTAAGGAGCACACACACAGCAGTGCTAGGGTAAGGAGCACACACACAGCAATGCTAGGGTAAGGAGCACATACACAGCAATGCTAGGGTAAGGAGCACACACACAGCAATGCTAGGGTAAGGAGCACACACACAGCAATGCCCAGGCTTGCACATGGGCACTGGGGACTCAAACCCAGGTCCTCATACTTGCAAAGTTAACATTCTCTCCCACTGAGGCTATATACATTAAGACTGTACACATTGAGACTGTACACATTGAGACTGTATACATTGAGACTGTATATATTGAGACTGTACACATTGAGACTGTGTACACTGAGACTGTACACACTGAGACTGTACACATTGAGACTGTACACACTGAGACTGTATACATTGAGACTGTACACATTGAGACTGTACACATTGAGACTGTGTACATTGAGACTGTACACACTGAGACTGTACACATTGAGACTGTACACATTGAGACTGTATACACTGAGACTGTACACATTGAGACTGTACACATTGAGACTGTACACATCGAGACTGTACACATTGAGACTGTACACACTGAGACTGTATACATTGAGACTGTACACACTGAGACTGTACACACTGAGACTGTACACACTGAGACTGTACACATTGAGACTGTATACATTGAGACTGTATACATTGAGACTGTATACATTGAGACTGTATACATTGAGACTGTATACATTGAGACTATATACATTGTATCTTTTAGACATTCATTTTCTGCCTTAGGTTCTATTTCCTGTCATCCTTTAATAAAAATCTGTTTTCAATTAGACACATCATCTATGATTTAAAGTAAGCTTTGAAATAAAATGTTTATGCCAAACTTTCCTACGGAATGTTACTTTAGAATTCAAGCCCCCTGAGGACACTGCCGCAGAAGCAGGAACTCGAACGAGATCCAAAAAGGTCCTGGAAACTAAAGAGCACCAGAAGGGTTAGACCGGGACATCAAAGTCCTGGCCACACACCTACTTTCCTGACCGATCAAAAACCTTAATTTGTGTCACAGTCTTTACTTATTTCTTCTTATGCTGTGTGCCATTCAATATGAATTATGTTTACTCATGTCAAAGAATAACTATTCAAATTCACTCACCAGAAACATGATCTTTAATACTACTAATACTAGTAGGTAATTAATCATCTTATAGCATATACGATATAATTAGAATATAAATTTATAATTATATTATATACTTTTATATTACACTACTGTTAAGAATACTAAGTTTTCTTCATTGAATGTTTCAAAAACAAGACAATAGACTGTTTTGGTAGTCTGACTAAAGAAACTCTTCTGAAGGCCTGTTTTTTTCTCTCTTTTAACTTCTGTTTGAAAAAGTCATGCTGCCAGAGTTCCCAGAAGATGGCTACCCCAATGTTCCTGAAATGGAACCACTGAAGGAAGCGCTGAGCAGTTACACTGCCACATGGAAATCCCTGGAGGTGACAATATCTGACAGCTTGGTTCCGATACTGACTGTGGATATTTCCAACAAAACACCCAAGGAGCTGCTGCAACGCATAGTTGAGACTATGGAAAGTAAGGCTGACCTTGCCGGCCACGGAAACCAGTGGGCACCACCACCAAAGCATTTTAGCACTTTAAGCCTGCTCTAATGGCTTCTTACATCTGGGGGTAATAGCACACACACTCTCAGCCTAGTGTGAATAGTCCAGCCGAGCAGAGCAACCATGGCCAGGCTAACACTGGTCATGCTGAGAACTTAGAGAGAGGCCTTCTGTCACACGGCAAAACCAAGAGATGATGACGATAATTATCTTTCCTGCCCTTTGGCTATCATACTAATATTAATACTCCTTTTTATTATTTTAAAAATACTTTCCTTTAAAAACACAAACAGGGCCCTTTAAATACAGTGCCTGGGAATTAAACGCTGAAGATTATGAAGAAGAAGCAGAGGACTATCAGGCTGAAACCGAAGCCGACGAGGAGCAGGAGGAGGAGGAGGAGGAAGAAGACGAGGTACGGCTGTGGTGAGGTACTGCTCAATCTTATGAGAAATCGAGGAGGAACGTGTGTGTCCAGAGTGGTAATTATCACCTTGGGATAAACAGATAGGGAGCATCTCTAACTCTTGTCTCTCGAGGTGGTTTGTTTTTGTTCCTCAAGCACTGAGCCTAGGGCCTTATGTGTGCTGGGCAAGAGATCAGCTGCTCAGCTGGACCCCAGCCCATGGTCATGAACGAAAGTTCTTCATGACTCTTTAAAATGCCAGGGCTACTTAACGTGGGAGAAAAAAAGAACACCCAGGAAAACATAAAAGGGAAATCCTTTTACTTTCTTTTTCTACAGGAAATAAAATTTGATTATTGATGTTACAAATATTTTATAAATATAAGCAACCGTGTGCAAGTCAGCTCTGGAGCAGCTGGAAGGCTGTTCACGTGAGGATAATGAACAATGCTCAACAGGATCAACCCGGATTCAGTCACAGGTCTATATCACTGAAACCAGAATGACAGCAAACATCTACCATGTGGCAATCGCCAGATTAGGCTTATATAAACAATAAAGCAGGGGGGTGTTCTTTCCATATGGATCTTTACAAAGAAAATAGAATTTGACGAGTTAAACAAGCAGGCACTTGTAATTAACTTATTGCCTAATTTAAGTACAGTGACGTAGGATTAGGTGAGCACACATCGGCAAATGATAAATTCTGGTTTCCGTCAGCAGCTTACAGTGCTTCTCACCAAAGAGCTGGTGTGAGCATGGGCAATGGGTGTGAGGTCTACCCTGCTCCTAGTCAGTGTTTCTTCGTCTAAAGTTTTCTGCAGAGTTTTGGGGCATTATTCTGTGCTCCCTCTGGTCTGCAATGGAGTTGTCCCTCCTGCGTATCTGCAGGCAATTCCTGAGCTGTCTATAATGTTGAAAACTTGTGTTTTTATATCTGGCCATCTTTAATACTCCAGAATAAAAATCTCCCCAGTCACAAAGGACAGGGTAAGGTGCTAGCAAGAGCCTGGCTTCGGGTATGGGGCATAATTAGATATAAAATAAAGGTGCTTTGCTCCAGCTATCACAACAGCAAGAGCCAAAAGCATTAAACTGCCTCCAGACAACTCAGCTGTGTGTAAGAACAAGCTCAAGAGTATCAGTGGTGTTAAACATCAACTTTGACATGCACTCAAGGATCGTCAAATCTGCCTCTGTGTGTGCGTGTGGTGTGTGTGTGTGTGTATACATATATATATATATATATATATATATATATATATATATATATATATATATATATATTATTGTCTGCTGTAGATCTAACAAATACATCAGCACTGGATGATGAGGACGTTGAGAAGGCTGTCAGTATTACAGCATCCTGTAAATTCAGAACAGGAAGCAGAGATAGAGACAGAAGCAGTGATGGACACATGATGTGAGAGCCACGTGGTTTGAAAAGTAGAAAATGTGAACTGAAGTAGGCGTCAGCTGGGATGATGGTCGTCTAGACACTGCAGAAGAGGGAACTGGGAGTCATGAAGCATCCAACGTGAAGCAAAAGAGGAGAGACAAGAAAAACAATGAGAGGAAGGGAAACAGGCCTGCAAGGAGCTTCAACGGCCTGGTCTATGTATACTTGGAACCCTTGGGAACTCTCCGAGGCCTTAATTAGCATCTTATTGCTGTGAAGAGACTCCATGACCAAGGCAACTCTTACAAAGTCACATGAGGAAAACAGACCAAGTCATATTCCTGCTGCAAATAACTTCTTAGAAGGGGCAGGAGAAGGTCATGTCACATTCACAAGAACAGCGATCGGGTTGACGGCCTGTTTTTCACAGAAACCTGTGCAAGCCAGAAGAGGGAGGGACGATAGCTGAAGAGGAAGACACAGAGGTGTATGCCTAGTAACTATCTTTAAAACTGAAGGCAAAGGGACTAAACCACCAACCAAAGAGCACACATGGGGGACCCATGGCTCCAGATGCACATGTAGCAAAGGATGGACTTCTCAGGCATCACTGGGAGGGGAGGTCCTCAGTCCTGTGGATGCTCAATGACCCAGGGTAGGGGAAGGCTAGGGCACTGAGGCAGGAGCGGGTGGGCTGGTGGGGGAGCATCCTCATAGAGGCAGGGGGAGAGGAAACTGGGAAGGCAGATAACATTTGAAATATAAATAAATAAAATAACCAATAAAAATGGGAAAAAACTGAAGGCAAATTAAAATTTTTCAGACATACAGAAGCTGAAAGAAAGAAAAATGTCACAAATGTTGCCAAACGTTTGTGGAAGAAATAAAACAGTCTCTATATGAACAGAAACTAGAGGGGAGGGAGATTTTCCAACTCGTCCTATGAGATTTATGCCTTTCTGTTAAGACATACCAAGGGAAAGACAACAGTTGACCACTCCAAACACTGAGCTAGAGACTCTTAAGAAAAATTCAATGTTTCAAAAGAACTGTATCAAAACAATAATACATTATCATATCCAAGCAGAGTTTGTCCCAGGAAGTCTTGCTTTAACATTTGGACAACACACAGTGTAACTCATCATTGATGGGTGGCAGATGGTTATCTCAATTGATGTTGAAGCAGCATTTGGCAAAATCCATAGTCCATTATTGATTGTATAAAACAAAAGGTGTGTGCTTACAAACCGCTTCAAAAACCAAGCAGGGCAAAGGTACCTGGGCCCCAGCTGAGGAGCGACTGTCAGCTGTTAGCTGCTGGGAGGGAGAGCAGTGTCCTTAAGGGCGTGGTTCCTGGCAGGTTGACGGGGCTCAAGCAGATGGTCCGGCACTCGTGTGTACGTGGACAATGCTAAATGGAATCAGTCGGTCATTTAAAAAAAAAAAAAAAAGACATCAGGTTAGGAGAGAAACTGGTCCAGTGTGAGGGGAAGAATTCAGAGCCAAGATGACTGAAATACATTCTCTGCAGTTATGACATTCTCAAGGACTAAATTTAAACCATTGTGTGAAAAAACTAAAGGGAACGTTCTCATCTTGATAAAAGATATTGACTAAAAAAATTATAAATAATAGCCAGCACACTTTTAAAAAAAGCTCGATACTCCCCCCTCCCAAATCAGCACAATGTAAAAATGATCCCTCTTCACTCCTGACAGCTGGCCCCACCCCTCTCCTGACAGCTGGCCCCACCCCTCTCCTGACAGCTGGCCCCACCCCTCTCCTGACAGCTGGCCCCACCCCTCTCCTGACAGCTGGCCCCACCCCTCTCCTGACAGCTGGCCCCACCCCTCACCTAGGCGTGCACACAGTAGAGCTGACCCTAAAGGCAGGAGAGTGGGTGAGCACCAGGAGAGCTGGCCCTGCCCTAGTCTGCCATAAGGATACCTTCCCCTCTCCTCTGCCGCCACCCATCCGAGGCTACAGCACTGGGGAGAGCACCCCTACCCCTCACCTGGGCAGCACGGTAGAAGTCAGCCAGCCCCGAGGACATGAGCTCGAGAGCTGACCCTGCCCCTTGCAGGTGTGGCACTGGGTGAGCTAGCCTGGGGCAACGCCAGAGAGCTCACTCTGGTGGCAGGAAAGATGGCAGGCTGACCAACTCAGCTACCTCCCAGGCCCAGATCCAGGGCTTAGAGATGACCACCTAACAGTTACCCCATCTGTGATCTGCTGGGATGCGGGAAAGGCCAGTCCTGAAGACCCAAAGCTGCAGAGCCTCCATGACAAAGGACAACGACAGGACATCCAAGAGGAGTCCCCGGTAAAGATCCAGTATAGACAGTGTAACAGAAGCCAGAGACCTCGAACCAGACCAATGACCCACTGCAAGTGGGGTTGCCAGGGCAGAGGGCAAGTATGGAGGGACTGGGAGATTAAGTGGGGTCGGGGTGCATGACGTGAAACCCACAGAGTCAATAAAAAGTTAAAGAAGAAATATAAAGAACGTTCCCTCTTGCCTCTGCAGTTCCTCTCGGTCTGATTTGCTGGTTTTGATCTGTCGCCCGGTTGGGTATAAATCCCACACAGGAATGACCCCGAAACCCAGCAGTGATCCCGCAGCCCATCAGAACACAAAGAGCTTTGCTTTTGTCAGGAGCACCGCCCTTCAGCAGCTACTCGAGTGCCCGCCCTGCCCCGGCAGTCCCCAGTGGACGGCCAGGAGTGAGTGAGCTACAGCCCCAGCAGGGTGGAGTGTGACCTAAACCTCTGCCAAGCAACGGCTGCTCACTTTCACGCCACCACGCTCAACCTGACTAGTCTCGGCTTTGCTCCTTTTGTGGACACAAGCAATGCCGCAGAGTATTTTGCACAGCATTGCATTTCTAGTTTCAAAGCTGCTGCGTTTGTGCGTCAATGCATGTCTGGCTTTTAGGTATGCAGAGCTATTTGCCCGACAGAGTCTGAAGGGGTGCTCCTGGGGACAGGTGAGAAAGTGTACCCACTGGCGGGAGGAAAATGAAACTGGAATTTTTTACTATTGAACAATATCTCTAGGGTGAAGAAAAACTTAAAGAGAAGAAGAGACACTTGGGCGATACCAAACACTTCTGCCCGGTGGTTCTCAAAGAAAACTTCGTTCTACAACCGGGCAACACGGACGAGGCCGTAAAATACCGGGAGAAGATTTACTACTTCTCAACTGCGGAGGCGAAGGAGAAGTTTCTGGAACATCCTGAGGACTACGTGTCCCAGAACGAACCATTAAAGGTGAACAGCGCCATCCCTATGCTAGTGACGGCTCCCACGTGCTCCCGTCAGTGTTGGTTATGGTGACGTCTCTGACCTCACTACAAGCCAACAACCAGCAAACAACATTCCTGTCACAGAAACAAATAGATTATGAAGCTCTGCTCCTCAGTTCGTTAGTACCCCGTTTCTCTGAGACCCAGACAGCCCAAGCTCAGCCCCCCCCCCCTTGTCACTGTCCTTTACTGGTCTGGTTGAGAGAGGTCTCCATATGCAGCTCTGGCCTCAGAATGTCTGAATGCTGTGAACCAGGTATGAAGCAGGCTAATTACTCAAGGTTTCTTTTCCTTTACCCCCCCGCTCCCCGCCCCCGCGCCAGGCTCCTCCACTAAGGATTTGTCTTCTGGGCCCTCATGGCTCTGGCAAAACTGTGTGTGCAAGAAAGCTGGCCGAAAATTTTGGCATTTTCCACATTCAATTTGACGAATTTCTCCAAGAAAAAATGCTGCTCAAGGCCGAAAGGAAATTCGGACCTGATTTTGAAGACGACTCCGAGGAGGAGCAAGCGGCGAAGCAAGAACTTGAAGAGCTTGCAGCTCAGGCGAATGTGAAGATTGAAGAAGACAGTCCAAAGAAGCAGGTAACAAAGCTAAAGTTAGCCCGTCAGCCCCACGTGCCCAAGCACGGGTAACTTCCTGGGATCCTGGGGACCGTTGTTCATGGAAGAAAGCAAGCCATGTGTCTTCACCTCAGTAAACAGAGAGAGTTGTCCCAACTCCGCTGAATATGCTTGTCCCGGATGTATGGCCCTTTTCTTCTCACATATGAAACACTGAATCTTATGATTCTAACAAAAGTCAGGAAAATGTCTCCTCACTGAATGGTAGTAAAGCGTTTACTGGGGACATTTTGTCTATGAGTCTGACTTATAATGTAAGGTTTCTCGCTATCGTGATTTTTTTCTGTCAAATGGTATTTTTAAAAGTGTCCTGTTGCTGCCAATGGAGACTTTAAAATATTAATATTTTATATTAATTTGATAATTTATTAATATTAATTTAATAATATCTGGTGAGGCCTAATAGAAAACTTTATATATGTCTCTTAAATGCTTTCAACTTGGGGTTGTGAAAAGAAATTTTTGGATTCTAATTATTTTTTAAAACCATTTCTTATATATTGAAGCTATTTTTCTCCTAAATGAGTCCCACAAATGGACCCAGACACAGTTACACATAACAGAGGGACTCTGAGCAACCTGGATAGTGAAACATAGTATCTCAGTAGGTCATGAGGCAGGTCCTCAGACACAGCTTCAGTGTTTGCCCCTGTATTGTATAGTCAGGGAGAAAATAGTATCCAATAAATTTAATGTATACTAACCCAGGTTTTCATATATAGGCTTAGATTTTTTTTTTTTTTTAGTGCAACAAAATATTTTCCTGTTTTCTGTTGATGCCGATTCTTGTTGTTGTTGTTGTTGTTACTGTTGTTTTCCTTAAATTATCTGATGTCTCTGGAGGCACATTAAGTAGTTTTACTCTAGATAATATGCCTTAGTCAGCTCAATGGCTGGGCCACTCCCAAATTTCCACGTGGCTAACACACACCCTCCTCTGATATTTCTGAATTAGTACTTACTAAAACCTAAATTCCATCCTGGCCGCACCAGACCCAGCTGGGGCTGCTCTTTCCCGGCTCTTACACGTGTGCTATGCTTGCTGTAGGCCTGCTCTTCCTGCACTCTCAGTCCTGATCTTTCTGCTTTCCCAAGCATGGCAGTTCTAAATACTCCTTCCTCTCTTGGTCCCCTTGCCCCCGAATCCTAAAGTCCTGCCTCTCTCTTCTTGCCTAGCCATTGGTGGCTGACAACTTTATTTACCAATTGAAACTAACCAGGGACAGGGACTCTCAGTGTCTCACATGTGGGATTCTTGTACAATTTTGGGAACCCAATGAACGTAATATAAGTGTTAAACCAAATCCACAACGGGTGTGTGATGTGAATTGAGCATTTTTTGGGGGATGGGGGATATCTCATTGTGACCCTGGTGCCATACGTGAAAGTCAGTTATGTTCGCATGGTGACTTCTCTTAGCTACATTAGATGCTACTTAGTATCTAATCATATATACTGCTGCTCAGAACTCCTGTTTTAAAATGGTTACAAGTAGCAGCATCAGAGAAAAACACAGTTGTAAAACAGTACTGTTTCTCAATGGGGAACTTAAGAGTCTCTCATCTTCTAACTTCTGCCCTTAGCTTCCAGACGTACAGTTCACAGAGGAAGAAGAAGCAATCAAGCTGAGTCTAACTGACAACGAGCCCCTGCCATCGGAAATTCTAGACCCCATCCTTTCCGAGTGGTGGCTGAAAGAACCAATACGGTGCCTTCATTCGCAAGGGCTCCTGCTTCTTGCCCATTCTATTTCCTTTGTTCTTAATGGTAAACTTAGTCCGATTGATAAGCAAGAATCTGCTCTTTCTCGTCCATATAAACTACACATTAAAACATCTGTGCTTCTGAAAACTACTGGTACCAGAGACCTATCCCAAAACTGCGAGGCCAGTAGGTTTTATGGTCCCCGGGAGATTCTAGTGCATAGCCGTAATTGAGAACGGTTTTCTAAGCCCACATACCCTCATGCTGTGCGGAACGTTTTCCCTGTATCTTTGTAATGCCTGCAAGCACGAACACCAGGTATCTGTCCGCTCTTAGCCCATTAACGAATCTCTACAAGAGTCCTGTCCCACAGGATGAATCCTCAGATCACTGCAGTTTAAATCTCTCCTCGTTTTCCTACCTACCAGAAGAGCAACTGTAATTTATCAAGTCACCTCACTTAGTGCATATGTGAAAATTAATCATCACAGTCACTTCTCTCAGCTGTATTAAACACTTTTAATATTTAATCACACCAAAAAAACTTGGTACATAGAATGGGATAGAAATTTGCATTATGTCAGTCTGAAAAACAAAAACTGAAATACAGCTCCCTTGGACGACTATTTCCAGCTCCCCTAGGCTTCTGGACACACTGTCATCTGCTGCCCGTCTGGAAGGAGCAAGTAGGATTTAGCCATAAGCTTTTTAAAATATTCTTATCCCTATATTAGATCAATTGCTTTGGGGAACTTGGGAAATGACTCCACAGCTGTATAGACACGAGTTGTTCTTCATTAACTTAGCTCCTCACACACACACTCACACACACACACACACACACACACACACACACTCACACACACTCACACACACACACACACACACACACACTCACACATACACACACACAGAGAGAGAGAGAGAGAGAGAGAGAGAGAGAGAGAGAGAGAGATCTATATAAAGAAAAAGAAGAATCAAAGACCAAAAAAGTTAAGTCAATTAAAAAATTAAAATGTCTGGGGTGGTGGCCCAACAATTAAGGGCACCAGGACCCAGAATCGATTCCCAGCACCCACATAGCAGCTCACAACCATCTGTAACCTCAGTTCCAGGAAGTCTGGCATCATAGTTCATATACAGACATACAGATAAAATACACAGAGAGCAAATAAAAATAAATAAATCATTTTTTAAAATTTAAAATATAAAGTAAGAACAGTATAGATGTCTGTTTAGAGATAAACAGACACGCATTCAACTTGACACAAAGAGTTTCACTGTAAAGTTTAAATGCTGTGTATTACACAGCCATCACATTTTGCTAGGATAAAGATTTACAGTGGCATGCTTTATATGATATTAAACTTTGAAAGATGCACATGCATAGATATATAGATGTATATATATATATATATATATATATATATATATATATGGATTATAATATGATAGATAAACGCACGAAGAAGTAACTGGAAAGAAACAAGACTATTTGGAAGCTGTGTCATGAATGCGTTATTGAGATGTGTCAGCCTTCCAGTTATTCCCATGGCCCTAAAAGCTTTGTCACCTGAAGCAAAATGTACACAGGAGTAACTGTCATTGGCTGCAAGGAGACCCTAGAGGAGCACGTCAAAAGCCTCATGGCGGAAGCTTCATTCCGGTCAAAGGTAGCACATTCCTTAGGCTTGGTTCTTCTCCTGAGCCGAGACATGGACGTTTAGTAAGCTTCCCTCTATTCATTATCAGTCAGAGAGCTGCAGCTTTAAACTACAAGCACAAATGTTACTTTAATCCAGTTTTATACTTTTTGAAGATAACCAATTATCATATATGCCTCTGCCTCTTGAACCCTGAGTTGTCACTCCAGATGGGATAGGAACGGAATCATATCAAAATTCCAGTGTAGGAATCACAAGAAGTTTGGCAACAGTAAAGGATATTTTAATACACTAAACACAGGGCTAGTGGAGGCCATGACCTGCAGCAGTTTTGCCACATACAACGCTTTCCGCCCTTACAGAAATATCATGGCTTAACAGATAACAAAGACTTCAGTCTCCTCCTGCTGTTCTAGAGCACGGCAGCATCAGAGCAGCATTGTAAGAGGATTTAATTTTAATATTTGCTGTTTGAGCTGATGAGTTGATTTTCATAAAAAGTCATCGGATGGATTCTGACTTAGGATTGGGACAGAATCTTCCAGAATTCTTGAAGTGGTCCTAAGTGCTGCTCCTACTCTGTGTTACATGTTTATACACAGTGCCATCCTCAGCACCCATCACACGTGCCTGACGAACTGAAGATTCTGTACATCCTACAGCAGCAAATACAGCCAAGATTTCACTCTTTGTTTGCTTGGTTTTTCTGCTGGTTTCTTGTCTGCTTGTTGGGATGGGATCTCATGGCTCAGTGCTAACTGGCCTAGAGCTCACAGAGATCCTCCTGGTTTTTACATGAAAATAAGCAAGCACATAAATATTTAACAGATGGTAAAACTGTGTGTATTGCCAAGGAATACTTTTAAAACATGTTTGGTTTATATATACAGGCCACTTACAAATTTCCCAAAGTCTGACATGGTAGTGCACACCCTTAATCCCTACCTTTAGGAAGCAGAGGCAAGCAATCTTTGTGAATTTCAGCCCAGCCTGGTCTACACAGCAGGCTCAAGGTTAGGTATGGTTACTAGTGAGATCCTGTCTTAAGAGAGAGAGAGAGAGAGAGAGAGAGAGAGAGAGAGAGAGAGAGAGAGGAGGGAGGGAGGGAGGGAGGGAGGGAGGGAGAGAGAGAAAGGAGGGAGGGAGGAAGAAAAAGAAAGAAAGAAAGAAAAAGAAAGAAAGAAAGAAAGAAAGAAAGAAAGACTCCTCAGACTGAAGGGGTCTGGCAAGTAGAGAAGGTGTAAAGTCTTTAAACTATTTATCACCCATCTGATAAAGTTAAAATCCATCGATACCTGTTCAAATCTATGATATGTGCAGAAGTGATGTGTGGAGGGCGCCTGCAGGCTCTGCAGCAAGCAGGAACGAAACTAGGTTCTGCTAGACGTTTGGGCACCGGCGCTGGACTAAGTCATCAAGAGTCTGACATCGGGCAGTATATTTTTGCCCTGTTTAAGCAAAGCCAAGGGTCTGGGATAAGTCAAACATAAATTCTGGAAGATGCAGACAGAGCCTGGATCATCAGACAGCAAAAGATCATCAGGTTGTAAAGGGCATCCATTCTGAGATCACAGGAAGGAGGATGGGGTGAACAGGTCTTTCCTTGGAAGGATGCCCGTGGGTTTAACTTTCCTGGCTCCTCCGGGGCTTCTCTGTGTGCACCAGCACATCCTACATCAATACATAGTATAAGTAGATCTATAATTGTTCATATTTGACTTTTAACTTATCATACAAAATAACAAGCTGTTTATGGCATTTCATAGAGATAGATAGTCTTCCCCCTTGTTCTTTTCCTCTCACACAATGGTTCCTCCTCTGATTTTATGCCATAGACGTGATACAGATGTTTCTAGCGAGGTAGGCAGGTAGATTGTGTACAGACAGACAGACAGACAAATAGATCTTAATATGAGAGAAACATCCGATGTTTGTCTTTTGGGTGGCTTATCTGAAATATCAGTGATGTTTTAAGCGAATTGTGAAATTTCCCTCCCAGCTCCACGGGCTTCATACTGGATGGCTTCCCGCGGTACCCTGAGGAGGCCCAGTTTCTGGGAGAGCGCGGATTTTTCCCAGATGCCGCCGTTATAATACAAGTAGATGATCAAGACATCTTTGATCGCCTCCTTCCCGCCCACGTTCAGAAGTGGAAGGCAAAGCAGCTCAAGAAACAAGAGAGGAAAAAACTCATCAAAGACATGAAGACAAAAATCAAGGTACACGGGAATATGTCTGTTTATCGCCTACTTAGGTTTCTAAGTAGTGTTCACCGAAATGAGATTTCGAATCTTAATGCCGCAGTTAGCATGAAGAAATTTTTCATCAACATTTTCATTAATAGGGGCTTAAAACTATTTGAAGCTTTTTTGCTTTTGTTTTGATAGAGTCTCTCTATATGGTCCTGTCTGTCTTGGAACCCTGTAGACCAGGCTACCCTTAAACTCACACATCACCGAGATGTCTCTGCCTCCCAAATTCAGGACTTCTTTGAAGCTTTTTTCCCCTGATCATCAATGTGTTAATGCTCCTCCTTCTAAATTAGTGGGGTTCAGGCCTCCCAGGAGGCGTCTCTCAGGGACAAGGGTGAGCGATGGGAAGCGACTGTGCTCTGAGCAGAGGACTGGCCGCCATGTGAAAACTCCCACCCACCACCAACTCTCGTGAGCGGGGGTCTTAGAGTTCATAGTAGTACTCCCCCGATGACCCGCCCGTGCTCTCTCCTGGATTGCCCTTTGAATCCTCCCATTCCTCCTTCCAACTGCTCACTACTTCTAAATGTCTGTCTGCATCAAGTCTCGCTGTCAGGGTTTGACCTGCCAGTGTGGTCCAAACCCATTTCCTAACAGTAGTTTTAGCCCCAGCAGGTGGAGCAAGGCCTTCCCTGGGTAGCCACACCATGTGCTCCTGGGTTTCCTTAGGGAGTCCTGCCCTGGGAGCTGCTGTACAGTTCTCTCTGGATCCCAGGAGACTAGGGGCACTGCCTGAATTGACACTGTGTTTTGGGAAGCAAGTGACAGAATATGTATTGTGATGCCCGAGACAGTGCCAGCTTCTGGCAGGGACACTATAATTAGTTAAGCCTGGGAAGTCCCGAGTCAAGCAACACAAAAAACCAAGGACATTTGAACAGACGATCCACTGTGTCAGAGACAGAAAAGAGCAGGGCATAAGCCTTCACTCTCCCTGCGCATATACCCCGGATGTGGGTGCTTCCCACAGAGAGGCAGCTGTGCTTGCAGAGACTGATGTCTCTTCACAGTAAGAAAAGTAATTTTCCAAACATTTTCAACACTTGGGAGGGAGAGAGCCCAGAATATAAGGATGTGCCGGGTCAAACATCGTCACGTGTTTTCCTGGTGAGGTTCTTACCCTCCCATCACACCCTAGCCCCAGCTTGAAAAGGTACATTACACATAGCAAGTGATTTTATCATATTTGTCCATTGTAAACCTGTAAATGTTTCCTCAACAGGATGATATGGTCGCTAAAAGAAGAGCGGAACTTATTTTGGAGAGAGAGAGAAAAAGGAAAGGGGACGTAAGTAGATAGTGTGTGTGTGTGTGTGTGTGTGTGTGTGTGTGTGTGCATGTGTGCATGTGTGCACGTGCACAGAACACCATGATCATGATCTCAACAGTGGAAGAAGGAGAAATACATGTTTAAAAAGTCTATAAGAACTCACATAGAGTTTAGAGTTTTCAGGGGATTGGTAAAATGTATTTCTTTTAGCTTTGGTATGGTATGTGCTACTATTTTAAATGACTTTTTAGTATATTTATGATCAGAAAAGAATAAACAGCTTTTGTTTTTTTTGTTTTGTTTTGTTTTGTTTTGAGACAGGGTCTCTCTATGTTACCCCGGCTGTCTTGGAGCTTGCTACAAGACTAAGACTAAGCTTGAACTCACACAGATCCCCTGCCCCTGCCCCCCTCTGTTTGTCTGCCTGTCTGTCTCTCCCTCTCTATGCATCTCTCTGTGTCTCTCCGACTCAGTCTCTCTGCGTCTCTCTCTCTCTCTCTCTCTCTCTCTCTCCCCTTCTCTGTGTATGTCTCTGTTTCTTTGCCTCTCTCTCTCTGCCTACCCCCTGCCCCTGCCACCCCATCTCTACCTCTGGCTCTTCCTCCGCTGAGTTCTGGGATTAGAGGCATGCAGCACTTTGCTGGGCATGAACAAGAGGAAACCTCTAAGGACACTGAAGTATCCTCATACCAAGTGCACAGTGCGCTGCGTTTCTTTGGGATTTTTCACCCTTTGAATTGTCATCTTGCTTTCACGTTTCTCTCAGCCTCCACAGAGACCGGCTAGAAGTGTAGGTGTGAGGGTAGATGAGGTCTATAGAGCTGACCTAAAACTAAACCTAGAAGTGTAGGTGTGAGGGTAGCTGGGGTCTATAGAGTTGACCTAAAACTAAACCTAGAAGTGTAGGGGTGAGAGTGGGTGGGGTCTGTAGGCTTGACCTGAAAACTAAGCTCTGGAGAATTTCCAGGTGTGAAAAGAGGTGGGAAGAGCCTGTGAACTCTTGAAGTCTGACACATACTCAGTATGGTGTCTAGCCACCATTGAAGACTTAGGGTTTTGTTTTATTTGTTTTATTTGGGAAACAATTGTCCCAACATCAAACAGCCAAGCCACTCAAGGATCCAGAGCTCATAGGAGATTAAATGAGATGGCATTTTGTTTTCAGTGTGAAGTGTTGCCCCCACCTCCATCCCGTCCCAGCTGGTGTGTTCGAATATTTACACATCAGCTGGTATCTTGGTTTTGGAAAGTTGTAGAACCTTTAGGAGGTAGAACCTTACTCTGGGAAGTGGGTCATTGATGTTAGGCCTTGAGGTTAGAGTCCAGCCTCACTTCCCACTCTTCCTGGTCTACTAAGATGTGAGGAAGTTGGGGGTCCCAGCTGCACAGTTCTGCCGCCAGGCTTTTCCCTCTGTGGTGGACCAAACTCTCAAAGAGCAAGAAGCCTCCTCTTCATGATTTGCCTACACTAGCTAGCCTACCTGCCTGCCTGCCTGCCTGCCTGCCTGCCTGCCTTCCTTCATTCCTTTCTTCTTCCTCCTCCCTCCCTCCCTTCCTCCCTCCCTCCCTCCCTCCCTTCCTCCCTTCCTTCCTTTCTCCCTTCCTCCCTTCTGCCTTTCTTTTATTCATTAGCAAACATTCCCCCCCCCCCCCCGTGCATTAAGCAGGCATTAACTGGCTTTCATGCCTGATCTTACCTGAAGGATTTACATGACCCTTGGCCAGAGCTGATTTCAGCAGCAGACATGTTCTGCCACCAACTCTGTCCAAACTGTCACGATAACGTTTACACTCAAAATGACACTGTAACCTGGACTCAGCAGCAGTCAACTACCAAGAAACCCGTGGGAATCACTTTACACTTCTCAGCAGAGAACTGCTGTCAAACGAACCAAACACCTGAGACCAGAGACTCCTAATTCAGACCATGGTAACATGTATTCAGTCTATCTCCAGGTTAGAGTTCTCACTGGAAGTGGGAAATTATTCCTCTTTCATTTCTCTAGTTGTTAATACTTTCATTTCTTTTCTTGGTTGTTCTTCAGGTAAATCGGGGCCTTGACTATGTAGAAAAGTCTTGTGTTTTTAAAAGTGGAAGCTAGTTTTTAGAATAAGCTTTAAATGATCCCAATTTATTATTTTCATTCATACTTGTTAGCATTGGAATAATGGGATTTCTTCTCTTTTTAATTCGGAGATGCTCTACTTTGTAGAAAATAGAATGTTGTAAATTTTCCACTAAGACTTGTTCTTTATAAAATTGATTATGTATCCCATTTAAATAATTTAGACACTAAACTACAAGAATAAACTCCTGGGATTAATTTTCTTACTGTGTGTGAGAGGGAGGGACCGGCATGTCGTAGTGTGTATGTTGAGGTCAGAGGACTACTCAGGACATCTGGGGTTAGTTTTCTCATCCCACCATGCGGATCCTGGGGTAGAGCTCAGGCTTAACTACAGATGTGTCTTCCCACTTAGCCCTTGAGACTTACTGAATTGAAAGTTCATTCTGGGTTTTGACTGTATTTCCTAGCAGCTTTATGGAAATTGGGGTACGGGGGATACCCCTTGGCCTTGCCTCTCACAGTGCCTGTGGACAGGTGGAGGACATTTATCATCAGTGCGGGAATGAATTTTAATTTTTGATTTTTTGTTTGATTTAAACATTGCTTTGGTATGGTGACCACACCCGCGGTCAGAAAGGACTCTGGAGAGACGCCTTGCCTCCTCTGGGCTTCTAAAGGCTGCAGGGCAGCCGATCTTCGTCATCACACACATTGCTTAGGTTATTCTAGGCGAGGGCAGAGCGCGCGCCACATGCTTGGTAGCCTTCAGATCCCTGGCCAGATTTTCAGTGGCCTCCAGAGAGGCTTTTTTGGTTCTTGGCAAAGTTGTCAGTAGTAGATGGGACACCTCTGCTGGGACCCAACAGGGCAGAAAGGAGTCTTGAGGAAGTGGTGAGTGCCCACTGATCCTTCACATTTTCAAATAAGGGTGGAGAAGCCACAACACAGTTACCTGTCTGCATTGCGGAGATAGTTTCTTATCCGCTCCACACCCTTCACATTAGGTGTTGTTCCCAGCTTTCCCCGCTTTGGGGTGTGGGCAGAGAGCGGGGATTGGCGGCAAACCTGGTTTACTCTCCTAAAACTGACTCAGGAACACATGCAGACAAAGACATTTTAGCAGCAAAGCAAACCTTAGTAACCTGCAGGTTGGCTTCAGTGGCCCGGCGACTGTTTCCATAGATCCTAAAGGGAACACTGCCATCTTGTGGACACTCTGCCTCAGAACACAATTAAAGAGCTTTCTCTAAACCAGATCTCAGATCTTTCTAGAATCTCTGCTCTCCTGCCCACTGGCGCTGCCTCTCTGGCATATGGGTCTCGTCTACTAAGTTGAGAGACACAGGAAGGAGAGACCCCGGAAGAGCCAGGAGAGCAAATCAACAAAATCACTAGTAGCCCAGGGTATGTCAGAAGTACAGACACTAATGAGGGAAACACATTCAGGGGTCAAAGGGGAGTAAAACAGGGTTCCGGACAAAACTGTCTCTGGTGTCTTCTCAGGTCAGCAGAGGTCAGAGTGTGTGGGCTTGGAGGTTGACCCACACAGCTGCACCTGCTCTCAGCTGCTCCTGCTCTCAGTTACACCTGCTCTCAGTTACACCTTCTCTCAGCTGCACCAGCTCTCTAGTTGCACCTGCTCTCAGCTGCACAGGCTCTCAGCTGCACCTGCTCTCAGTTACACCTGCTCTCAGCTGAACCTACTCTCAGCTGCACCTGCTCACAGCTGCACCTGTTCTCAGCTGCACCTGCTCTCACTTGCACCTACTCTCAACTGTACCTGCTCTCAGTAGCATTTTTTTTTCCCAAAATTTTTATTACAATGCACTTACCTATAATTTGCTTGGTATTCAGTTTGAGACTTACTAAGGCTTTGAAAATCTATAGCTATCTTTCTTCACAGAACTGTCTAGGTCTACCCATGTATCACATGTAACCCTGGGATCTGTTAAATTTTTAATCAGAACCCCTCTTTAAATTGAGTAATTCTGTTAATGTATCCTCAAAATCACCAAGCACTCCTCCTGCTATCTCCATTCCACTATTAAGTGAACTCGAAAATATATATTTTGTTTCAGACGTTATCATTCTTAATCCTGTAATTTTCACTTGCTTGGTGTGTATGTTTTCCATTTCTATCCTGCAAGGTCACGGTAACTGCTTTCAAACTCTTGGTCAGTGACTCCAGCCCATGGGACAGGTCATTGTTGCTTTCTTAAGAATGGGCCACAGTTTCTGAATCCCCAATATCCTGAATAATGTGAGATTTGTGCTCTTCAGTGATAAAGATTATGATTCTAAGTATTGGATGCTTTTATCTGCCACCAGAGATCTTAGGGATTTGGTTTTGGCAGGCAGTTCATCTTGTAAGGCCAAGCATAAAGACTTTACTTTTCCTGCATTGGACAGTGACTCCAGTACACTATTAAGGAAGGTCCCTTTGACAGTCCCAGGTCAGCAGGATACTTGGAGAGAACATTCATGAATTGAATTTGGCATTGCTTTCCCTAGTTTTCTGATCTCTGAAGTTTTCTTTACTCTCTAGTGATGCTGAGTTTAGTTCCCCACCCCACCCCAGAAAAAAAAAAACCCACCACCAATAAAAACCCAGTAGACCTCTTGCTAGAATTTTAGTGACTAGGATATACTTCTAACAAAGGCTGCTCTCTGGACAAATATCAAGAATCTGAAAGCTCACCCTTACCTGGCTGCTTCCTTCTAATTCTGACTGTTTGTCAACGTGTCTGGCTTTAATCATTCTTTGGACCATCAGGATGAGTTAGAGAGGGACGAAAATGAAGGGTGAGGGGAGAATGGGGAAGAAGAAAAAGAAGGGAGAGGGGAAAGGAGAGGAAATGAGGGAGAATGAGCTTACTTCTTTCTGGTGAAAGCAGATCTCTTAAGATCATAAAGTCTGGAAAATATATTTCCTATAATGATGATGTCCAAGATATCAAGGGGAGAAAGCCTACTAAGGAGAAGAGTAAATTGCCATTTACAAAAAAAAAAAAAAAAAAAAAAAAAAAAAAAAAAAAAAAAAAAATAGTCCAAAGAATTAGGCTGTGGCTCTATCAGATCATCTGATATAAATATTCTTAAGATATTGACCTTTTGAAGCAAAATGAATCTTACACCACAGGTCCTTGTCAAATTCATGTGCTAAGAACTACTGCATAATGCTGGGAATGTGTATTAGTGGCAGCCTTGTCTAATGGGACTGGATTCAACCCTGAGCACCATAGAAAAGCATATATAAAGCAAAGCAGACCACAATTCACCCTTTACATATAATTTGATTGTCTATAAAATGTTTTACTTTTTTTATTGCTGTAAAGAGCCACCATGACCAAGGCAACTTATAACAGAAAGCATTTAGTTAGGTTTACTGTTTCAGAGGCTTGAAGTTCATGGTGTTGGAATGAAGGCACAGATACTAGAACAGCTCAGCTGAGAGCTCATATCTCTAAACTGAAAGCAAAAGGCAGAGAGCACATTGGGAGCAGCATGTCTTTTGAAATTTCAAACCCCACCCACAGTAACACACTTCCTCCCACAAGACCACACCCCCTAATCCTTCCTAAATAGTTCCATCAACTGGGACCAGGATTCAAACATCAGAGCCTATGGGGGCCATTATCATTCAATCCACTGTAGAAAGTCTAAAAGGATAGGTTGCAGTAAAATTGATTAGGGTGATTTCTGTCAGTCCCTCATGTACCAGTGACATTTGCCTGTCCTATTAGGAAAGAACGTAGATAATTTCTATAGAAATTAAACTGACTACAGACAGTAGTACCACAGAATGATGGTTGGTGTCTTCCATCTCTTGAGCGAAAAGACCTAGACTTCCTGCCTCTTCTCATCCTCACATCTTAAATTTAAATATGATGCAACATTATTTATATCCAGAAAGCCCTACTTTGCTCTAAATTGATCAATTTAGTCTTTCATTTATTAATAAATAAACTTTAATAATACCATACTCTTGAGAAAAGTTATGAGCAAAACTGAGAATTCTGTGAACGAACAAAATAGTCAAAAAATTAAGTTGCAATTCAGAGATCATCACTAAACATTAAGAGTTCTCATTTTCCTCAGAAATTTTCAGAAAATTACAAAAAGAAGCATGCATGATTGTTGGTTGATGTCAAGGCAATACATGATTGGACAGTGGGAGTAGGGTAGAGACAAAGTTTTGTAAGGCAAAAGAGAGGTGGAAGGAGGAGAATTAACATGGAAGATGAAGGTGACCCATCTCCATCTGTGTGGCTCTGAGTAGCCATAGGTACTTATGTATACTTTCTAAGAGATGGATTTCTATAGGTCAATTTATCTTATCTACGTGGGCAGTTTATATCTTTGCCAACTGGTTGTAAGCTTATTATGTGGATAGATTGTGAATTGAGAATTTAACATATAAATCTGATTGATAAATTATTGATTGTTGAGTCATGATTTTACCAAATGTGGGGAATGTGAGCTAAGATCCCGGCTGACAGGGAGACAGCTGGGAGGAGGCGGCTCGTGGACCGTGTGGTAGAGAAAAAGATGGAACACATAGCTCCACACCAAAGCAGCTCCTGTGGAGTAAGAACTCCACACAGGACTGGTAGCAGCAGATTCATCTTTTTAATATTTACTACAACATTCCATAAAACAAAATATAGGGCTGGTGAAGCATCTCAGTAGGTAAAGGTGCTGTCATATTGCCTGGCAGTCCCGTGTGGTAAAAGAATTCCTCCAGGTTGTCCTCTAATCTCCATGTGTTGTTCCCTAATAGACAAACACAAAATCTTAATTAATTAAACTGTAATTTAAAAACAAAACAAAACAGGACACTATAAAAAAATCAGAGAGAAAAGGTTCATAAAATCCAAAATTATCTAAGATAAAGTTAAATAGGAGAGTAAAAATAAATCAAGTTTTAAAAAATATGGAACAAAACACAAGAAATATGAAAGAACCATGTATCTGTGGGGTGCGTCTGGGGGGTCACACCCAAGCTGGAGTTCAGAAATGTGGGTGTATGGGAACCATCTAAAAAATGCCAGGAAGGGGCTGGAGAGATGTCTCAGTGGTTAAGAGCCCCGACTGCTCTTAACCTGAGTTCAAATCCCAGCAACCACATGGTGACTCACAACCATATGTAGTGAAATCTGATGCCCTCTTCTGGTGTGTCTGATGACAGCTACAGTGTACTCACACAATGTAAATGTAAGAAGCAATTAAACCGGTTTTTGTTTTAATTGTTGTTGCTTTGATAGAACACCATGACCAAAAGCAACCTGGGGAGGAAGGGTTTATTCAATCTTACACCTTATAGTGCCTCATCCAGGGAAGGCAGAGCAGGAACTCAAGGTTGGAACCTGCGGCAGGACTTGATCCAGGGGCTGCCAAGACTGCTGCTTACTTGCTGTTCCCGAACTGCCCAGTCTGTTTGCTTTTATACACTCGGGACCACCCATGGTAGGCTGGGCCCTCCTACAATCAAGACAATGCCCCACAGGCTTGCATACTCCAGGCTGTGGGGGGGCATTTTTGCTATTTAGGTCCCCACCTAACAGATGACTCAAGCTTGTGTCTAGCTAACAGAAGTCTAGCTAGCACTGTGTGTGTGTGTGTGTGTGTGTGTGTGTGTGTGTGTGTGTGTGTGTAGGCATGTTCATGTGAGCAGTCTATTTTGCTCTGATGACCTTCCATGAATTAAATTATCCAGGCCCCTGCCCTAAGTTCCCATCCTGTGAGATAGGTAGTTCCCATTTTAAAGATCTTGTTCCAATTGGCAAGGCAGCAGGTAGTATTTTCTAATCTCTGAGACGCATTGGTTAGTATTTTTAAAGACTATCAAAAACATACCTCTAGGCATAAATAGCGTTTATCATCCCATCTGTTTGCTTGTGGGAGAATCACAGTGTCAGTACTTGAAGACATTGAGTGTCTAGGTGTCAGCCTTCACATCCATACACGTCACTGCCAATGTTATGACATACCAGTGTCATGTGACACAATTTAGGGAGAGAGTAAAGGGTTCGTTCTCTTCCGTAGAGCACTTTTAGAGATGAGGACGAGTTTAGTGACGAAGACGCTGAAGATGAGGATGATATTGAGAACATCCTCGAGGAAGAATTTCCAAAGGATGAAGAAGAAATGAGCGAGGAAGACGAGGAACAGGAAGGAGATGCAACTGATCGCCTGAGAAGCGAGCTGGGGGAGAAATTTGAAACAGAAACAAATAATATCCAAATGATACAGGTCATGACCCTCCCTTCACCACTACTTAAAGAATAGAAATGTGGGAATGCAAAGAGGGTGATTAGGGTCTGTGTGTGTGTGTGTGTTTCTGTGTCTGTGTGTTTGTGTGTCTATGTGTGTATGTGTCTGTGTGTCTCTGTGTGTGTCTGTGTATCTGTGTATCTGTGTATGTCTGTATGTCTGTCTGTGTCTGTGTATCTGTCTGTGTGTGTGTATGTGTCTGTATGTCTGTGTGTATGTCTGTGTGTGTGCATGTGTCTGTGTCTATGTGTTTCTGTGTGTGTGTCTGTGTGTCTGTGTGTGTATGTGCATGTGTCTGTGTCTGTGTATCTGTCTGTGTGTCTGTGTGTCTATGTGTGTCTCTGTCTGTGTGTGTGTGTGTCTGTGTGTGTGTATGTGCATGTATCTGTGTCTGTGTCTGTGTATCTGTGTGTGTGTGTGTGTGTGTGTGTGTGTGTGTTATTTCAAAAGAATATTTCAGGGCAGCAGGCAGCATCACTTAACAAGGTATGAGATTCACAGATGGAGAGCAGCCTGGCTCCCTCCAAGGTCAGCATGGGTTTACCTTCCCACAGGTAGCCCCTCATAAAGCTTACACAGCCTAGTATGTCTATCACCAGCTATGTCTACATGCTGTAACTTAGAAATACTAAACACATCAAGCTTTCTAATTTCTCTTTCCAGGATGAATTTGAGAAGGTTCTGATACCAATAATTACGGTCAATGGAGCTAGGAAAATGCATATTGTACAATATGTATTGAATTTGAAATTGAAGCCCCTAGTGGAAAACCGTGCAAGCATTTTTGAAAAGTGTTACCCAGTATCCTCACACCTCGCTCATAAAATGCTCTCGTTCACCTACAAACACATGAGCTCGTTTGGCTACTGGGACCCTGTGAAGGTAACATCAGAAAAGCCATCAGGAAACCACCATCCCTCACCTTTTTAACGTTGCTTAGGAAGACATGGTCATTTTGGAAAGTTGTAAATATTGTATAATGCTATCCATTAATATTTGGAGGGCTGACATGAAGCCATCTGACCCCCACCATTGCTTCTAGAAATAATATAATGTGGAGCCAACAGTCCACCCCACCTGACTTTCTTTGTGTCCCTAGCATTTACTCTCAGCCAGGGATGTCATTCCCATCTAAGGATGACAAACAACATTGCATTAAACAATCCCCATCAAGGTCAGGCACATCCAGGATGGTATCGCCAGGGTGAAATCCAAAGCCTAGATGAAGTGCGCTTGAGGCCTCTCACCTTGTCTAGCAGTTGGACACCATCTCACAGGACCCCCATGTGGAGATTTCTCTGTGGATGTCCACTCCTGCCTCTTCCTCCTGTTCTAAAAACCTTGGCCTATAGTTTATCATTTTGACCTTATTTTACCATACTCACCTTCATAAAGGCCCTGTCTCCATATAGTGATATTGACAGTAAGAGCTTCAACATAGGAACTGTAAGAGTAAGAGAGAGGGGACATAAGCCACAACACCGTTTTAGACATGGCTCTGTTTGAGAGGATAAATTAGTTCATGAGTAAGTGGAACAATCTCATCCCCATTGTCAGAAACATTCATTTTAAGCACAAGTCATTATGAAGGAAGTAGGAAGGTAATTTTCATGAGTTAAAAACCAACTAGAAAGCCTTGCCCTGACCACCTATGCTGTGGACCAGCCTGTACTTTGTATGCAGTTATTTTGTTAGTATTTACAATTAGGAGCTTGCTACTATGTAAGGAAAATTACATTTTTATATTTTGCACTCTTTTCAAACATATTGAAGGAAATGCTTTATAAGTTAAATCTGACTTGTGAATTCAATTGTATCTCAGCTAAGCGAAGGAGAGACAATCAAACCCTTTGAAAGCGCGGAGAACCCGTTGAACCCTGTAATCCACCGTCACTACATCTACTTCTTGTCTAGTAAACAAACTAAGGAGAAATTTATGATGAATCCGATCAAATACATCCGGCAACCCAAACCCAAAGCTACTATGCCTGTGAGGATTATGATTGTGGGACCTCCCAAGTCAGGAAAAACTACAGGTGAGTGTCTTTGCTTCTCAAGCATCAAGGGTGCCCTAAAACCCAGCACCCAGCACCAACTCTGCAGGAACCAACTCTGCAGGAACCAGCCGTAAAAAGTTGCCATGGTGACTGCTAATTTACATCCCCACCCACCAACAATGTACAAAAGAATTCCTTTTTCTCTAGTCTTTGCCAGAAATTGATTGATTGATTGATTGATTGATGGGGGTTGATTGATTGATTGATTGATTGATTGATTGTGGCCCTGTCTGTCCTGGAAAGTTGCTTTGTAGACCAGGCTGGCCTGGAGCTCATGGAGACCTGTCTCCATCTGCCTCTGCCTCCCGGATACTGGGATTAAAGGTGTGCACCTCTACCACCCAACAGAATTTATCTTTTTAAGATAATAATTATAGTGGCTGGATAGAGATGGGATCTCAACATAAAAATTACTGTTTGCATGTATTTCGTGTAGGATTCTTGTTTCTAGTCATCAAGGATGTTAAGTTTTTATTTTATTTTATTTTTTTTGTCTAGAGTGTTGATCTAGTAGTGACAGCGAGCTAATGAAAGGATCCACCATTGTTGCACTGGGGCAAATCTTTCACCAGCAATGTTCCAGCAATGTTCATTCATAAAAGAGGATGCTCTGATGTTATATACGATTGTGTCTTCTTGATGCCCCTGCTAGTTGCCCTCTTATCACTGTGACAAGTATCTGACATGAGCATCTCAGCAGGTCAGGAAGCACAGAGCTCAGGCGAGAAGCAGACCGAGTTAGTACTTGAAAAGTTTTCCTACCAGTGTCCCATCTTAAGGGGCCACACTTCGCACCCCAAACACACAATAACTTTCCAAAGTAGTACCAGCATCTCGTAAGCAAGTGTTCAACAGTCTGTTGGTGACATCTCACATTTAAATCATGCCTCTCCTTTTATTTAAAAAAATAATCATAGTTATTTGAGAATTTAATGCATTGTCTGTTGGTCACATTCAGATACACCCCACCCCACCCCAATGCTATACCCACTCAGCTTAGAGCTGTTGTAGCTTATCCACAAGAGAGGAATACTCAAACATGGGTTTGAGCCAAAAGAAAGTCTTCATTAGCCAGGCTTTGTTTTTGTTACGACAGATACGGATGTCTATGTGCTAACTTTTAGAGCCTGAATGATACTTTCATAATGGAGTCAGTTATGCTAAAGTCTGGGAGCCTGTTACAGTACATAACAGTCCTTTTATCAATATGATGTGACCATTGTCTCTTCTAACTAATTTGGCTTGAGGTCTGTTTGGTCAGATCTGAGTATAGTTAACCTTGCTTGCTTTCAGATTCTTTTGCTTAGAATATTGTTTTTCATGGTTTTAGTTTGCATCTATGTATATCTTTGTTGGTAAAAGTGAGTTTCTTGCAGACAGCAAACTGTTAAAACTTTTTAATCCAATCAGCCAACCTAATTCCATTTATGTGCACCCCATCTCTTGAAAGGCATCTGTCTGTTTTGTTTCCATTCTAGTTATTTAGAATAATTTGTGTCCATCTCTGCATTATTACTGTTAGAGTTTGGATGCTTTGATGAACTGACAATGTTTGATTTGTTTCTAATTCTCATTTGACAATGGAATTCATCTCACCAATGAATTCCAGTCCAGCATCATGAATTCCTTTTGTCTATTCTAGTCTTAAAAGGTCTTTATTTCTCTTTCTATTATGAATAATAACTTGGTTAGATATAATCATCTATCTTCCTTTATGACTTGAATCTCTTCCCTGAAGTCTTCCTGGCCTTTGGAGCTTCTTCTGAGAAATATGCATGTGTGATTTGATACTTCTTTCATGCGTATTTTAATATTCATGTGTATTTAATAATTAATATTAATATCTTTTGATAGTTTGCTATGGATCTCGAGTGTCCCGTTTATTCTGTCTTACTTTTTTCTATTGCTCTCTGAATATAATAAGTCCTCAAGTTTTGCCTTCAGGCCCTGGTATTCTTCCACTTAATCTAAGCTGCTGGTGATGCTTTCAATTGCTTCTTTTAAATTTGAATTATTGAGATAATCATTTTCAAGATTTCTGGTTGGTTCTTTTCAAGCATCTCACCCTTTTCTGTCTTTAAGCATCATGTACCCCAATCCCACTCATCTCCCCATGCCTTGATATCTGCTCTCCCCCCTTGCAACCTCTCTAGTCCTGAAAAGAAAAGAAAAACAAAGCAGAATATCTCCATGTGTATCACACAGTATGCCATTGTGATGGTTTGTATATGCTCGGCCCAGGGAGTGGCACTGTTAGAAGGTGTGGCCTGTTGGAGTGGGTGTGTCCCTGTGAGTGTGGGCTTCCAGACCCTCATCCTCGCTGCCTGGAAGCCAGTATTCTGCTATCATCCTTCAGATGAAGATGCAGAACTCTCAGTTCCTCCTGTACCATGCCTGCCTGGATGCTGCCATGCTTCCTGCCTTGAGGATAATGAACTGAAACTCTGAACCCGTAAGCCAGCCCAAATTAAATGTCGGCCTTGTAAAAGTTCCTTGGTCATGGTGTCTGTTCACAACAATAAGACCCTAACTAAGACAGACGTTGGGACTGGGGTATTGCTGTGATAGGCCTGTTTGGAAGAATGTGGATTTGGGGACTTTGGATTTGGAAAGCCATGGAATGTTTTAAGTGGGGCTTAATGAGCCATCCTAGTAGGAATGTGAAAGACTTTGTTGCCGAGAGTGATTTGAACTGTGCAGACTTGGCCCAAGTGGTTTCAGTGTAGAAGAGGTTCAGTATGTGGTCTAGAGACTGTTTTTGTGGTATTTTAACGAATAGTGTGGCTGCTTCTTGCCCTTGTCTGAAGAGTCTGCCTAAGACTGAGGTGAAGAGACACAGATTAATTGCATTGACAAAGGAAGTCTCTTTTTAAACTTTTTATTTATTTATTATGCTTACAGTGGCTTTCCTGTATATATGCCTGCAGACCAGAAGAGGGCACCAAATCTCAGTATAGATGGCTGTGAGCCACATGTGGTTGCTAGGGATTGAACTAGGTCCTCTGGAAGAGCAGCCTTAACCTCTGAGCCGAAATGCTCATCACAGACTTTGTTCTCTGGTTAAGCCTCACTTTGAATAACCATATCAAGCTTAGGAAGGAAAATATGAAATCTGTGGTTTGAGTATTAAAGGAACACCAGGAAGCAAAATGGAGCTGACTCCTGTGTTCAAAGATATTTAATTGAATTAAGGGAGAGGTAGCCTTGGGGTAAAATCCCACCCAGATAAATCTAGGTTCAGGTATGGTGCTACACACATTTAATCCCAGGAGACAGAACCAAGCAGATTTCTGAGTTCAAGGTCCATCTACAGAGCAAGTTCCAGGACACCCAAGTTTAGGCAGTGAGGGAGTTGGAAAACAGAAAACTGGTCATAGAATAAGGGGAGGAGGCGCTCCAGCCCCAGCAAGCAGCAGAACTCGGCAGCTTCAGCCATGTGGCTCTGGCTTTAGAGTCCAGAATAGAAAGGACCTCTGGGACAATCAATGCTGGTCAGCTACAGCTAAGAAATTAGTGATGATTAAGAAGAGACCAGCATCACTGAGGTGAAATCTTCTGGAAAGTGTTTTCTGAGAGCACAAAGAAGCTGTGGTCCAGAGATTGTTGTGGTAAAAATAATTTTTTAAAAATGTAACCTTTTAACCCATGCTAGTGCTGGCACCATTAGGGCCACATGGCACATGTGGACCCAGCTGCTACTCTGCCAGTTTGCCCCCTAGGCAGGTAGTGACCATGTCTGGCACACACATTGCATTCTCACTCCTCCCAGGCAACAGAGCCGGATCCACACACTTGAGCTGCCTCTCTGCCCGAAGTGAACTCTGCCCACATCCCCTGTAACCCGGTAAATTCAAAGCTCCAGAAGCTTGTAAATTAGCAACTAGATTTATATGTTAAATTCTCAACCCACAATACATTCAAACAATAAATTCACTGCCAACAAAGGTATTAACCACCCACCGAGATAAGATAAAACCAATCTAGTTCACCTTGATCTGAACCATCCTCTTCTGGCGTCTCCATCTTGAATCTCCTCTCTCCTTCTCTCCTGCCTCACAAAAACTTTGTCACTGCCTCACTCTACCGTCCAATCATGTATCACCTTGATCTAACTAGTGCCAGCCCTCACCTGCATATAGACATCCACCTACAAGAGATGGCCAAGGTTGTACCTCATGCTGCAAGAGTCACCCAGGTGGTACTGGCTTTGAAGGCATGAAGGGGTCATGGAAAACAGCTGAGGCTCAGCACTGTGAGAGGCCATGGAAGGCCACTGGTGAAGGTGCAGCCTCAGTTGTATTTGATGGCCTCAAACATCTTGGGGTGTCCAAGACATCCTCAGTGTTACAGCTTCTTCTTTCAATGTCTGGGGTCCACACATGATCTTCTGGGCTCCTCCAAAGGGCTGGTGTCACTTCTCCAGCTCTTCCCTCTGTAGCACTCTAAGCTCAGGTTGATCCTGAGCTCCAGTGCCAGTGTTGTTCTTGGTGATCCTCCCATGGTACTGGCATCTCCAATACACTGGGGTCTTCCACTGCAACTGGGCTTCAATGCTTCTCATAGGCTCTCCTCATGATGCCAAACCTCAACTCTTTGTAACACTGAGGATGTCTTGGACACCCCAAGATGTTTGAGATGCCAGAGCTGTCGGCTATCTGCTGAGGAAAGCTGATGACAGGGAGTGGAACCAGCCCAGGAAAAAGAAGTTTATTGCAGTCAACAAAGATAAAAAAGGAGTTGGAGATCTGAAGACTGCCTTGGTATCAGATATGGAAATGAGGAGTTTGGAGTTTCCCCAGCTGGTTTCCTGTATTTCCTTGGGGATTACAGTTAAGAGATTGGATGAGTCTCTGAAGAGACTTTGAACTTTGGACTTTTAATGTTATTGAGACTGCTATAGACTATGGGGACTTTTGAAGTTGGACAAAGTGTATTTTGAATTATGTTATATTTAGGTATGACCCCCATAGACTCATGTGTTTAAACAAGCCTATGAGGACCAGGGAGTGGAATGTGATGGTTTGTATAAGCTCAGCCCAGGGAATGGCACTATTAGAAGGTGCGGCCTTGTTGGAATAGGTATGTCACTGTGGGTGTGTGTTTTAACACCCTTATCTTAACTGCCTGGAAGTCAGTATTCTGCTAGCAACCTTTAGATAAAGATGTAGAACTCTCAGCTCCTCCTGCTTTGGTCATGGTGTCTGTTCACAGCAGTAAAACCCTAAGTCAACCGTTTTACATGCAAATATTAATTGCAAAGAGTCACTGGTCTGGTTCAAAGCCTCTGACTTCTGCAGCACTGCCATCCTGCAGTGCAGGAAGGATTCTCAGCAGGACTCCTCTCAGATGTCCTGTTGCTACCCAAGGTGTCATGGAGACCTTGCAGCTTTGGAACTGCAGGACCAGCTCCTTCACGCCCTCCAGAAGTTCATAGATGAGGAGGATGTTGGAGTGGGCCCAGCTCAGAGCCCTGGATCTGGGCCTGGGTGGTGGCTGAATTGTTCAGACTGCCAGATCTCCCACACTCACAGCACCAGGGCCCGCTCTCCAGCCCAGCCAGACAAAGTGTAGGTCAACTATCTAGAATGCTGCAGCCTATGAGGGGCAAGGCCAGTTCTACACAGCCCTAAGCCATAGACATGGCCCCAGGCAGCAGCCCAGAGCAGGGACATTCCCATGACCTTTGATGGTAACATGGGCCACAGACATTGACTCAGACATGGCCTCGGCAGCAGCTCGGGCCAGGACTTCACCGTGGCCTCAGGTGCAGCGCAGGCCCGGACTTCACTGTGGCCTCGGGTGCAGCGCAGGCTGCTTACATCCGACCATTCCTCTCCACCCTGAGCCTCCAGCTCCACCTCACTTGGCAGTGCACACACTGTCCTGCTCCCTTCCTCATCTCTCCACCACACACTTATCACAGTGGTGCCTCTGGGTGCCTTCCCTGTGCCTTTCCTCTTGGTCCTTTTATTGAATTTCTTTTTCATATCCTTCATGGTCTTCCTTAATCCAGCTACTTATTTGTGTCCTTTTAAAATCTATTAATTTTTAAAAATCATTCTTTTACATTGCTTGTCCTGGGATCCATGGAGTCGGCTCAATGGCTAAAGTGCATTCCCTGCATAAGTAGGACTTGAGGTCAAGTGGAAACCCATATAAACCATTGGCTATGGAAGTGCACATTTCATAATCCCAGCTCTAGGGAGGCTGAGAGACAGACCGTTCCCCTAGTCCAGCTAGCCTGCCCACTTGAAAAGGTCAAGGTCAGTGAAAGATCCTGTCCAAGAAGATATGTGTGTGCGCGCACATGCACACATGTGCACACACACAACAAAGTAATAAATAAACGTAACTTATAATGTTTAAGTTTCTTTTTCTAATTTTTAAATCTCTTAATACGGCAAAGGAGTCAGATTCTAAGTGTTCTCAAGATAATTGCATTTCCCAAGCACAGCAGGATGTTCTCGCTTGAAATAAAATTCCATCTCTGGGGCTAAAGAAGATAACAAGCTGTCTTCTCTGCTCCCTTGACATGCAAAGTGATTTTTAACATCACGCCTAACTTTGAAAGCTCATTTAGCCAGATTAGGCAGATCTGGTTCCAGAGTTTGTAGGAAAAGCAGTGTTCAGGCCCTGGGGTTTTATCTGACCTTTGGGAACAGTCAGGAGAACCCCTCTCGGTCTGGCCTCTGCTGATCTATTCTACCAGCAGGCCTTGGCTCCCCACAGCTGTAAAGTCAGAATTCCATCTTCATGCCACCCAAATAGGTCCACAGGGGAAGAAAATCTGTCTCCTAAGCTACAAACCACTATCAGTGTGTAAAGTGGGGAGCTAGAGAGATGGCTCGGCAGGGAAGGGCACTGGTTGCTCTTCTGGAGGACATGGGTTCGATTCCTAGCACCCATGGTGAAGCTTTCAGTTGTCCATAACTCCAATTCCAGGGGATCTGAACTACTTGTCTGCGCTTTACAGGTAGTGCACACGTGTGGTACACATGGGTGAAATAAAATAAAAACAAAATGTAAAGTATGTCGTTTAGAACATTTCCTAGAGGGTTGACAGAGACGCATGTGTCTGGGATTTGCTATCCTGGCTGCAGCCTGGAATCCACAGGTGGATTGGGGATCGGTGTGAGCAATCAAGTAGCATTGTCTTCAGCTGCCTGTCAAATGCCAAGTCCACACAGGATGGCTACAATGTTTCCCCAACTCGCTACTTCTCACAGAAGGAACGTGTTGCTTCAGCCCTGGCTCTAAGGTTTCAAAAAGAGAAGAGAACCCAGCTGGTTCCTTAAGCAGACCCTAAAGTTGCAGACCTGAAGCAGTGCTGACAACCTCATGGCTCTCTGGGACATGAAGATGAACTTGTCACTGGCACCGCGAGCCCGAATCTGATGGTAAGGTTCGCTGACAAACCCGCACAGTGAAATCGGCTCCCTGCTGTTGTTTTTCCAGTTGCCCAAAAGCTTGCAAGCGTTTATGGCTTAAGACGTTTGTCAGTGGGAGACGCGTTGCGTGGAATACTATGCAATCACCCAGATACGGAGCTGTCACTGATGATAAAGTGGCATCTCCACAAAGGGATGACAGTGCCGGATGAGCTGGCCATTCAAGCTTTGGATACTTCTCTGATGGAAAGTGTGTGCAACACCATAGGGTAAGTGGGTGGGACTGGGAGGGGGAGGGGATTAACTGTCAAGATACTCGGGGTTATTTTTGAAGATTTGGAGGTGGGCTTGGGGGGAGTGCTGTGGAGGGGAAGCGCACAGTCTACTTCTCAGACTGAGCACTTACGTGGAAACGTGATCTTTTCCTGTCAAGATTCATGATTTGAATTCATGGCTGATTAGCCCACAGCCCTCTCCGAAGCAACTCCTGCCCAGCCCACAGACAGGGCCACCAACCAACTCCCTTACCCCAGTAGTCCTTACTGTTCCGTCAGGTGATGGAGGAGAAACCCTCCTCAGCTCCGAGATGACCTGGTCCCAGGGTCACGGTTCCTCTTAGGCGCTGTACGGGGAGCAGTGCCCCTCCTATAATGCCGTATCCGCACAGGAGCATGCGTACTTTCATCCTCAGCTCAGCGCCCTCTGCTTTACCCTTTCACTTGTCCATTACAGCCACTGGTCACACCCCAGCCAACCCTGGGGCTCTCTGGTGCTGAGTCCGGGTCTTAGACTCCCCTTAGTCGAGATGTTGCGCAGTTAGACCCTTTTGGCTCTTCTTTTCTGGTGTGTTTGAGCCCAGTCATTGAACGGTTTCTCTCATTTCAGGGACCCAGTGAGCGTGAGGTGACAACCTTATGGAGAGGAAGGGATATGTCCTCACTGAGTCACTTCTCCTCTGGTTATCAGTTTTCCCTATGAGGACAACTCGGGTTGGGCCATGGGTTGATTTCATCTTAACTCCCGCAGGGAGACGACTTGTACACCCTGGTGTCCTTCCCCAGTCCCGAGAGCCACCCAGTGATCCTCCCCGTGTATAGAAGTAGCCACTCTCTGTTGAAAAGGACAAAGCTGTCATTCTTTTTGCAGACTTTTCACAGTGGGGTGGCTGAGTTATTACCTCTGCTGAGAGACTTCTCTGTAACGCCTGCACTTCACTGGAGGGCGCTGGCACGTGCACCGTCACTCAAAACTTACAGACCTTTACTGGTGGCCGTCAGACACCGGGCCAGCTTGCTGCCTTGTTTATGGGGCCACTTGAAGAATTTCTGGGGAAACAACTTTTTTTTTTCAGTTTGATAGACAACCTTGCTCTCTGAGACTGTTGGGTTGTTGATTTTCACACCTTCTGCTTACCCAACAAAGTCTCCATTCTCCTACAATGAGAATTATCTCTTCCCAGAACGCTCATGACTATTTATAAATCACACAGTACAAGGCGTGCCCTGTTCTCTTTGTTTCTCATGCCTGCTCCCTAACCTTTCCAACAACTCTAAGGGGTAAATAGAACTTTCTCCTAGTTTACTAAAAACCGAGGCATGGAGCTTTTACGCCAGGTTTCACATCTAGGTCGGCCCACATTCATTCTGTTGTTAGTGCTTATATCAAAAACATCAAGGACACAAGGTGTGACCCTCCCATTCCACCAAAACGTGGCTGTGTGGCCCGGAGCACACACGTGTACGAATGCGTCTCTCCTCCATCCACTTTCACCGCTGTACCCACTGTGAGGTCTAGGGATGACTAAGGGTTACGATGTAAAGATAAAGAAGAAAAAGTACACACACAAAAACAAGAAGAAAAAAAAAAAAAAAAAAACCTACCAAAACAGCACCATAAGGGAAAGCCACAGAGCACTTAAGGCAGATTTGCTCTGAAAGACATAAGGGAATGGTGAGAGAAAGGGACTATGGGATTTTTGCTTCTCTGTTTGTCTGTTAGTGTGGTCATAGATGGTTACCCCGTCACCCCACACCAGATGGCTCTCTTGGAAAAGAGGTCAATCATTCCCATGGTCATCTTTGAGCTGGATGTGCCGTCCAAGGAGATTTTCAAAAGGCTGCTCTTGGAGAAGAGGAGTGAGCAAAGGTACCATTCACGGGGGGGGGGGGGGCATGGGGACGGGGGGGGGGGAACCTGACCATCTCTCCAGGGGCCATGTACACCTGCAACAGCTTTCCCACCCTTCCTGTCTCCTCCTTAGCATGCCCTATCCGCTGCACAACAGCACACATATCGTAGCCTATAAGAACGCAAAGTACCGTAAGAACGTCGCTGAGATCAGGCAGTTTTATCAAAAACAGCACCAGAACTGGCACGTGATTGACGGATTTCACAGCAAATGGTGGGTGTGGAACAAGGTCCTCAAAGACATCCAGCAGATGAATAAGTACATACAGACATATATGGAAAAAATAAAGGAAGGTAAGATGTGTGTGTGTGTACAGTCATGTGCACGTGTGTGCATTTACACTCATGTGTGTGTGTACAGCTGTGTGCACGTGTGTGTGCATTCCTGTGCTTGTTCGTACAAGTGCATATGTGTGCATGTGTGTGTACACAGTCATGTGCACGTGTGCTCATGTGTATGTACAGTCATGTGCACGAGTGTGTTCATTTGTGTGCATGTGCATGTATAAATACGAGTGTGTGTGTATGTGTGTGTATGTGTATGTGTTCAAGATAAGTCCAAAGGCCAGAGAACAACCTCAGAGCAACCTCAGATGTCTCTTCTTACACGCTGCTTTTTTCTTTTTTGACAGAGACTTGCTATGTAGCCTTGGCTGTCCCAGAAACTCTGTCTGCCTCCGCCTCCCAAATGATAGGAAAAATACTTTTTGAATGAAACAAAGTGTGAATGTCTTGCCTTGTCCTTGCTTGCATAAGTTATTAAATTGAATTTTTGCTTTGGTGATTAGTACTTTAAATATACAATACTAACTGAACCTTGGTAGGTCCCCAAAATTCCTATCTGGAAACTTACCCTCCATTTAAACACTGCAACAGTCTAGGAGGCCCCGGGGCATTTGCAACATAAGCAGGCCCTGCGGTCATCACTTGTCTGAAGGAGTGTCCTTTATTATGAGAAGGCTACGGGGAGCTCAGCTCACTTGTCCCTTCTATGTGAGAAAGTGCCAGCCGTCCAGCCGTCGGGGTGAGGGGGAGAGGGACAGTCCAGTCAGATACTAAACCCACTGACACTTGGATCTTGCACTTCCTCATCTCCACAACTATCTCTCAACACATTTGCATTGTGAGTCCACTACCCAGCCTGAGCTCTTGGCTGCACAGCCCAAGCAGAGCAGGGTGTGACTATTTGTCATAGTCAGTGGCAGCTTATTTCTTTAGTTCTGCATTTCACTTCTTTGTTTCCATGGACACATCATTATTGCCCTTTTCCTGGCCAGTGCAGACAGACCGAACCCAAGGCCTTGCATGTGCTAGGTGCACAACTCCACCAACGCACTGCACACCCAGCCTTCGGTGCCCACCTCTATGGAACAGTGGGGTGAGTCGGTGCGTGTGCACAATGGCTAACGGTCAAGAACAGTAGTGCTTCTATTTCAATAGCTGGATTATTTAACTGACCACGATGCCCTCCAGAGCCTCCAGTTTTACTCCCCATAATGATGGTATGTCATTCTTATTTAAGACTGAACAAAATTCATTGTGTATCGGTTACATCTCCTTTATCCACTCATCCACTAATGGATACTTAGGTTGATTCTACGTGTTAGATGTAGAATTTAAAATGTGAGTGCCTACATCTTTTGATATGCTTAATCTATTTCTTTTGTGTTCATACTATGGATTGGAGGTAGCCATATCAAATAATGGGTCTAAGTTTTGGTCATTTGAAGAACCTTTATACTGTTGTCTGTGGTGGCTGAGTAACCCTCCGCATGCATCCTAGCCAGCGTTTATGATTTCTCTCTCTATTTTACTATCGGAGTCCTGGGAATGAGATGGTGCCTCCCTATGGTTTTGATTTGCATTTTTCTGATAACTAATGGGGCTGAGAAATTTTTGTAGGTTTGTTGACTGTCCCTTGTGAGTAAATATCTGTTTATGTCTCTATTTAATGCTTTTCTCGTCACTGTGACCAAATATTTGACAAGAACGAACTTAAGAGATGAAGAATTTACTTGGCTTCCAGTTTGAGGGGATACAGTCCCTCAAGGCAGACCGTGGTGAGCCGATCAAAGCTGCAGTAGTTGCTGGAAACTCTGCAGAAAGGGATGGGAGTGGAAATGAGCACATTCATAAACAAGGCCACAGCACCAGCGACCCACTTGCTGTAGCTGGGTCTCACCTCCCAAAGCTTCCATAACCTTCCCCAAACAGCACCAACAGGTAGGGACCAAGTGCTCATCATGCACAGGAGCCTGTGGGGACATTTCAGACTCAATCATGATATCATCGGTTGGTTAGTTGTTAACCATAAGGCCATTGGTCAGTTGGTTGTTTTGTTTGTTTTGTGCTGTTGAATTGCTCGTGTATTCTTTATATGTGCTGGTGTTAAACCCATTGTCAAAGGCCTTTTCCTGCACTGTAGTGTCTTCTTGCTGGTTGGTGACTTTTGCTGTGCAGCAGTATCTTCATTTTAATCAGTGAATCCCTTTATCAAATTTGCTTTTCTTGCCTGTACTTTTGGGGTCTGACTTTAAAAAAAAAAATGTTACCTAGACATGTTGAAGTTTTTCATGTTTCCATATCTTTCTCTCCTTCCTTCATCATCCATCTGTCTATCTGTCCATCCATCATCCATCCATCCATCCATCCATCCATCCATCCATTTCCTTTTCCTTTCTCCCACACTTTCTCTCTCTCCCTCTCCCCTTTTCCCTGCTTCCTCTCATTCTTCTTGATGCCCTTCTTCTCCTCCACCCTCCCCATTTCTTTCTGTGTCAAAGTCTGGCTCTATGTTTCAGGCCTTGCAACTCAGAGAAACTATTGGCTCAACCTTTCAAGTGTCAGGATCATAAGCATAAACTTCCTGTAGTTTTAGGTCCTCAACACATTTTGAGCTTTTTAGTATTTTGGTTTTGTTGTTCTTGTGTAGGGCTGTTGCTATTGCTGTTTGTTTTGTTGTTGTTGTTTTGTAGATTGGATACCGGGCTTTTAGAATGTTGAGCTAGAATAGATAGCATTGAGCCGTATGCTATGTTATTTGTTTCTTGTTGCTATGGCACCTACCTGAGAAAAACAGTATAAGGAGGCAATCTTAGGTGGGCACACTCTCAAAGGTCTGAGTCCATCCTGTCTATTGGGATTGTTTCTTGACTGTGGTGGTTGTTTCGTGGCTGTGGCAGTTTTTCGTGACTGTGGTAGTTGTCTCGTGACTGTGTTAAGGCACTGCCTCACTGTGGGGAAGATGTGGAAGAGGAAGCTTTGTCATTGTGTTGCCTCCAGGAAGTGGAGAGGAAGGACGGGGCTAGTGAGTGAAGTACAACCTTCAGTCGTGCCCCAGTGACCTACTTCTTCATTCGAGTTGTCACTACCCCCAAGATAATGTCAACACCTGGAGACCAAGCCTTCAGTATACATGAGGAACATTTTGTATTCAGATCATAGCATTCCGTGTCCTTGGCTCCCAAAGGCTCTTAGCTGTCTCACAATGCAAAATTCATTTAGTCTGTCTCCCAGAGTCTCCATTGTTCCAAAGTCCAAATTCTGAGTCTTCTCTGAACCAAAGGGCAAACCTTTCTCATCCAACCAAAAGGAAGCTTACATGTGCTGAGACATGACAGCACTGGGTAAATTCCCATTCTAAACAGAAGAAAGGGGCAGGAGCCCAACAAGACATTGTTGGACCAAATGGTACAGCCATAGCTCCATGTCCAACATCTGAGACTTACAGTGTTTTCATCAAGGTGAAAACCAGGGTTGAGCAGCCCCACCCCACCCCCAAAGCTAGCTACGAATGGTCCTCATGGCCTCTCACCCCACCCCCAAAGCTAGCTACGAATGGTCCTTGTAGCCTCTGACCTAGGCTGGCTCCATTCACTCTCTTCAGCTTTCCTCAGCAGACCTTCCATGTTCTTGGCATTCCTAACATCCTTGCATCTCCACTGTGTCTTAGACTCCACCAACACAGCTTTGTGCACCACCATTTCAAGAGTCACCTGGGGAGATACTGACTTGTCACACACTGATAGACCTCCCAGCCCTCTTGTAAAATCTCAGTGGGAGCTTGTATGACCCTATAATTCTCTCCTTAGTCATACCTGGAATGGCTGATACCACCAAGATCATTAGTTGTTTATTTGCTGGCTTTTCGAGACAGATTTGCAGTGTCTCTCAGACTGGCCTCAAACCCTGGCTTCCTGAACATCAGGTTACTAGTTTACATCACTACACCCAACAGGCAGCCTCATTTTCTAAGTGAACCAGCTTTCAGGAAGGCAAGAGAAAGCGAGAGCCAGCCACACAGAAGTCCTGGCCTTTGGAATTGGTTTAACTCCCTAGGGATACTGTGAAAAAGTGCCCAAAGGGAGTGGATTAAGTGACAATAATGTATTATGTCACAATTCCAGAGACAAGAAGTTCAAAATCAAGGTGCTGGCAGTGTCATGCTGTCTCTGAGGACATTATGAAAGGACCTGCTACTTACCTTCTCTTTCTTTCCTGCAGAGCCAGCAATCATTGGCTAATAAAGTCACATAACAACCCTTTGTCACTGAGTGGCATTCCTTTTGTCTTTCTGTCACAAGTCATACTCCTCAGTCTCTTTGTCCATCTGACTTTGTTCTCAAGGTTACATTCAAATGTGCTATGAATACTTCTGTGTCTCTTTTAAGAAGACACAGTTGAGCCTAGAAAACTAGTCCTGTGGCATAGATCACATTTGTTTGTTTGTTTGTTTGTTTGTTTGTTTTTCCAGACAGGATCCCATTTTGTAGCCCTGGCTGGTCTTGAACACAGAGAGGTCCACCTGACTCTGCCTCTAGTTCTCTGGGACTAAAGACATGTGCTTTGGATATATCCTTTTTCATTAGAAACGAATACTCACAGTGGGACAGATGTGTAAGGTATGAAAATCACAAGGCACAGTACCAGAGATGGGGCAGACAGCCCAGCATGTGTCCTTCAGTGATGCTCATGGTACAATGACACAGTGAACCAGCCATACTTAGGTTCAATCAGTGACGATAGCAACATAATCAGATGTATGTTCAAAGTAACAGAGTTATTAGGAAAATCAGGCCTCAGGAGTTTTATACAGAAAGTATCAGCATTGCTTTTCACTTCAGGCAAGTTACAACCCTCCAGAAAACTCTGAACTGTGAAAATACAAAAATGTTAGTAAACTCCATCCAGTTGCCACTCCACACTTTTTCAGAGTAGACCAGGACCTAATGGAGCGGTCACAGTTTATGGCTGGTATCCATTTTTGTGACACTCACAATGGAGTCAAGGCATCTACTCAGCTCTGTTGATTCAGTTGAGTCACAGGTTTTTCCACTTGGACACACTTGAATTCCAGCAGTGTGCAGCCTCAGAACCATTCTGGGAATGCTGCTGTGGCCTCACTGGCCATTGCTTGCTTTTAGAAGGCCAGTAAGATGGCAGCCAATAAGACAGTGTTTCCCAATGCCCGTCCCATTGCTGGGCTGCTGGCATCTTAGGGTTTCATTGCTGGGAAGAGATACCATGACCAAGACAACTCTTACAAAGGCAAACATTTAACTGGGGCTGGCTTACAGTTTCAGAGGTTCAGTCCATTATCATCATGGTGTCAAACATGGCCAAGTATAGGTAGACATGGTGCTAGAGGAGCCGAGAGTTTACACCTTAATCCAAAGACAGCCAGTCAGAGACTCTGTCTTCTGCAGATAATCGGGAAGGGGAGTCTCTTCTTCACTAAATGGAGCCTGAATACTAGGAGACCTTAAAGCCCACCTACACAGTGACACACTTCCTCTAACAAGACCACACCTATTCCAACAAGGTCATACCTCATAATAGTGCCACTTCCTATGGGCCAAGCACCTTCAAACCACCAGAGCAAATTAATATTAGAATTGTATAGAACATAAATATGTGTGCATATGTGCATGCACATGTGTGTGTTCATGTGTGTGTTCATGTGTGTATGTACTACACGTTTGTGCATGTGTTACATATGCAGATGCCCATTCATACAGATGTGTGTATGTATATGTAACTGCTGTATGTACATAAAATATACATGCATACATAACTATTATTTGTTACATGTTTATAGTTAATGATACCTTAAAACTAGAACAAAAATAGTCAACCAAGATAAAGTATTTAAGTAAACCACGTATACACAGAAGTTAATGGTCATATGTTTATAGTTTATATATTTGTGTAGTAGAATATCATGCATATACTCAGAGGAAGTGGGTATCTGGGCATGGTAGAGCACTCCTGTAATTCCAACACCCAGAGAGCTGAAGCATGAGGACACCACAGATAAACATCAGAGTATGTCTCCTTGAACAGAAAAACAAGCCAAAATTAACATATCTAACGAAAGATGCTGAAAACAACAAATAACTGAGAAGTTGTAAAATAATGTTTACATGTAATGGCATAAGTACACTGTCTTCGTTAGGGTCCCATCGCCATGAAGAGATACCATGACCAAAACAACTCTTACAAAGGACATTTAATCAGGGTTGGCTTACAGTTCAGTTTATTTTCAAGGCAGAGGCAGAGCAGCTTTCAGGCAGGCATGGCACTAGAGGAGCCGAGAGTTCTGCATCTTCATCCAACTGCAGCCAAGAGAAAAACTGACTCTTCCAAACTGGGCTGAACTTCAAAGCCCACTCTGACTGTCGCACACTTCCTCCAACAAGGCTACAGCTCCTAGCAGAACTACTCCCTCTTGGCCAAGCATATTCAAACCACTACAAACACTATATGCAAAAGACATGTATACATGCAAATGTATAGAGAAAAAAAAGACTAAAAGGGGTACAAACCCAACAGTGAGTGCCTTTCACAGTGAGTAGTAGGCTAGAGGCAGCAGGCATGAAGAATAACTTTTGTCTTGTTTGCTTCCTAGTTTGTTTTAAAACAGGCTCTCACTATGTAGCCCAGGTTGGCTTAAAACTTGAAGCAATCCTTCTGCCTCAGACTCTAGAACATTGTAGACCTCCACCACCACATGCATTTATAGTAACTTTTTTTTTACTCTATCGTTTAGGATTTTAATGTACAGCATTAATATAGTGGTGTCTAACCAAAATTATTTTAATGCTTAATATCATATTTCCTGTGAAAAATATAGTAATACCTAATATATTAATAACAGGAAAAGCTGCATGCATTGACAAATTATGCATCACACCTGAGGAGCTGATTTCACGCCTGGGAGAGTTTAAACAGTTCTGCCCTGTCAGCCTAGCAGAATCCTATGAATTGATTGATTGCTCTGTTACAAGCAGCTTGGAATTTGCAGCAGAGTTCAGGGGACACTATTATAAAATGAGTTCCCAGGAAAAGCTAAACGTAAGTCTGTTTCTCATGTAAATATTCATTAAGTGGGGGAAAAAAAAGACTTGTCTTGAGCTTCATCAAATGAAAAAAAAAAAAAACAGGCACCCTTGGGAATGTTCAGAGAATCAGGACCAAGAACCCCACCATTGGAGCCTGTGACTCAGGGGTCAGTTTGAAACTCAAAGCATAGCCCTGAGACTACTCGTCCCCCGGGCATATTTAGAAGGCCTTGGTCAGTGGTGGACACCATGTTTGGAGGAGTTGTCACACTGTCCTGTTCAGGGGATAATGAAAATAGGAAATACCATACATGTTGAGTAAAGAAACAGGTTTCAGAACCCATGGATATGGAGAACAGGCTACTTGGCACTCATGGATTTAACAATCTAAGCATGTACTGATCCCAATATTTTGATGCCTGTGACTTGGTAATAAATATATAATGGTTTGTAACTGAAGACAGTAATAAAAACTAATCTGAATACTTTATTTCCCTCCAAAGAATGAGAAGTTTGATTTTTTTTTTACTGAAGCAGGGTGCTTATTCCTTCCTGCTTATAGCACAATCCCAGAACGTTCTAGCAGAAGTCATGGTGGACACCCTGTGCCTTTGCACTTTGCAGAGCAACTATGGAGAACCCACAGAGTGCAGAGACAGGATGGCAGGTGTCTAAAGACCTCCAGTCCTTGTCGTAGAGTGTGAACTAAAAGTATATTATTGAGTAAGAGGAGACCTTTAATTGCCTGGGATCACTGTCCTGCAGAACTTCTTATGGGAGAAAAAGCTGCAGTAACTTCTTGGATGCCTCGAAAGGCCACTAGAACAGGAAAGGAGCTGGGAAACCCATGGTGATGGCTTCCTTGGTGTGGTGTTGCTGTTTTAAATGCTTTCCGCTGCTGTACCTCTTTTCTTAATAGAAATTTCTGAAGGACCCAGAGTTGTACGTGCCTCCCTTGGCACCTCATCCACTCCCACCGGATGACATGCTTCCCAAAAGGCTGACGGTGTCAGAGCTGAAGAGTCGTTTCCCTAAGTGTGCTGAGCTCCAGGGCTACTGCCCGGTGACTTACCAGGATGGAAAACAAAGGCAGGTCCTCGTGTGTGTGTGTGTGTGTGTGTGTGTGTGTGTGTGTGTGTGTGCGTGCACGTGTGTGTAAGCTAGAGAGCTTAGGCTGGATGTGCTCCCTCAGCCAGCGAGCCCCAGAGGTACATTTCTCTCCATCTTGAATTGCACCGTTTAACTTTTCTATTTCGTCATGGAAACCAGCTCTTCCCAATGTACCCTGAACATCTGCAGAGCGTGCTGGTTTAGGAAAGTCACCTTTTAAGAATATATAATTCTGATTTTCAAATATTGTTTTTGGTTATTATTTTACACGACAAAGAAGCTCTTCCCTTTGAGAACTTTCTTAGTTTACATCACCCGGAAAAAGAACTAGAGCGCCATGTGCTCATAGGAGCCCAGGAGAGAGCATCTGATACCCTGGAACAGGTAGTTAAGAGCCACCCGCCATGGCGCTAGGATCTCCCGCTCCAGCCCCTGCAAGGGCAGCCCTGCTCCTAACCTCTGAGCCATCCCTCCAGCCCAGACAGGATCATCATGTTCACGCTCGGGAAAACGTTCCTTTCCTCCTTGAACTGCACATGTAGAGAAATGAAACGTTCTTGACATGCAGCACTACATATTAATTACCCAACACATACTAATCTCACAGTGGTTTTGTTGTGTTTTCTCTTGTTTTTGATCTTTCAGATATGAAGCCCTAGTGCCTGGTGACATTCAATATGCTGTAGAGTACCGTGATCGCATATTTATTTGTGAGAGTGAAGAAAAACTCCAGAAATTCTTAAGGTGAGATTATTCACCAAATTATAAATATGTTTATTATCTTTCATGTCCCATGTATCATGCTTGGAACTATGGGAGGAGGAGAAGGGAAGTCACACACACACACACACACACACACATTCAGTTTTCCCCCAAGAAGCCAGAAACCAAAACCCCTTAAATTGTGTGATTTTAACTAGGTTTGTGCTGAGCTAGTCATTTCTAGAGGGGCTTGGGGCTGAAGAAACTTAATTGTAAAAACATTAGATATGTTAGTTGCTGGGAGAGATGTAGGGTTGAAAGTAAGAAGGTGACTTCACTATCTATGTTGGTTTTCTTTGTTGCTTTCTAGTTTGTTTGGGTTTGGGTTTGGTTTTCAATGGGATTGAATGGTCGGTCGGTTGTTGGTTGGTTGGATGGATGGATGAATGGTCGATTCGTTGGTTGGTTGGTTGGTTGGTTGGTTGGTTGGTTGGTTGTTGAAACCAGGTCTCATTCCATAGCCAGGCTGGCCAGGAATGGCCTGGAACTACATAGCACAGGTTAGCCTGTTTTTGCCTCCTGAGATCTGAGTTTGCAGGTCAGCACATCCAGCTACTTTTCTTTTAATGTGGGAATTGTGAGAATGTTGAAATGCAGTAGAATGGGAAGGATCTAAAAAAGAAGGACGTGCCAAGACTTGAGAGGTGGAAAGAGAGAAACACAGCTGTAGTAAGAGACCCATAAGAGAGTACAGCACGTTTTCAGAGGATGGGGGTGGGGAGACTGCTCTTAGACAGGAGGTACTGCTGGGAAGAGGATCCTGAGTCTGGCTCTGCTCCTGATCAGCAGCTGTTGGAGGAAGCTCCATTCTGGTGTCATTTACCCTGAGCACAGGTATCTTTGGGATGAAGGCACCACTTTGATAATTCAAATTTTGTAATAAACGTAAAAGGTTTTATATAGTTGCTGTGAAAGTTATGACATCTGAAATAGGTGATCAGGGCTGGGGCCCCAGACCTAGGCACGGTGGTCACTCATTCCCAGGACTCAGGACAGAAGCAGAATCAGGAGTTCAAAGTTGCTCTAAGTAACAGAGTTGGCTACATGTGTGAAATTGAAAAGCAAAAGAAACACCTTATGGAACCCCTAGTCTTCCCTCATATAATTTTCTCCAGGAGATAAAGCAAGCAGGAAGCTTCACCTCATACTTGTGTGTACGGCCAGGATGAGTGTGTGCAAGCGTGTGTCTTGTGTCTGTAAGGATGAGTGTGTATGGCATGTGTCTAACAAGCTTTGTATTCTTAGGCGGCCAATGCAATACTGGGACCAGCAGCTTCCACGCAAACTTCCCCCGCTAAAGGAATCCATCCACCTCACCAGTCTGCCTTTGCCTGGGTACCTGGAACAGGTTCTGTTGTACAGCTTTCTATGATCCATGTTACAAGAACTAAGGGTGTCTTCTAACAGTAACTTCCACTTTTGACACAGTGGGGTTCCGGCAAAGCGTCCTGATTTTAAGATTTATTTATGTTATTTATATGAATACACTGTGATTTCTTCAGACACACCAGAAGAGGGCATCAGATCCCATTACAGATGGTTATGAGCCACCATGTAGTTGCTGGGAATTGAACTCAGGACCTCTGGAAGAGTAGTCAGAGCTCTTAACCACTGAGCCATCTGTCTTTCTGGTTTTGAGTTGTAAACCACTCTTCATTTATAGGTGGCTATTAACACAAAATCTGTGATCACCTGTGTCTAACTCCTGGAGCCTTCGAGCTATTTATATGCACATTGGATGTGGTTTGTTTTTTTTTTTTTTTAATTTTAGTGTTATTGGGGCTTTTGGTTTGCTTGGGATTTTTAAATTTTAGTGTTGTTGGGGTTTCTTGTTTTTTTTTGTTTTTGTTTTTTGCTTTTAATTATTTGAAATGTTGTCTTGGCCTCTCAAAGGTTAAATTGCTCTGCAAAAGACTTAAGTCACAGTATAGGATAGGTGAGATACAAAATCCATATTTTATACCAACTCCACATTAAACTGTCTGTGCAAATCACATTTTATTCATCCAGATATAATTTTTTAAAGGTAGTAAAATTTGTTACTAGTCAAAAAGTATTTCAAAGTTGTTTAATTTTTAAATTATTGTGTGTGTGTGTGTGTGTGTGTGTGTGTGTGTGTGTGTTGCTCCGTGTGCATGTGCATACACTTGGTGTGCACTGGAAGGGGACATGTGTCATGGCATGTTTGTGGAGGTCAGATGACAACTTTGCAGAGTTGGTTCTTTCCTTCCAACTTCATGTGGGTTTCTAGGATCAAACCTTCACCCCCTGACCATCTCTCTAGCCTTCTAAGGAAGGCATTGGGTATTTTTTTTCCTGTAAAATAAATATGGAAAACTAAGTTTTACACCTTTGTCACAACTTCTTAAGCACTTTACTGTCAGTTTCCCTATAAAGTTAGCCTTCAGTGACACATCTGAGCTACATAGCAAGAATGCCTCCAAAAAAATCTGAAAGAAAACCAAAAAGGAGAGATGGAGACAAGGCTGCCCTTCCATGGGCTCTCTGCCAACATGCCAAGGAAGACCCGGCATGAAGGAGTGTGCTCTCTAGAAGGCCCTGTCACCTTCAGGGAACTGGGCCACAGTGAGGCTGTCATCTCTAGGATTCTTTGTCATGTGGCCAAGAACACAGAGTAGGAGGCAGGCTATCTGTGCTAACCACACAAACAGAGATGAGCCAAGGCAACCCCTTCTTTCTTCATTAAGTTCAAGGCACGCAGCCACCACCAGCCGGATTATGTCTATTCATAGTTTATTTCTTCAGATGTAGTGTGTTTCTTTCCTGTTGACCAGATGGTTGTCTAATCAACTCCTTCTCAGGAAGGCTATTTGATGAAGAGAAAAAGGCTTTTATCTGTCTGCATTGAAAATGAACTTGACCTCAGATCTACACTGACTTAAATCCTCTCTCACCTTGCAGGGCACAGCCACTTCCCTGATCAAGGCACTGAATGCGGCAGGAAACCTGAAACCCAAGCTCCCCTTCCTCAGCGTGAGGAGGTCCGTGCTCCTTTATGTAGCATTTCACCTCAAAGGTACGCCTTCTGAAGTGACCCATTCAGAAAAGCTGGGCACCTGCTGTGCTGTATGCAGTAGACAGGGTTGTTAAACTGGGTTCATTATATGCTTGCATGGGAGGGGCAAATGAAATGCAGGGTAAACACCTATAGGAAAATATCAAAACTGAAATCCCCGGTTTTTAAATCAAGGACTATGAACTGGACCTGTAAAAGCCCAGCTATGCAGGAGGCTGAGGAGAAGGATTACAAATCAAAACCTGCCTGGGCTATGAGGTCAACTGGGCTAGCCTGGGCTATGGAGTCAGCTCTAGTACAGCCCAGGCAACTTAGTAAGACTCTGTCTCAAAAACAAAATTTTAAATCAGTCATAGTGGTGCACACCTTTCATTCTAATGCTTGGGAGGCAGACACAGGCAGATCTCTGTGAGTTCAAGGGCAACCTAGTCTATACAGCAAGTCCCAGTCTGGCCAGAGCTACACAGTGAGACAAATGCAGAATTCTAGGAATGTAGTTCAGTGGTAGAGAACTTGCCTAGCACATGTGAAGCCCTAGGTTCAATCTCTAACACCAAAAAATTAATAATCTAATAGATAAAACCAGGGTAATAAATAATATAACAGTACTCAAAAGTCTATGCCATAGAGAAAAATGAACCCAGAAAATTATGATCTAAGATAGACAACCCTCTAACCTATGTGGGATGGAACCATCTTCTTAGCTGGGTGTGGTCTAGTTACACATGAAGTTCTCTGTTGAATGGTTTTCTAACCACCTATCAGAAAACATTCACAACTCTGTGACTTTTCTACAGCATTTAATCCCAAGGGTTCTGAATATTCAAGAAAAAAATATAAGAAGAAGATGGAACAGTTTGTGGAAAGATGTGAACTCATAACATACCTCAGTTCCAAGATGACCCGGAAGTACAAGGAGCCTCAGTTCAGAGCCATCGACTTTGATCATAAGCTACAGACTTTTTTGTCCCTGAAACACATAGACCCAGTTACTGGGTAGCTTGCTTAGGTTACAGCAACCCAAATCCCAGAAGTCTCCAAGGGAGAGAGGGAATTGGAAGAGGCAGAACTTAAACCCTGCATTTTCTGACGTCTATTTTCCTCCTGCCTGATATTGGATGTGGATGTGAATACTGGGCCTCAGATGGACTCAAAGGCCTAACCAGGATGGGTCATCCTCTGAGTATTCATACAGCTTTCATGTTCATTCCTTTCCTCCTGGATTTGATGTCCCCACAAAATAGACATTCCATCTGAGATATTAAAATATGTACTGAATCTATTTTCTTTTGTTTGTTTTTCTTTTCTTTTTCGGGGAGGCCAGGTTGAGATGGGATCTCTCTGAACATCCTGGCGCTCACGAGGTAGACCAGGATGGCCTCAAACTCAGAGCTCCACCTGCCTCTGCCTCCCTAGTGTGAGATTCAATGTGTGTGCCACACCTAGCCCTGCAGAGACTTGTGTGCCAAGGTGTGGGGGGCTACCCAAGGGGCCTCCTCCCTCTCAGAGGAGAAGAGAGGGAGGGCTGTGGAGGGGGGTCCAGGGTGGAGGCATCGATAGAGATGCAAAGTCAATTAAAAAAAAGAAAAAAATGTGCAACTATGCCTGTCCTTGTATTTTCTTTTCTCTCTTCCTTCCTCCCTTTCCTCTTCCTCCCTTTCTTTCACACTTTCAGTAGAGAACCAGTCTCTGTTAAAGAAAATTACCCATTAAACATTAGAAAGCTTCAAGATACAAAAGTAATAGAAATCTTGGTTATACTTTTTACATAAGAAATTATACATTTTCTGAACATAAAGACACTATCATTTTCCCAACGAAATAACTGAAATCTGTAACAACTGACAGGTTGCCCCCCTTCTTAACTCTCCACTGATGTATACTTAATGTATAGTTCTATACTCTCCACTGATGTATATTTAATGTATAGTTCTATACTCTCCACTGATGTATACTTAATGTATGGTTCTATACTCTCCACTGATGTATACTTAATGTATGGTTCTATACTCTCCACTGATGGATACTTAATGTATAGTTCTATACTCTCCACTGATGGATACTTAATGTATAGTTCTATACTCTCCACTGATGTATACTTAATGTATGGTTCTATACTCTCCACTGATGTGTACTTAATGTATAGTTCTATACTCTCCACTGATGTATACTTAATGTACAGTTCTATACTCTTCACTGATGTATACTTAATGTATAGTTCTATACTCTTCACTGATGTATACTTAATGTATGGTTCTATACTCTCCACTGATGTATACTTAATGTATGGTTCTATAGCTAGAAGTCACCAGGGTTTTAAGAGGAAATCCAGACTTTTATAAATATGTCAAAAGAGTATAAGGGAGGGGAAACTAAGTTAGATTTGTTTTTAAATAAGGACAAATGTTTAGCAGCAACAGCTCAAGTGTTAATAAGTGCTTAACTTCAGTTTTAGGGAGCTACTGCCCCCTTCTGGCTTCTGAGGGTGCTGTACTCCCATGCACGGAGAAACACAAAAGAATGAGTGTGCAGCCAGTGCACTTAACTCTGTCATCTGTCCAGCCACCCAACCCACATACCTGATTTTTTAATATCTGTAATTTCCCATTTTCTCACACCAGACCACACTTCACTGGTCGTTTCTGAGATTTCCCCCATCTTGTCTTCTCAGCCAGTGGGCATACTGGCAACCTTAAGCCTAGCCGCATATTCTATGCCCTCTGAGTTGCAAGTTTTGAGGGGCAGCAGCCCATGCTGAGTGGCTCCCAAGTATTTTGGAGACCTCCAAGAAACATCTCACATTCCCCAGAGCAAGTTCATATCCTCTGAGCATCACTTGACTAGGGATTACGTTTGCTAATTCAATTTCTACTTGGTCCCACTGAACCTAATGCTGGGATGGCCCCCAAAGAACCACGCAGCGGGAACCCAGGCATAGTGCCCCAAATTATCCCAAGTGGGCTCAGTTTGGATCCCAAAGAAAGTAATACTAAATACCAGGGTGGTGGTCCACACACTTGTCAAGGCAGTGCACACACAGAGGAGACAAAGGATGCTCTGCAGAGGCTGGTACACACAAAGGGGTCTGAGGTATGGAGTTTGTGTAAAGGCTTAAGAACTTTGGCTTATGGAATCATTGTGAGTGATTGGTTGCTTTTTCCTTTTCTTAGTTTCACATTTTTCCTTTGTCCTAGATCTTAGACTGACATCAAGCTTTGGCAACCATGTTCCATCTTCCTCAGTGGGAATAACTTAAAACATTGTTTAATTTTGTATTACTAGTGTGTTAGCCTTTTTAAAGCCATGATAACTGCAATGACTTATATGAAGTGATGGGGGTGGATTTGCCTCAGGGTTGGCCGAGTTTCTTTCAGGCTGTAGAGCAACCACTAAACAACTTTATGTGGTCTGTCTGGAGTTCAAGTCAGACAGGAAAGAAGCAGCGAGACCGATCACAGAGCTGTTAAGACTCTGTTTCCTCTTTTGGGCAGAAAAGGAGAAGGGAGGTCTGTAGCTTCTCTCTGAGATGACCTCAAAGACCAGTGAGTTTTAGTGCTTCAGCTGCCACTGGTTTGGAGATGCTGAATCCAGCACTGGTGTAGACAACTGTCTTCTCTCTTAGGAAGATGTCATTGAGCTGAGCCAGGACCTGAAGCCTGCACAGTTCCCCCTTCTTACCTCTTCTCTCAAGGTCATACCCTCTGAGTAAATACATCTCTGCAGAGCACAGAGGACTCAAGCACTGGGAAGTTGAGTTTCCCAGGATGGTTAATAGCCCTGGCCACTGCAGGTCCCTGACACATGTGCAAGTGCAGCTACAGACATGTAGGGGCTTATACGGGAGCGGTACAGACAGGTCACCGTGCACAGGCTGTTCCCAGTGTGTCAGACAGTCTACCCCTGGATCATCATACATGGCAGGATCAAATTCCTACATGTTGCATTTTTAATTTGGTTAGATTTACTTATTTTGCATGTATACTCATTTTGACTATACCGTGCGAATGCCTGGTGCCTTTGGTCAGAGGAAAACACTGAATCCCCTGAAACTGGAGTTAGCAATGATTGTGAGCCAACATGAACAAGTGCTTCAAAATTCAAAGAAATACATTCTGTAGTTTTGAATACTTTAAAGTTTATGCTTTTTACTTCATTCTCAATTCACTTGAAAATGCACTGAATTCAGTAAATATGTTAGAATTTCATACACTGGAGGTGAAGGGGGTTTAAACAAAATACCAAGTGTATACCTGGGGATGATGTTTCTGCTTTGGTTTGGTTTTCTGCTTTCATAAATGAAGAACTGAGAAGAGAATATATCTCCAAACAATTTGGGGGTGGTTTTGAAAACAATTCTCTCCAGGGAGGTAACGACCAAATTAAATGACCTATCAGAATCAAGACAGGTAAAATTAGAGGGGAAAAAAAGTTAAAACTGGAAAATTTAACCAGGGATAAAGGGCATTCCAAGCACATCAAACCTGTGTTAGAGTGTGCTGAAAAGTCCTCAATACAAAAGCAAGTGCATATTGTGTATGTTCTCGCTGAGCTCCCCAGTCTGAATTAGATTCTTTTTCAAAGCCAATACATGCCACTTGAGTGTGGTGCAAAAGATAGGGACCAGGAAACAAGAGCATCACTGAACTAGTGAGGAGGAGGAGAAAGGGGAGGAGGGAGAGGAGGAGGGAGGAGGAGGGAGAAGAGCAGGAGGAGGAGGGAGAGAAGGAAGGAGGAGGAGGAGGAGAAAGGGGAGGAGGGAGGAGGGAGGAGGAGGAAGAAGAGCAGGAGGAGGAGGGAGAAAAGGGGGGCCTACAAAGCTGTGCTAGTGCCACTGAACAGTACCCCTCTCACATCCTGGAAGTCAGGACCGGCTTTGGACCACGGCTTCTTCAGCAGCAGATGTCAGCCAATCATCCCAGGCCTCACAGAGGTTCTCTTACCCTTCACTGCCACAGAGGACTTCCACTAGTATCATCTGCCAGCTAATGACCAGCCTTCTCCTTCCTCCTGTCAAGTTCTCCACAGACCTGTTCCATCCAGAGGCCAGGAGACAGGAGGTTCTGTTGATAAAGTTCTTGACCCCCCCCCCCCATAGAAGGTAGAAAGGGGCAGAATAACAGAGATTAGATATGGGGGAAAGGGGAAAATTCTGGATAACCCACTTATTTCATTATTTCCTCTGTAAGCGAATCTCACTCATAAAAATGTACAATATATACTCTAATAATATTACCACCAGTATCTTCAACACTCTAGATTCTTGCTATGAGCTGACATCTTAACATCTTCAAAATTCAAAGTAATAATTATTTTGGGCATTTTAAATTCTATTAGTTTTCATCTTGTGAAATTTCATTTACAGAGTTATCTAGCTGAATGCATCTCATATTTGGTTTGGTCACCTAGCTCAGCCTGGTTATCTAACCAGCGCTTTCCAGCAGTCTTCCTCAGACTGGTTCCTGATGACCAGCTCCTAGTGACACATGCTACTGATAGCCAGCTTCTTGTTTAAATAGCAGATCATTCGGTAAGTTTGAACTAGTTATGGCTCTGTGGAGATTTTACTGCAGTGTTTTTACTGCAATTCTTTTTGCAGAAAACCTATGTGAAAGCTGTCTTTTTTCTCTCTTTCTTTCTCTTTCTTCCTTCCTTCCTCCCTCCCTCCCTCCCTCCCTCCCTCTCTCCTTCCCTCCCTCTCTCTCTTTCTTTCTTCCTTCTTGGAGCTGAGGGTCGAACCCAGGGCTTTATCTTCGAGCTGAATCCCCAACCCACAACCACCCTTGTTCCTTCTGGAGTACAGAGGTCAAGCATAGCTCCCAGCATCCCTCTAGGATGTCCACAAGTCCGAAAGATTTAGAGGCAGCTCCGGGTAAAGGGGAAATCTTAGGGCGGGGACCTGTGTGGCGTAACCTGCTTTTAATAAAAACTAGTAAGAATGAACGAGTCCGGCTGGTAATTCCATCTTTAGTTTTCAAACTGTGGACGATTATAGATGGCAAATTTGGAATCTGGAAGTGGACAAAATAGAATTAGGTACAAGAGATGCATAAACGCTGAGCGGAAGCTGCTGCTGGCACAGTTGGAAGTAGGTTCGGAACGAATCTGAGTGGAGCTTAAGAGAGTCAATTCAGAACACAGGAAAGCCACAGAGGATGCTACCCAGATAGGTCTGTATTTAGAGAACTCTCCCTTACCCCTAGGTCTGAGGGAACAACGCTGCCCGGAAACAATCGAAACCCTCAATAGTCTCTTAGAAGTGCCAGAAATCTAAATAAAAACAGTGGTCACTGTAGTCACAGCAGTCAAGCCAAGCACTTTCTAACCCATTCTATCCCTTACCAGGCACTGAGGTGTTAACGCCTCCATGTTATGGATAAACAAGACGTAGAGGATGAGAGGGAGGCAAAGGACAGACTCATCCAGGAGGTAAATATCTGCTGATAAGGGGTGTGTGATGAACGACTGTAGCCACCTCCGTCTTTATGCTCACCGTCTAATGGGCGGATTTGGAGTCGACTTAAGTCTCCAAAGAGAGACCGCTGTGTAACTGGAGGTAAATTTCCGCTAGCAGGTCTCCCCATCAGACCGTCCCTTTCCGGATTCCACAGCAAACCCCGCCCCGGGGCGGGGCTACACGGTCACGTGGTCTGGCGGCAGCGTGTGCGCGCTTCCGGGTTGACAGTGACTGGGAACCCAGAGTTAACGCTTAGTGGCGGCGGGGGCGGGGATCGGCGACTTGCCGGGCTTGGTGGCCTCTGGGCGGCCCGGTGGACTGACGGTAGCGGAACCCCGCCGGGCGGCCCTGACAGGTAGGTCCGCGGCCGGTCGGCTCGGCCCGGGGCCTTGTGCCTTGGAACGCCCGCAGGACCCAGGCCCCGGGCCTGGGACGGAGCTCCGGGCGCCGCTGCTCAGAGCTGGGCCTCTGGACCGGTGTGTTATTTCAGCGCGCACCTCCCTTGCGTGGGTTCGTACCCGTATTTCTCATATTTGTTCCCACAGACGAGACATTCATGAGTGGCATCGAGGCAGCTTAGCCCCAACTCCAATATTGCGCCCGCCACACTTTGAAAGTTTAATTACAAAGTTAATGGAAGGGAGGGCCGTGCAGACTTTTGATCCCATTCTGTAATTTCCAGAGGAAATCCCAGACAGTAAGAGGTTGTGTGGATACTGGAAGGGCATCCAGCAGGGTAGCCGCAACAAGGGGAGGAACCTAAGGCTTGGCTTCCTAAGTAGACTTTAGAAGGTAGTAATGTCAAAAAACAAAACAAAAAAAAAAAAAAAAACTGGTTTGTGACATCTGGAACATGAACAGTCTTGTTAGACATTGTTTTCTTATTTCAGATTTAAACTTCTTCAGAATCTTCTGGAGAAAATGGCGGACACAACAGCGGAGCCTTCTGGGCAGCTTATTGTACACTCAGACACTCACAGTGACATTGTCCTGGCTAGTCTTGAGGATCAGAGGAAGAAGGGCTTTCTTTGTGACATTACTTTAATCGTGGAGAATGTGCATTTCCGAGCTCATAAAGCCTTACTCGCTGCCAGTAGCGAGTATTTCTCAATGATGTTTGCGGAAGAGGGTGAGATTGGCCAGTCCATTTATATGTTAGAAGGCATGGTTGCAGATACCTTTGGTATCCTGCTGGAATTTATCTATACAGGTTATCTGCATGCCAGTGAGAAAACAGCAGAACAAATCCTGGCTACTGCCCAGTTCTTAAAAGTCTACGACCTGGTAAGGGCTTACACAGACTTCCAGAGTAACCATAGCTCCCCCAAGCCACCAGCTTTGAACTGTGCTGGTCCTCCGGTGGTTGTTATTTCCAATAAGAAGAATGATCCTCTAAAACGGAAACGGGGAAGGCCGAGAAAAGCCAATGGTTTGCAGGAAGGGAAATCAGAACCAGCTGCAGAGGGAGAGATGCAGCTAAGAGTGAACCATTCAGTTCAGAATAGACAAAACTTTGTGTTTAAAGAAGACAGCGTCAGACTGAATGAGCAGACTCCAAAAGAAAAGGAATCCGAGCCTGCTGATGAGCCCAGCAGAGTGGAGGAGATGCCGGCCGAAAAGGACGAGAACTTTGACCCCAAGGCTCGGGATGGACAGGAAAGCCAGAGTCGGTACAGCAAGCGGAGGATTCGCAGGTCTGTGAAGCTTAAAGACTACAAACTTATTGGAGATGAAGATGACCAGAGTACAGCCAAGAGGCTGTGTGGACGGAAAAAGCGCTCCAGCGGTCCTGAGGCCCGGTGTAAAGACTGCGACAGAGTCTTCAAATATAATCACTTCTTGGCAATTCACCAGAGGCGCCACACTGGTAACTACGCATTCCAAACTTGGTGTGATCGGTTGGGGAATTTGGAATTGTGGTCGTGACTTTTTTTTTTTTTTAATTTAATGTTCAGTTTCCACATGGTAGACATGAAAATAAAACCTTCGCATTGTATTCAGGTCTCGTAGTAACCCCACAGTAGGTAATATCTCCAGTGTACAGATGAGGAGCTGGTCTTGCTCTATGCCGGCTCACCCATGATTCTTCAAGCCTGATTCAGAGCCCTTGAGTCTTTTTCTTAGCAAGTTATTAAGCAGCTTCTGCCTTTTGATTCATGACTGTTCCTCATCTTTGCAGAAGCGCTGTCTTGCTCTGTTTTATGGACATCTTCATAGTTTGGCCATTTTCTCCTTCTGGGTATCTCTGACTCAGCATTGGCCCTTAGTCCCCCTTTGTGATCGAAATGTCTTCTTGTCCTCTCCATATGGCAAATATGGGCCACTAACAGCATTCAGACCCTTTCTCTTCTTGCATTACCGTGCGTGCATGGAACCCAGGGTATCTGTGCATGTCTGATGGCTACCACATTGGACAGTACATCTCTACAGGAAATCCTTGAGCTCTTTGTTGAGCTGTTCAGTCCACCCTGTTGCAGGGCAGGTGAGGTTGTAGTTGTATTACAAGCTGAAGTATAAGGGCTAGTGTTTACCTTTTCTCTTAGCCATCCTCTTGCTGACATGTGAGTCAGCGTGCACAATTAGAACCACCTGGAGAACTACAGCTTCCTGTGTCCCACACCCAGGCTTCTGATTTACTTGTCTGGATCATCCATGTTTGAAGTTTCCCAGGGATGTAGGTCAATTGGCAGAGTGCTTGCCTTGTATGTACGAAGCCCTGGCTTCACTCCCTCTACCACAGAAACTGGGCAAGGTGGATATTCTGTGCCATTCCAGAAGTGGAGACAGGAGGAGCTGAAGTTGAGGGTTATCCTTGGCTGCAAGGCAAACCTGGGATACATGAGATGTGTTCTCTGCCTTCAGTATAGATCAGGTCAGTCAGAAAGCTGTCACTCCAGAAGACTGTTCACTTACTTCACCGTTACGTCACACACTTACCGCTTTTCTTCCTGCACAGAACTGCTGCTGCTTGAATTTCCAGGCCTAGCTTATAACTTCCTCACGTCCTCCTGCATTCCATCTTTGCTTTATTTCCTGGGAGATTGCCACTGTTCTTTCCGGCCTCTAGGTTTGCTATTTCTACCCTTAAAAACAAAAAACAAAAAAACTGAAGTTCTTTTATCCCCATCCCAAAGCCTTGTACTTCCTTGGACAAGTGCTTGACACCTAAACTAATTCTCCAACCTGAATCTAATTTTTGTTTCTGTTTGAGACATGGTCTCATTATGCAGCAATGTGACCTTGAAATCATGATCCTTCTGTCTGAGCCTCCCAAATGCTGGTGTTCAGACATCTGCCACCATGCCCTTGTACTTGATGTTTTCTACACAGAGCTGTTTGCCTGCATTTGTGTGTGTGTGTGTGTGTGTGTGTGTGTGTGTGCACCATCTGTATGCCTGGTACCCAGAGAGACCAGAAGGGAGCATCAGATGGCCTGGAACTGGAGATACAGATGGTTGGGTGTCACTCTCTCGGTGCTGGGAACACAGCAAGGGTTCTATAAAAGCAGAGCCATCTCTCCAAAAAAATGCAGTGATTTTTAAAAATACTGCTCATTTAATCATATGCAAGAAGAGGGCACTAGAAGCTATTGGCATATCTGTGAATGTGAGGACAGCCTATAAAGCAGTAGCGGACTGGTAGGGTGTGGCTGGACCCCACTTCCTCCTTACTGATGCCCGTCGTGGGCATCTATGGCTCCTTCCAAAAAACAGGCTTCTACTCTCCTACCTAGAGGGACTAGGTCTGACTGCCATGTCTAAGGAAGAGGGTTCTCCTTATCCCCAAAGAGACTTTGACTTTTCCTTCCTGGGGTGATACCACTCAGCTGCCCAGGTAACCCCTAACCCAGAGACCCTTTTACTCTCTTCAGAGAACGGTCTCCCATCTTCTTTTGGTGGTGGGTGGGGACATTTGTATTCTTGGTGTGAGAAATGGAAAAGTGAGTATAGGTAGGTATTGACCTTGTCCTTTACCTCCATGAGTGGGGCCATTCTGAAACCGTTGGAGGCTGAATCTTACAAGTTAAGCTGTGTCCCGAGGCTTCCAGCTGTCAGCTTTGACTTCATCTGTCCCACTTTGTAGACGTCCATTGCTGAGAGCTCACTATCTGCTGGACTTGGAATGTTTGCCCTCATAGTTAATATACATGATTCAATATTGTATACTTTAATTTGGGAGGAAGAGAAAAATGCACAGGCTCTTGCTTACCCCATGCTTCTTGGCTTTGGTTGCAGGGGAACGACCCTTCAAATGCGGTGAGTGTGGAAAGGGGTTTGCTCAGAAGCACTCCCTGCAGGTCCACACCAGGATGCATACGGGGGAGCGGCCATACACCTGCACTGTGTGCAGCAAGGCGCTGACCACCAAGCACTCCTTGCTGGAGCACATGAGCCTGCACTCAGGTAACAGGGCTTACACTGAGGGCCACCCGGTTCCTATTTCCAGTGGTGGGCATTTCTGGCATTTAAATGGTGTCTTCTCAGCATGGTGTCATTTACCACACCGCCATCTGCTGATATGCTGTTCTGAACTACAGCAGCCTTCAGCTAGCGCTTATTACTGGCTACTGCAATGCAGTGTGCATTTAAAAGTTTCCTTAAGTGCCACAGTTCAGAATTCTCTTTATATTCCTTTGACACCTCCAGCCCTACCCCAGTCCCCACTGCTCCCTATTGTCTTGCATAGTTTGCACACTCTGCAAGCCTTCTTCTGAGTGTGCAGACAGATGTCTGTCGTAGACACGGGAACCTGGGCATCTGTGATTTCCCGTATTAGCATTCCAGTTGTCTGCATGGCTTAGGTGTTTTATTTTTCCCTTGGCAGGACAGAAGTCTTTTACCTGTGATCAGTGTGGGAAGTATTTCAGCCAGAAAAGGCAGCTAAAGAGCCATTACCGAGTCCATACAGGTACGATACTAATAAGGTGAGGAAACTTCCATTGCTGGGGAGAACCTGGGACCAGTGGGTGCATCGTACAGAATGAAGGAATATGAAATCCAGTCAGGCTAGGGATGCAGCTCATTTGGTGGGGATGAATGAAGCCCTGGGCTCAGTCCCTAGTGCCATGTACACCCAGGCTTGGGAGCATACATCTGTCATCCTGGCACTTAAGAGGTAGAAGATCAGAAGTTCAAAATCATCCTCAGGTTTCAGGCCTGCCTGGGATGCCTGGGACTGTACCCAAACGATAAAAAAAGTCAAAGGCTGTCATGTTACTCTGCACTACCATAAGATTCAATTTAGTGTTTGCACTATAATTTTGGAACAATATATAAAACCACTACAGAACTTCTGTATCCAAAAGTGCTGCTTGCCCAAGAGTTGATTGGCTGTTGTTAGTGACACCTGGAAAGACCTGTCTCACCCATGGCTTCTGATCTGCTAAATGTCCTCTTCTCCTTCCTGCTAACTGATAAGAACCGAAGGGAGAGGGGAAGAAGCCTTCATGTGCAGGAGAGAAGGGTGTTCAGGGGCTAGGAGGAAAGGCTCCCTGAGAAGCGCTGGGTTGAACACAGGAGCTATAAGGCATGTTGTTGTTAAAGTGCCCTGTTTCAAGTGGTTATTCTTCAGGGAGTGCTTTAACACAGGGCACTGAGGAGATGTGGGAGGACATACATGCACTGACACTTTTTATCCTTGTGCAAGGCCACTCGCTTCCAGAATGCAGCCACTGCCATCGAAAGTTCATGGATGTGTCCCAGCTAAAGAAGCACCTGCGAACTCACACAGGTACGGTGTGCCTCATCAGCCTTCACGCTGCACTGGCTGCCTCGGCCTGGGTTGGCGTACGCATTGCCCATGTGCTGCAAGCTTGGTAAGGTTTATGAAAGCCAGCGGTAAAGGCAGGGCACCATCATCGCTGTGAACGTCGGTCTGGGCTTGTGCTTCAGTCTCAGCCACTTGAGTGCTGAAGGTGACAACAGTGGCCTGTTTAGAAAAGGAGTGCAGCAGACACCAGGGCACAGAGTCCCAGCTGTCCTCTGGAACCAACACTTACCCTCCCACGGAGGCAGGAATGTGGACAATGCACGGAAGTCAGGCTCTCCATTTTGTGCCTTTGAGAGGGATGTGTGTAACTATAAGCCTGTTAGATTGTTTCAAACAACAGCTTCTACTAAGCTGGATTGTGTAATGGTCCTGTCAAGTTGTCTACTAGTAATGTACACTAGAGCAGTCTAAGCCAGACAGCGGTGGCCACGCCTTCAATCTGAGCACGCCTTTAATGGCATCTGAGTTCAAGGCCAGATACCCTACCTCAAACAAAAAGTGTCTGGGACCAGAAGCACCCCAAATCCCAAAATGTTCCAAGTCAGTTTTTGAGTGTGAATGTGATACCACAGTGGAATGTGCCACACCTGTCCTTCTGGAATAGATCTAGATCAGTCAGAATTCAGGCTCACCAAAATACTGTCTACAATTACCCACCAGGCCATGTGGAAGAAGCTTATGTGAAACATGGTACATTTTCTGTGTAGACTTGATCCCCTTTCTAACGTGTGTGTGGGGGGGGGTTAATTTTAAAATCTGGAGAATGTTATATTTCTGATTCCAAGGAGTTTTTCTTTAAAACTTTTTCTGAGATCTTTTTTTTTATGTAGGAGGTTGCCTGCATGTGCCCCACACATCTTGTACTCACAGAGACCAGTTGTTAGCCGCCCTGTGGGTCCTAGTAATCCAGTTTGGGTCCTTTGAAAGAGCAATCAGTGCTTTTAATCACTGAGCACTCTCTCCAGAGTGCATCACCTATGCAATAGCAAATGATCTTATAAGGGGTGGATTTTATAAAAGTTTTGTGCAGTCTTAGTTTTTACAGTAACATTGTCTGTCATTGTAACTGGGTTTGTGTACACATTACCACAGCATCCATGTGGAAGTCAGAGGACAGTAGGGGAGTTGATTTCCTCCACTGTGTGGGCTTGGATATGAAATGTAGTCCTTCAATCTGGGTGGTTGGTGTCTTTATCTGCCAGACCATCACATGGGCTCCCTCGCTTCTTAGACATTATCATTAACAGGGTCTGTGAAATGTAATGCAGCCACTCAGTACATATGTACTGAGCATTTGCTGTGTACCAGGATCTGTTCTGGACCCAGAGGACAGATAATGAGATGTCCAAGTCCATGCTGGGGTGACATAAGCGTTTGAACAGACAATACAGACAAAAAGGTACCCTGTGCCAGGGCAGCATGGAAATAAAAGGAGAAGTGGGAAAACAGGTGTGGGCAGGGGTGCTTCCCACAGGAGGGACTGACCTGGGAAGGCCCCAAGGATGGAATCCAGAACTCCATAGGGAGTGAGCCAGATAAGTGGATAATATTCGGGGAGAGGGGTGGGAGGCTGGTTCTGAGATGCTGGAGAAGGAAGCATGCTGAGTGGACCGCAGGGACGACAGGAGGCCATGCGGCACAGCTTTGTCTGTTCATAGCTGCACATCTCAAACACTTGAAAAGTTTTTTTAAAAACAAGACAGCCCTGATTTCAACCCTGAGCTTGTAACTGAATCAGCTGGGACAGAGCCTCCGAAGCCTCCACCCAGACCCCAACCCCATGATTCCCATGAGCACGTTAGCTTACCTGGAGGCCACAGTGAAGAGTCCCACAGTACGACTGAGTCTTAATAGTGTCGCTTCTGTATCAAGCAGAGGGACCCTTGGGGTGCTACAGTCATGAGGCTTGGTCTAGTGCCATGACAGTGGAAACCGCAGCCAATGAGCCTGCTGTGGAAAGGTTCTGAGGAAGAGTCAGCATGCTTTGCTCATGATTAGGTGGGGTACAAGTGACAGTTGGCCCGGGGGAGAGGAGAAAGCATCTGGAGAAACAAACCAGTACATACTCTTGGGCGTTCGGATCTGAGAGAGGTCTTGCCCATGTATGGAGTAGGGAACTGGATATGTGAACCTGAGAGAGAGGTGTAGGCCCAGCTGTGAATGTACATGCTTACATGTGGCTTTAATATGTGTAAGGCTTTGATGAACTCGAATCCCTGGAAAATCAGATGGATAGTCCAGGGCTGAGGTGGCCCAACTGATGAACAGTTCAGGGAAGGAGCTGCTTCTGGCAGAAACTCCACGGGAGGCCTCCAGAGGATTAAGATCACAAGTGTGGGCTACTTAACAAGACTTGTAGTCCTTGTATTGGGGGTAGAAAGTAGACAGTGTCTCTGTGACATCCAGACAGATGAGTGACCCCATCTCAGAAGAGGGTGCAATTTGTTCAGAAAAATGCAAAAAAAAAAAAAAAATTAAACATTGGTCCTGCGATGGGGATAAACCAAACCCATCAAAATATTGGGATTCTTCAAGGACAGTGCCTTCGTATGATCTGTCTGTCTCTAGCACTCGTTCAGTGATGTTGAGAGGCATCAGCGACCTGTTTTCTACCCTGAACCAGGATGTAAAGCAGAGATTTTTTTTTCAGCATAGCCATATTTCATTTGAAAACTTGACTGTTGTTTTTTGGATCTCCAAGTGCACACTCTAAGATGCAGTGCACAAAGCACGGAGGATCTCTTTCCCAGGAGGGTGCATTAGAGAGGATGGAGGCAGCATGTTAAGTGGGCCGGTACTGCTGGGGCTGGGTGAGAGGAGACTGGCTCATGGTCTCATAATTGGATCTTTTCCCTGACCCGGAGCAGTCAGGCTTGTGGGGATGTAGTAAAGCCAAGTGAACTACAGGACTGATGCGGGGAGAGGGGCTACTTGTTTGTTTGTGGTCTTGTTCTTTTCAAAGACTCTTGCTATAAGAACTCGGGGTCCTCCTGCCTTAGCATCATGAGTGCTAGGACTTTAAGTGTGCACTACTCACACGGACTATGCTTTCCTCCCGTCCTCACCACCTCTTTCCCGAGTGCTCCCAGAAACTCGAGCAGAGATTGGAACATTGCTTAGTGTACCACAGTCCACTCCAGGGAATTAGCTGTGTCTCTGTGCAGCAGCTATCCTTGTGACGTGTGATGTACAGAGAGAGCAGTTCCACCCTCCAACATCTGTCCTTAGGTGTTTTAGACAGACAGTGGTTCTAAAGTGGGCTCCCACGCTAATGTGGCCATCTTGCCTAGTCACATGACAGAGCTCATGACGTCTTTTCATTCACAGCCTCATTCTGTGGGTTAGGTCTGAAGCTTCCAAAGTTTCTACGCCTGTGTTTGACACGAACTCATCCTGCTTGTTCCAGTTGTCCTGTGCTCTGGGGCCCCTTGCAGAGTCTGTGTGTCCATAAGAATCTCAGTGCAGTATGATGGAGCCACAGAATGGAGAATGGGCTTTGTTCCCCAGAGTGGACACTCAAATCAGGAAAGCAGCAAGTGTTGGGTGACTCAGGACAAGTGTAAAAAGAAATGTCAGCTCTGTGTGTATTTGAAAAGCATGTGAGAAGTTGAAACTGACCAAGGTCTGAGTAGGGCCCACCTTTGATTAGAAAGCCACCCGGCCTTTGAAGTGGTAGAAGTTAATGATGTGGCTTGCTGATTGATCCAGCTTGTTCGTGTAGCCGTCCCCTGCCTGGTGGGGTACAGAACAGTCTGAGAGAGCAGCTCCAGTCGGCCTCCTCTCTGCTGTCCTCTAGTGAGGCTGGGTCTTGCTGCTGGCTTTCTCCATACTTGCCTTGCCCATTCAGCGTCCCTTCACATTGCTCCTGGAGCTATGAGACTCTCCTGTTTCGTGTGTGCTGTGCAAACCAACATTGAAAACACCAATTCTGTTAATGAAGTCATGGGGCTGACCACTTGCACATTTTATGTGAGCCTTACATCACCCCTAGGAAAGTCATGTGAGTGAGTGTGTGTGCGCAGGTATGTGGTGTATGAAGAACTATGACCTCTTATAATCCAAAACTTTGGCTGCTGTCTCCAAATGGGGCTATTAGAGCATTTGCTGCCACTGTGAAATGGTCTGTTAATGTGGAGGCCACACTCGCAGTTTGCCTGGTGACAGTCGCCAGGAAGCAATAGGCCCTTTTGCAGGCTGCTGTAATCCAAGAGGGAATAGTCAGATTCTGTACATACTTGGCAGGCAGCTCTAAGTGTGACTACTAAGCCCTAGTGCACAGGGGGTCCAGTGAGTCACCTGGCCCAGAAGTAGGGCAAGAGTCAGCATTAGTCAGTGTTAAAAAATGCAGGAGTGCCTGGAGAGATGGCTCGAAGGTAAAGAGCACTGACTGCTCTTCCAGAGGTCCTGAGTTCAAATCCCAGCAACCACATGGTGGCTCACAACCGTCTGTGATGGGATCTGACGCCCTCTTCTGGTATGCAGGTGACGTGCAGATAGAGCACTCGTGTATGTAAGAAAAATAAATATTAAAAAAAGAAAGTGCAGGAGTGAATGCCGTGCTTGTTTCCCATGTATGAGCAGCTTCTGTATGAGCTGTCGTGTGAAGGAGACACACCTCCGCGTCCTCTTGGCACTCCATGGCTCAGGTGCACAGGAGCCGTCTAGTCATGGTTCCTGCACTCTGACAGAGTTCGCCTTTGTCCTTTTCCCACCGTGAAGTAAAGTGCTTTAGATTGTTACTTTTTGATGTTAGGTGTGTATTATAAACACTTGCCTCTTTTTTCCTTGTTTTAAGGTGAGAAGCCATTTACTTGTGAAATCTGTGGGAAATCTTTCACTGCAAAGAGTTCTCTTCAGACGCACATCAGAATCCACCGGTAAGCTGGTTTGGGTTTGGGTAAGACTGGACTTAGCTCTCTGGGGCATGCTGGCCTCAGACTCAGACTCTTGCTTCTCTGCCCTGAGCTCTGGGATTACAGGTCTAAGCCATCACCCCTGGCTTCTTCAGTAAAGTTCCATAGGTATTTTTGTCACTTGGTCACCCCCTTGAATTCTAGTGTTCTGTGGGGTAACCTGTGACTATATGTAAGCCTTTTCTCTAGTTCATATCATGGTAGAATATGCTTCATTTTATTTTTTTCATTGATTAAATCTCTCATTTAGGCAAAATCAGCAGTATTGATTCTGGCCAACCAAAGTTACATTGTTGGTTTCATTACTTAATTTGTACTGAGAGAGGCTATTTTAAAGCTTAAACCTTCAATCAAAACTGAACAGAGCCTGGGGTGGGGGGATTCAGTGACTAAACTATTGGAGGGTTTGTTCAGATCTCTATTCCCTGGGTAAAAGCCAGAGGCAGGGCGGCACATGTGTGAGAGAGTGCAGGCAGGTGGTCCCAGGGTGGCACACGTGTGATGGAGGAAGACCCAGGGTAACCTCCGACCTCCACATGCACACAGACAGACTGCACACAAACATCAGTGAAGTGTGGTACCTTTGAAGTCCTAGCACTTGGGAGGTAGAAGCAGGAGGGTGGCCCACAAGTTCAAGGCTAGCCTAGGCTACAGAGTTAGAAGAAAAAAAAAAATTAATGTAATCTGGAGTTGATTATAGTGTATGCCTACAAGCCCAGCATCTGCTAGGCAGAGACAGGAGGATTGAGCTTGAAGCCAAACTGGATTACATAGGAAAATTCCATCCAAAAGAAGAAGTATTTTCTGAACAAATTTTTGTTCAGAAAAATTACTTTCAGGTAGGATTTAGGTATATATCTAAAAGCTTCAAAAATAATTATGAGCTGCTTGAATTTTTTAATATTGATATTAATTATAATATATACATACATATTTCACCTTTAAAGAAAAAAAAAAAACCTGTAAGAACTGAAACTAAACTAGAACTGCCCATGCACTAGGAAGTGTTTACTTTTTTATTTGAAACATGGAACAACAACATTATAAACTTTCAGCCCATGTAGCCCAGTTCCACCTGCCACCCTCCCTTAGCCACTTTATAACCCCTTTTATTTATTTACTTTATGTATTGGGTACACTGTAGCTGTCTTCAGATATGCCAGAAGAGAGCAGAGGCTCCCCTTACAGATGCTTGGGAACTAGACTCAGTGCTCTCAATCCACTGAGCCGGCTCTCCAGCCCCTCCTTCTTTTATTTTTGAGACTCGAAACCTAATCACATAGAAACAGCTCCTTCCAAGTCCGCAAGTCGGTAGGGAACCCGTGACTTAGGAATCAGTCTGGTCAGTATTCCCGTGCTCTCTTAGTTTTGGTTCTTTTGGGTTTTTTGTTTTGTTTGTTTAATGTAAAGTGGAGTTAGAATTTATTTTCAAGGATTTGACATGGATTGAGTCACTGGCATTAAGGGACAGTAAGTATCAGGAGCAGGACTTGACATTCCATTACTCTTGATGGCTTCTGCCTAAGCAGGAGGTGGAAAGCCAGTGTTCCCGTGTTTTCTTACAGAGGAGAAAAGCCATATTCCTGCAGCATCTGTGGCAAGTGCTTCTCTGACTCCAGTGCCAAGAGGAGACACTGCATCCTCCATACTGGCAAAAAGCCTTTCTCCTGCTCCGAGTGTAGCTTACAGTTTGCTCGCCTAGACAATTTGAAGGCCCACTTGAAGATCCACAGCAAAGAGAAGCACACATCAGATTCCAGCAGCGTTTCCGGCAGTAATGCTGACGAGGTCCGGAACATTCTTCAGCTGCAGCCGTACCAGCTGTCCACCTCAGGAGAGCAGGAGATTCAGCTTCTTGTAACCGATTCCGTGCATAACATTAACTTCATGCCAGGTCCCAACCAGGGGGTTAGCATTGTAGCGGCTGAGAGCTCTCAGAGCATGGCCGCAGACCCTGCTGCCAACATCACCTTGCTCACACAGCAGCCGGAGCAACTGCAGGGCCTGATTCTTTCAGCTCAGCAGGAGCAAGCAGAGCACATTCAGAGCCTCAGTATGCTTGGAAGCCAGATGGAGTCTTCACAGACCGAGCCAGTGCACGTAATCACACTCTCCAAGGAAACGCTGCAGCATCTCCACGCCCACCAAGAGCAAACACCCAGCCCAGTACCTGCAGCTGACACAGGAGTCCGAGCCACCCCTCCCCCCTCCTCTAGGCCAGGAGCAGAGCTGACCCAAGCGCCTCTGACCGTTCCACTGGACTCTTCCCCTGGAGCAGTGACAGGATGGCCCTTCGGGCCGTCATCTTACAGATCCTTAAAGATGTGATCTAGCCATTGTTAATAATGGGCTCTGTCAGGGCAGAATCTGTCTTGTCTATAATACCGATTCATATTTAGCATTTAAATATTGATGAGGGGTTCCACTTTGATTTACTATGCCTCTTCAAGATTGGGAGCTTTTCTTCGGGGGCATTGATTTGACATGTTTCTCTAAGTGTTGAATGTCCACAGCCAGAGTCTTGTTTAGATCAAAGAGTCACGCATAGGTTGAGTCGTTGTGTGTAGTGGGGCTCCATTCTGTTACCTCTCTTAGGCAGTATGATTGCCATTCCAGAACAAGTCGGGACCCTCCGTAAGTGAGCACAGCAGGCTCGCTCCAGTAACCTACCCCTAGGAGAGCGTCTCTCTCGGGTGCCTGTGTGGTGCAGTGGCTGACCAGCGCCTGACCATGTTGTGCAGAAGTAGATTCATACTCAGCAACAGGACACAAACACCAAGTACTTGCTTTAAAACATAGATTTATACTTTTTTTAAAAAAGAAATGGGCTATTACATTTTATTTTCAAAAATCTCCAAAGTATGAAACTGGATCAAGATACTCATTCCAAATAAACAAAGTTTTGTCAGATAATGATACTTGATTTTTATCAAAAAGGATTCTTAATTACCTGGAATTTTAAAAGCTTATTCATTATGATGTAAGTCCTAAATACACTGCTGAGTGCTACTTGAATGCAAAGTTCTGATTTATATGTTCCATCTTAGAACTTCCTAGAGGAAGAACTGTACACTGACCTGTTTTTATTATGGTCTAGGGTAAATCCCACAACAGACCACTAATTTTGAGCCTCAGAGCGAAAGTAGCCAGCCTGTGTCTATGATTGTGTGACTTTCAAATCATCACCCGAAGATTAAGTTCTGTTTGGATTATGTTCAGATCACTGCAGTTGACTCCTTTGACTGACTTCAGGAAGCTGGTGGCCATGCTTGAGAAAAGAGGTGGGGTGCTAGGAACATGGTGGAGGGGACAGTCAGTGTGACTCGGTGTTATCTTCACAGCTGATATTCTGATGACTTGAATTTCCACCCAAATCCACTGTGTTCTTGCAAATTAAAGAAAGAGACCAGTCTTCAGATTAGCAAGAGCATTTTTGTCCTCTAAGTTGTGTTTTATTATACATAACTTACAAATCGAATTACCAAGTTGTAGGTATGTATCAACTATGTGATGTGGAATCTGATCTGACTAGCACAACCTTTTTACAAATACTGTTTTACTGAAGTATTTAGTCATTTAAGCCATGTATTCACTATGTGTGTGTGAGCATGTATGTGTGGGCATGTATGTGTGAGCATGTTTGAGTGGGCATGTATGTGTGAGCATGTTTGTGTGGGCATGTATGTGTGGGCATGTATGTGTGAGCATGTATGTGTGAGCATGTTTGTGTGAGCATGTTTGTGTGGGCATGTTTGTGTGGGCATGTTTGTGTGGGCATGTATGTGTGGGCATGTATGTGTGAGCATGTTTGTGTGGGCATGTATGTGTGAGCATGTTTGTGTGGGCATGTATGTGTGAGCATGTTTGTGTGGGCATGTATGTGTGAGCATGTTTGTGTGGGCATGTATGTGTGAGCATGTTTGTGTGGGCATGTATGTGTGAGCATGTTTGTGTGGGCATGTATGTGTGAGCATGTTTGTGTGGGCATGTATGTGTGAGCATGTTTGTGTGGGCATGGGTTACATATGTCTTACCCACTGAGGCATCACTCTAGCCCCTGCTTATTCTTTCTTTGTTATTTCGTCTTTTTTTTTTTAGGTTTATTTTATGTATATAAGTTCACTGTAGCTGTCTTCAGACACACCAGACGAGGGCATCAGATCTCAGATGGTTGTGAGCCACCATGTGGTTGCTGGGAATTGAACTCAGGACCTGTGGAAGAGCAGCCAGTGCTCTTAGCCACTGAGCTATATCCAGCACACCCCTGCTTATTCTTAAAGCACAAAGTATTTACCGTCTTTTCAAAACATCCTAACATTCATTTTTTCTAGAATTCTACATTGTATTAAAGTAACATTTTCTCCCTGTTGATAGCTAAATAATTATTCAGAAACATGGTCGTGTGGCGTGGGTTTGGTGTAGGAGACTCAGCCCATACATATGCATGCTCAGCATGAACCCTACTCCCGATCTGAGACTGTAGTTAGTATTTCTAAATGACAGTGTCCTACTGTGATTTCCAGGCTGAGGTAAATGTCTCAAGTGACTGACTGCAGATGTCGTCTCCACGCCTACATGACGAATTACAAGTTATATTTGTCTACCTCAGCACCAAGAAATGAATGCACTGTGAGACGGGCGTGGTACTGCAGGCCTATGTATGATCCCAGGACTCAGAGGGGGAGGCAAGAGTGCCTTCAGTTTAAGGTTAGCCTGAGCTACTTTGACCCTGTAAAAGAAAACAAGGCCTGGGGGTGTTGTTCAATGTTAGAGCCTGTCGCTGGCATTCCCAAGACTGGGTTCCGTCCTCAGCACTGGGGGGATGGGGGAATTCACCATTTCCAGAAGCCACATTAACAACAGAGGGCACTGATCGGAACAGTTATTTTATCTGCCCTGCTCAGTCTCAGTTGTCAGGGAAGCAATCGGGGGCTGCCTAGAGCTGTGGCTCTCAGCCTTCAGAATGCTTTAATACAGCTCCTCATGTGGTGACCCTCAACCGTAAAGTTACTTCTGTTGCTACCTTTAGCTGTAAATGACTTGTGAAAGGGTCATTCCACCACCCCAACCCCCAAAGGGGCTTCAACCCACAGGGTGAGAACCACTGTCCTAGCTCAAGCTGGTCTGCAGGGATACTGTCCTGATGGTTAGTTGAGGTAACGGGCCCAACCCTCTGTGGTCTCTAGGCTGTAGTAAAAGGCTAGTTAAGCATGAGCCAGTGAGTGCCTCAGTGAGCAAGCTAGCACGCCAAGTTCACTGTGCGTCCTACCCTGGGCTCCCGTCCCTCAGTGATGGATCACAACCTGAAAGTGAAAGCCTAGTAAACCCTTTCTTCCCCCAGCTTTGGTCATGGGATTTGACACAGTAGGGGAATGTGACTAGAACATTACTGCCAAATATTTCTACGTGTAGTTGATATTTTAATGAGATTTTACACCCTCCTCCCCATACAAAATCCTCGAAATCAGTTGTATGTTTCATACTGCTTGCATATCAGGTTTGGCAACAGTGTTTCCTGGTGTTTGATTTGCCTTTAGATTTTATACAACTACAGGTTAAAAACCTAGATCCATCTGTCAAGCGGTCCAGACAACTTTTTGATAACTGAAAGAAAGACTTAGGTTTAACTTGTGAAGTCCAGTTCCTTGGTTTATCTGGCTGCATCATAAGCCCTTCCAGACTGTAGCATGGGATCCAGTCCTAGCCTTGGCTGCATTATCTGACCAGCTGTCACAGGACTCAAAGTGACGGCTTTCCTGCCCTAGCTCCCTCATTACTCTCATTACTCCCTGCTTAGTCTTCATGACATTCCTATGCAGTAAATATTATCCTTAGGCCCATTTTACAGATGAGAACAGTGAGGCACAAATACACACCCTATATTTGGGTGTGTCTCTAGTACATACCCTGCCCTTAGGAATGAACCTCCTAAAACAAACATTTTAGAAGGTTTATTTCCTTTTTATGAGTGTTTTGCCATCATATATATCTGGATCATGTGCCCTCAGAAGCCAGCAGAGAGCATCAGATCTCCTGGAACTGTGCTTTTGATTAAAAACAAGGTATGTTGCCACCACACCTTTAACCCCTGCACTCGGGAGGCAGAGGCAGGCGGGTCTCTGAGTTCTAGGCCAGCCTGGTCTACAGAGTGAGTTCCAGGACAGCCAGGGCTACACAGAAACATTGTCTCAAAAACCAAAATAAGCAGGATTCTTAAGACACCATGTGGTTTGGGGACTTCAGTCCCTTCCTGCCACGGCGTGTCCTTCGCCCGGGCTGCCGTGTTTCAACAACATGAATTATGTTACTACAATCCTGGTAGAAACGGGACAGTTGGCAGGGACCCATGTCGGGCCTGTCCCCTGGCTTCCTGCTTGCTTTCTGTGACTTCTGTGCTCGGTTCACGTGTCTTCCACCTTCAGACACCAGCATTGAGTCAGCCCACTCTAACCCTATCTGTAACTTCAGCAACGCTTGGAATGGCTGTTTCCAAATGCAGTCCTACGAGGAGGCCGCAGGGTTGGGGCCTAAACAGATTTGGGGGGGAGGGGGCCAGGCATAATTCAGTACTAATGGGCTCCTGGGTGGGGAGGGACTGTGCTAGGACACACCTAGCCCACAGGTAGCAAGTCCAGCTTAGTCTTCATGACATTCCTATGAGGTATGAATCATTATTATCTTTAGGCCCATTTTATAGATGAGAACAGTGAGGCCCAAGCCTGGCTGATCCCATTATACTGCGTTGACAAAAATGAGTTGAGACTGAAAGCGAGCTCTGTGTCTGAAAGGCTGGCACAGTAAATGCACTAAGAGTTAGCGTCTCTCCTACAGACATTTACACAGTATGTTTGCTATTAACCAAATCTACCAACTACACAGAAATTAGTCTGGGGGTGGGTGTACTTAACTCCCTTGACCTGTCTCAACCTCTGTAAGTTGCATCCCCCCCATTTTTTTTTACTGTTTTCTATTTTTTAAATTAAGGATATTTTGAGTTTAGGACAGATTTGCTTTTATAAGCATTAAACTACACTTTTTACAAATTATTTTATTGGATATTCTCTGCACTTACATTTCAGATGTTGTCCCCTTTCCCCCCACTCCCATCCGTCCCTCCTTCTCCACTTGTCTCCATGAAGGTGTTTCCTCTCCCAACCACCCTCTCCACCTCAGCCAGCACCTTGGCGTTCCCCTACACTGGACCAAAGGCCTCGTCTCCCATTGATGCCAGACACTGCTATCCTCTGCTACATGTGCAACTGGGGCCATGGGTCTCTCCATGTGTGCTCAGTGGTTGGTGTTTTAGTCCCTGGGAGTTGTGGAGGGTTTGGTTGGTTGATAATGTTCTTCCCGTGAGGTTGCAAATTAAGCTACATTTTTATCCTCAGTTTCTAAATTTCAGCCAAGGAAAGCCTTTGCTTTTGCAAATAGGTATAGCCTCTCAAACCACAATCTCCCCCTTGCCTGCCTTGAACTCTTAGGAAGGAGTGACCTCTGAATAGAGAGCTGCTGTCACACTAATCACCTTGTTTCAAAGTTATCACACATGACTAAGCAAGAGGACTTTAGCTGGCAGGCCATTCTCACCTGAAACGTCCCACATTAGACAGATCTGTAAGCTAACACTCATTCAACCAGACCCTTGATAAAATGTAGGAACCTGACCACACTTCAGTATTAGTGTGAGGATCATGGCTCTCTGGAAAGTGTAACTTCAGTGACATACAGGAAGAAGAAAAGAATGAATACCCACGGGACAGAGAGATTCTGTGATCTGGAGCATGGATTTATTATTTTGAATCTTAGTAACTGTAATAGGACCCTTCGTGAATGTGAAAGTGATTTTCTGAGAATAGTTTGACTGTTGGCTTTAATTTGGTTTGGCTTCTCAAGTCAGAATGTCACACAGGCTGACTGGGCGAGCCTCGATGTTCTGATCCCTGTCTCGAGTGCCTGCCAAGTTCTGGCATTTCAGGTGTGCAGCACCATGCCTGGCCAACTCCATATTACTCTATCCCTGTTAAAGGAAAAGTTAGACTGAAGCTTCGTTGGGCAAAATTACAGAAAGCCACATTTTAAAAAAAATTATACAATTAAGTAACTTTTGGTCTGGAAAAAATACTTCCTGTAATTGTGTTTGAAGAGCAAAGAGAAATGTGGGAAGAATCGGGTCCCTTGTTATGAAGGAGCCTGTAAAATCATTCTCTGACCTCAGAGAAACGGTCAAATACAGAGGAATATACAGAGTATCTTAACAAATATCTTAACCTCCAAGTAGTGCCACTGCCTGGCCAAGCATATGCAAACCACTGCGTTCCACTCCCTGGCCCCCATAGGCTTATTCAAACATGAGTCTATGGGGGACAAACTTAAACATAGCATAATGAAAAATGCATTCAATCCAACTTCCAAAGTCCCCATGGTCTACAGCAGTTTCAACAACGTTGAAAATCCAAAGTTCAAGTTCTTTTCTGAAATCCATCCATTCACTTAACTGTAATCCCCGAAGCAGGACAGGAAACCAGCTGGGCAAACTCCAAACTCCGCATCTCCATATCTGATACCGAGGCGGTCTTCAGCTCTCCAACTCCTTTTTCATCTTTGTTGACTGCAATAAACTTCTTTCTTCTGGGCTGGTTCCACTTCCTCCTGTTAGCAGCTTTCCTCAGCAGATATCCTTTGGCTCTGGCCTCTCGAAAATCTTGGAGTCTCCAAGACAACTCAAACATCACAGCTCCCCCCCCCCAATGTCTGGGGTCCACACATGATCTGGGCTCCTCCAAATGGCTTACATCTCTTCTCCAGCGCTGCCCTCTGTAGCACTCTAAGGTCAGGCTAATCCACTCCAGTGCCCCTGCTGTTCTTGGTGATCCTCCCATGGTACTGGCATCTCCAATACACTGGGGTCTCCACTGCAACTGGGCTTCACCAATGCCTCTCACAGGCTCTCTTCATGGTACCAAACCTCAACTTCTTTGCGTGACCCCTTTAGTCCTGGGCCATCAATTGCAACCAAGGCTGCACCTTCACCAGTGGCCTTCCATGGCCTCTCACAGTACTGAACCTCAGCTGTTCTTCATGATGACTTCATGCCTTCAGAACCAGTACCACTTGGGTTATTCTTACACATTACTACCAAGTCCAGCTGCAGCACGCCATACAAGCTTGGCTATCTCTAGAACATAGCTTCTTTGTGCTTTCAGGAAACACTTCTCAGATTTCACCTCAGTGATGCTGGTCTCTTAATCACCACTAATTCCTCAGCTCCAGCTGAGCAGCGTCAATTGTCCCAGTAGTCCCTTCTGTTAATTCACTCTAAAGCCAGAGCCACATGTCCAAAGCTGCCAAGTTCTGCTGCTTGCTGGGGCTGGAACATGGTTCCCCCACCCCTTATTCTATTACCAGCTTTTTGTTTTCCAACTCCCTCACTCCCTAAGCTTGGCTGTCCTGGAACTTGCTCCTTGGATGACCTTGAACTCAGAAGTCTGCATGGCTCTGTCTCCTGAGAGCTGGGATCAAAGGCATACATTGTACCACACGCCTGACTTAAGCTTTTCTCTACTTGGAACTTGTTCTATACCAGGCTGGCCTTGAACTCAGGAATCTGCTTGTCTTGTCTCATGGGATTAAAGGTATGTCCCACCATGCCTGGACCTAAGCTTTTCCTGGCCACTGTTCATCAAGATCTGGATCAAAATCTGTCTGTTTCAGCCTCAAGATCTGGATCACAAGAGTGATCTCCATTTCTGGATTGTAGCTCATTCCAGAGTAAAAGTCCAAACTATTCCTTGTTCAGCTGCAAAAACGCACAATAAATTTAGCTGGGTGGATCTTGCCCTGAGATCACCCCTCCCTTAATCTCTTTATCTCCTTGAAGACAGGACTCAACTCCTTGCTTTCTGGTGCCCTTTACTACTTACATTTTATATTTCATTAAAACTCTCTTTATAAGACTAGACCAGACGGAAAACAGCCTCTGCTGTGCTCTTTTGATAATTCCTTTGTCAATGCTATTAATATAAATTTCTTTACCTTAGCCTCAGGCAGATCTTCAGATAAAGGCAAAAAGCAGTCACTTTCTTCACCAAAATACAGTCTCTAGGCCACATACTGAAATTCTTCTCCACTGAAACCCCCTAGGCCAGGTCTGAACAGTTCAAATCACTCTCAGCAATAAAGTCTTTCACATTCCTACTAAGATGGTCCCCACTTAAAGCATTCCACTGCTTTATAAATCCAAAGTCTTCAAATTCACATTCTTCCAAACAAAAGCACTGTCAGGCCTATCACAGCAATGCCCCAGTCCCTGGTACCAACTTCTGTCTTAGGGTTTTACTGCTGTGAATAAACAACATGACCAAGGCATCTCTTATAACAACAACATTTAATTGGGGCTGGCTCACAGGTTCAGATCATTATCATCAAAGAAGGAACATGGCAGCATCCAGGCAGGCATGGTGCAGGAGGAACTATATCTTCATCTGAAGGCCACTAGAAGTCTGGCTCCCAAGTCTTAAAGCCCACACCCACAGTGACATACTTCCTCAAACAAGTCTACACCTCCAAATAGTGTCACTCCCTGGGCCAAGCATCTTCAAACCACCACATAGAGGGAGTGTGAAGAGAAGCAGGGAAAAAAGACAGGTTTTTTTTGCGGTAAATATTTAAAAGATGGTGGTCAGTTCCAGCGTGTCACTGTTCCACACTGGTCCCTGGTTCTCTCTGACCCCAGTGGTTTCACCCATGCTAGTCTTCTGGCACCAGAGGGCCATATAGAACCAGCATTAATTCATCTCAGCGGCCGTCCTCTTGTTAGTCTCTCTCCTGGCTGCCTCTCTGCTAGTCTCGAACTCTAACCAGCCCAATAAAGTCAAAACTTATAATTTACCAATGGCTTTATCTCAGATTTACTTAGCAAATTTTGCACTTCACAAAACGACCACACCATAAACTCAGAGCCAGATGATATGATATAATTTGCCCACCTAGACAGGCCAAATTATCAATCTATCCCTTATAAAATATTCATCGCAACCTTTATCTATGCGGAGACGTGCAGAAAGGATCATCTGCATCTTCCTCCGAGTTGCCTCTTCCTCTTGGCTTCCTCCCCTTTCTAAAACTTTATTCCTGCCTACCCTTCCTTCTCATCCAATGACCGGCCTCATTTTATCTTGTGCCTGCCTTCACCTGCATAAGAACTTACAAAGTTTATTTCAGATTTATCTAGTCATAAAGAGGAGCGGTTATTTAGTTTCTGTGGGGATTCCCTGCCCCTGGTTATTTTGTGATGGGGGTCTCTGTAGCTCTGGCTGGCCTAGTTATGTAATGGAGGATAACCTTGAACTCTGATTCTCCAGCTCCTGAGTGCTAGTGTTACAAACAGAGGCCACACATCCAGTTTTCATATGATGCTGGGTATGAAACCAGGGCTTCTTGCCTGCCAGGCAAAACTACCAAGCTCAGCCCAGAAGTGATTCTTTTTTATTTATTTTATGTATATGAGTGCTTTATCTGCATATACACCTGCATGTCTGAAGAGGGTATCAGATCCCATTATAGATATATGGTCATGAGTTACCATGTGGGAGCTGGGAATTGAACTCAGGACCTCTGGAAGAGCAGCCAGTGCTCTAAGCTGCTGAGCCGTCTCTCCAGCCCTCCAGGAGTGATTCTTAATGAGGCCCTACACACACACACACACACACACACACACACACACACACACACACACATACCTGCATACCCTCTGCCCCACACGTGATTTATCACCAAGTGCTATCAGTTTTACCTCAGGCTACATTTTTAATCTATCCTGTCCCTGTTTCACTCTATGTTGTGTCCCTTTCCTAGACTCTGCCACGGGTTCTGGGTAATGATCTAATTCCCATGCCCAGCCCCTTTCTTCAACAGAAAGTTGCATTTTTTTTTTTACCACTGTCCCCTTAGCAACAAACAGAATGCCTTGCTAAATGGATAGATTATACTATTTTAATTATGACGGCAGCTCCTTCTGTAATTCCCCTCTGCACCTAGAATAAAATCCCCAACCCAGCTTCCTTCCGGGCCCCTCTTCTGCATTCTTACTTCCGGCCACACCGGTTACCTCTCTATTGGCCAATACACACCCAGCTCGTTTCTGCCTGAAGGCCTGGGGCAGGTGGTTCCTCAGCCTGGGAAGTTGGCAGAGCTTCACCGACTCATACCATTCAAGTCCAAACTTATGAGAGGCTCTTCCAGACCCTCCAATCATAATCCAGCCAGCATCGCATACACTTAGCCATGCTACACCTTTGGTTCAGTGTGTGTTTTACGCTGAGAACTGTGGGTCTCTGGGTTATACTGACTCTAGGCCACGAGAGCTGAAGATTCGGAGCTTCAGATTCAAGGCCCTATCACAGACTTACAGATGTCCTCTCTGGTGTTAGAAGGTTTATTTTCTGGCTATATGCCTAAGAGATCAGTGGTTGGGAGGTGAGATAAGGAAGTAAGGACAGAACTTGGTCTGAGCAAAAAAAAAAAAAAAAAAAAAAAAAGAGGATCCTTGGGACTGCGAGTATGATGTTTTCCAAAGCCACTGGAATGGAATTCTTTGAAAATTGAACTTTCATGTGTGGGTCATTTATTTGATTTACTCCAACATGAACTATAGTTAGTATGACTAGGCCAACTACTTTTAGCTGACATACACAATTCAGGTCATAACTCAAGATTCTAATATGGGGGGAAGTGCTTGTTTTACTCTGTCCCTTTCTGAGCAATGTTGAATAAAAAGAACCCAGACCTGAGGCTGGCTGAGGAAGCTGAGTCTATTAAAAATGCCTCCATTTAGAGACCAGAGGATTGAGGCACTGCTGGTGATTTCAAATCACAGTAGGCCTGGTACAGAAATCTGACCGGACAGACAGACTGTCTGGACTCCAGACCTCTGTCCTCCCCACAGCTCTGTGGCCCTACTGTGTGTCTTCAAGCAGCAGCAAGGAAAGCTGTACGTCAGCAGGTGTTTAAGAGTCGAGGGTCTCGGTCTATAATCTCTTTTTAAAGACAGCCCTAACAATGTGTTGCTCATAAAACCACGCAACCCTGTCGGCTACAGGGGAGAGTCTCTGGGGAACCCGGGCCTCTGAGAACCAGTAAGCTGCTGGAAGCTGCTGGCGATGTCTGCTAATGAAAGGGAAAGGCATGGCACTGAAAGTCGGAAACCCATCAGTAGTGGGCTTTTTAAGAGCATTTTTACATGGTGTGTATGGGTGTGTAAATTTGTTCCGAGCAAAACGATGTCTCTCAGGAACACGAGTGAGCTCAGCTCAAAGGCTTCCCCGGCTTCTCGAGTGGGGCCTGACTGGGTTGGTGGCCTCTCCCAGCAGTGAGCTGGCGTTTCCTTGAGCTTCTCTCTCTGCCTTATCAGCTGAGGCTTCTTATCACTGGCTATCCCAGTGTCTCTGGGCAAAAAGCAAAATGATTTATTAAAAAACAAACCTAAAATAATAGCCTCTGGACCAAGCTCTTCTTGGTCCCTGGACCTCAAGGAGTGAGATGTAGCCATGGGGTAGCTGTGGTAGGTTGGAATCCAGAGAGGCCCGGGGCTCATAACAACTATGCCTCTGGCTACTGAGCCTGTGAGGTCATGAAGTCTCATCGACTTTTCAGGAAAACAGGTTTTGTCAATGCCCGTGCAATATACGAGAACTGCTGTTTTATTAACTTTAACTAAAGCTGCTTGATTTTGAACAATTCCTTTCAATTTCTAAACGGGAAAATACTAAGAATTTGATTTCAAAGTTTCTCAGCATTTCTGTTTCTCGAGTCTCGAACTTTAGTTCTGAACCTCGAATTTCTAGCCTCTCCCACATAGCCTTACCATTCTGCCTTTCTTAGCCGAACACACATAGAGAGACACAGACAGACAGACAGACACACACATACACACACACACACACACAAAACTCCCTTGATCTCTCACTTTGTGTACCTGCTTGAAAGATGCGGAGGACTTTAAGCTTTGTCTGAGTCTGGGAGCCGGTCCACCTGTCCCAGGAGAGATGGACCCGCAACTGGAACCCCGGCGGGCGGCGCCAGGGGTGTGGATTTCTCGGTGGGAGAGGTGAAGAGAGCTCAGACATCTGGCGCCACTCTGGGATCCTGAAGCTTCAACAAACTTCTTGCCAGAGGCCTGCGCCCGCTCCGCCAGCTCTCGGAAGTGGCCTACAGCCTGGGTACCACCGGGACGGACGCAGGCACTGTCACTCAAGTCTCTGCTCTCCCAGTCCCTGCTAGGCCAGGCCGTTTGGAGCCCCTAGCAGCCCCTGGTGTAGGCAGAGCCACGCCCTACAGCACCACCCTGCAGGCCTGGGCGGGGCCCAGGCAGCCCCAAGAGGAAGACTGCGGCGTGCTGAGGTTCGGAAAGTCTTGCTCTGTGTTCTCCGCTGGCGCCGCAGTCCAAACTCCTAGGAACTCCGGGTTCCTGCCACCAGGCATCTCTTGCTTTCCCTGCGCCACCCCTTCCTCTGCCCTAGCCCTGGGACACTCTTCCGACAGGAAGCGGCTCTTCCAGCCCCAGAAACGCCGGGTAAGTCGTCCAGCAGCGCCAGCTGTGCGCCCTCCGCTCGCTGGGTTGGGGGTGAGGGTAAGGAGGGGGCTGGGGAGCGCTTCCGGGGAAATAGGGTAGGGCGCCACGCCAAGCTAGTTTGGCGGGTCCTCCAGCCGGTCCTACCCAGATCAGAGCCTTTGTGCAGATTTTACTGCCTAGAATGTTGGGAGCTCCTCACTCACGCTGCCCAAGGTCCAGCTCTCCATCCCTTTAGACGCTCCACCTATGGCACATCCTTTGTGCTTGTGTTTCCAATCTGGGTACCTCTTTTCTTTCTTTTAGCAGAGGTCCCTCCAACCCCCAGACATCCACTTCCAAGAGGGACTCCCGTCCCACCTATCCACTCTTGTCTCAGTGACCTGGATGGGCAACCTTTGCCTCCTCTTACCGCGCGGGCAACAGAGGGGCTGCTTGGGGATGGTAGATCGGCCCATAAGGACCTAACCCCCAGTTTGACGCCCACCCTACTTAGCTGCCTCTCCCACGAGAGCAACCCATTCCCCCCCCCCCTCTTCATCTCTTCCGGTGGCAGAGCGAGAAAGCCCTTCAAGGGCTCTTAAGCTGCGTGTGGGCTGGAGGGAAGGAAAGGGCTACAAAGAGAGGCCTTGTCTTTAGAGATTCCTAGGAGAGACAGAGGAACGCCCGTGGGAGTTAGATGTGGGGGTCCGCGGAAGGGGCGAGCCCAGCCGCTGCTGCCCCCACTCTTTCCCACAGCCCGTTAGAGCAGCTACCCGATCTCAGGGGAAGTGTTTTGACCACAGTGAGTCAGAAGGTCTGTCCTACAGACAACAGTGGCAACATTCTCAGGCTGTTTGTGAGGGTAGTTTGGGTGGCTGAGAAGTGGAACCTACGCAGACAGACTGTTACCCCTTGTCAGGAGGCAAGGACGTGGAAAAGAACTTTGCCTTTGGGGAGAGGCACGTCCCACAACCTGCGTGGCACTAAGTCCGCCCAAGGGCTCTGGCATACAGAGACTTAGGAAGAAATGGGTGTGTGCCTGTCAAGCAGCTGCAGTTGTACTGGGGTGTTAGTTCCTGCTGTCTACAAGAAGGGAAACCTCCACCTCCCACTCCACCTCACCCCCGGCAGCCCGTTGAGAAACTTCCCCGTGTCCTACTTACAGGACCTAGGGAACGCCTCCTACAATTCCTTGTCCCCTGGGTCTCCGGAGATCCCGTATGATGGCTGCCGCGTCACTGGACTATAGAGGCCCCCTTGGGGTCCTTGTGCCCAGGACTACTGCATTTTCATTTCTAAATTTGGAGAACTTCACTTTATAAGAGATAGCTGGGCGGGGGCGGGGGATGGGAGGAGGCGTGGGTGCAGATCACGGCCTGGGAGTGGGCTGGGAGCAGAACCAATCAGAGATGGACCCTGAGCTCCCTTGTGACACCCGCCTGCTCTGCTGGCCCCTCCCCCTTTCTTTGCCCTCCCTTTCCACAGGCACTGGATTTTCCTCAGCTGCTCTTCTTGTCAACAGGGGCCCTACATGGCTTCACCAACCTCCACCAACCCAGCACATGACCACTTCGAGACCTTTGTGCAGGCACAGCTGTGCCAAGATGTACTAAGCAGCTTTCAGGGGCTCTGTAGAGCCCTGGGAGTGGAGTCTGGTGGGGGATTGCCCCAGTACCACAAGATCAAGGCCCAGCTCAACTACTGGAGTGCCAAGTCACTGTGGGCCAAGTTGGACAAGAGAGCAAGCCAGCCTGTGTACCAGCAAGGCCAAGCCTGTACCAACACCAAGGTAGATACATAGAGTGTGGGAGTGGTGTGAGCAGTAGAGGAGTCAGGATCCGACACACCTGCCCACCCGTGTGTGTTTGCAGTGTCTCGTGGTAGGTGCTGGCCCTTGCGGACTCCGAACTGCTGTGGAGCTGGCACTGTTAGGTGCCCGGGTGGTGCTTGTGGAAAAGCGCACCAAGTTCTCCAGGCACAATGTGCTCCACCTCTGGCCCTTCACCATCCATGACCTTCGGGCACTTGGGGCCAAGAAGTTCTACGGGCGCTTCTGTACTGGTACCCTGGACCATATCAGTAAGAACTTCCTGTTGACCCTCGGGCTGGGTTGGTGTCCCTGAGTCTAGAGGTGGGAGACTGAAAGGCCAGGCAAAAGCCAGGGGGGACAGGAGTCACTTTAGCCTGGCAACCTTTAAGAACCAGATCTGACATCTGTAAAACGAACAGTGATTTTTTTGTATCTAAGTGGTAACTTGCCTGGTTTCTGAGCTCAGCTGTTATCAGGTGCTCCGAGCTGTGTGGTCGTAGATTAGCTCAGTGGTCTCTTACGCCTCCTCTAGCTCTGAACAGGCACACACTGAAGCAAGAAAAGGCTTGAGTCCATTCCTAACGCCGTCTCGATTCCAGGCATCCGACAGCTGCAGCTGCTTCTACTGAAGGTCGCGTTACTGTTGGGGGTGGAGATTCACTGGGGCTTCACTTTCACTGGCCTCCTGCCCCCTCCCAGAAAAGGTAAGTGTTTCTGTGCTCTTGGGAACCCCTACCCACCAAAGGGAGATCCCTAAAAGATGAGAAGGGACGTCTGGGTGGAAGTCAGCTGACTTTTTCCTGACAGTGAAGTCTGGGCAGCCCTAGCCTCGGGCAGTATGTCTGAGGGGGAAAAGCAAGGTAGGCGTGGCATGACCTTCTTCACCCGCCTTCCCTGGCTGCCAGGAGGTGTGATCTGATAAACTATTTTCCAGACTGTTGAGTCTTTTACAAATTTATTTTGTTTCTCTAGCCTGACCTGGGAGTTTAGGGCCCCTCTGACCTCTACACCTTTGTGGCTCTCATACTCTCTGTCCCAGGGAGTGGCTGGCATGCCCAACTCCAGCCCAGTCCCCCAGCCCAGCTGGCCAACTATGAATTTGATGTCCTCATCTCAGCTGCAGGAGGCAAATTTGTCCCTGAAGGTGAGTGAGTCTTTTCCTCATAGATAGATGGATAGATAGATGGATAGATAGATAGATAGATATAGATAGATGGATGGATGGATGGATGGATGGATAGATAGATAGATAGATAGATATAGATAGATGGATGGATGGATGGATGGATGGATAGATGGATAGATAGATAGATAGATAGATAGATAGATAGATAGATAGATAGATATAGATAGATGGATGGATGGATGGATAGATAGATAGATAGATATAGATAGATGGATGGATGGATGGATGGATAGATAGATAGATAGATAGATAGATAGATAGATAGATAGATATAGATAGATAGATGCCAGCATCCTAGGCTCTCCTGAGCCTTCCTAAAAGTATTATCCCCACCTCCTCCTACCACTAGGCTTCACCATCCGAGAGATGCGTGGCAAACTGGCCATTGGCATCACGGCCAACTTTGTGAACGGGCGCACGGTGGAGGAGACGCAAGTGCCGGAGATCAGTGGTGTAGCTCGGATCTATAACCAAAAATTCTTCCAGAGCCTGCTCAAAGCCACAGGTCAGGGTCTGCCCTCAAAGGCCTTCCCTTTTCTTGCCTCTACTCTGGGATGTTTCCCACTTGCCTCTCAGACCTGGGCTTGCTCCAGGGAACTCCACTTTTGTCCGTCCCTGGTGGTCTCACCAGCAAAAGCGGAGGAACTATCCTCCAGGGACCAAGCAGCCGCTCAGATGGCAGGAAAGACCCTGGAACTCTCTCTTCAGATGCCTGGCTATTTTGCTTCGTGCTCCTTCATGCTGGGGAGAAAGACTGATGTAGGTTACAATTGTATGCTCAAGAGGGTGCCATGTTTACTTTGGCTTTATACTGCTGCTATGTGACCAAGTGATGTAGGCCTCCCAGCTGTCATTCCACCCAGGTTCCCCTCTGCTCCTGGCAAAGCCTCCTGGGCCAGGACAGGTGGCCCTATGTGCCACCAGATCTGTGTGTGGACACCCACTGCAGCCTGGTCAGTCACAGCGTGGGTGCTTATAGAGGTGACGTGTGCAGAATCACTGGAGACTCAGCTCAGGTCCTCTGCTCTGCCCTGCCAGGCATTGATCTGGAGAACATTGTGTACTATAAGGACGATACCCACTACTTTGTGATGACAGCCAAGAAGCAGTGTCTGCTGAGGCTGGGGGTGCTGCTCAAGGTAGGCTCTGGGCCCAGGGGGGAGGAGGCTGGGCTGGACACAGTTATGTCTACCCCTGGTTATGAATGGACCCCATCTTCTCTTGCCTCCGGTTAGGTGGTAATTCCATTTGACAAGCTCTTGCTCCCTGACCGTAGGTGACAGTAGGAGTCCTCGTCTGGGCTAAACGTACAGATATGGCACTAGTCTAACGTGCTCCAGGACTGAGAGGGTTTTTGTCTCTTCCTCTTGCTGGCTGTTAGTTCCCAGGGCTTAGCCTGGTACCTGATGAGTAATTAAGCACCTACTACGTGTTCACTGAATGGATGAAATAGCCGGATGCCTTCCTTCTGTGTAGTAAGTACTCTGCTGAGTACTACATACTTGCACACTTAGTACTATACTAAACACTATGCTAAGTTGTGTTTTTGTAAATGCTGAACAAACAGAGGCTTTGATGATAGCAGGACAAAGTCTATGGTGGCAGTGACATTGGGCTTCCTGCCAGAGCAGGGCTTGAGACCCTCTGCAGCTAGGTGAGTACTGAGGAAGGAATTTGAATATGAGAGTCAGGTTACTAGAATTCTAGTCCTGGCTTTCAATTGCTATGTAGTCTAGGCAGCCTCTCCCCATCTAGGCCTCCACATGTGTACCTTCTACCCTAAGTCAGTCCTCTGTAAAATGGGGTGGAGCTGAGCATGGGACTTAACTCTCAGAGGGCTCAGGTTCTTCTCTCTCGGCCATGTAGGACTTGCCAGAGACTGATCAGCTGCTGGACAAAGCTAATGTGGTACCCGAAGCTCTGCAGCGCTTTGTCAGAGCAGCAGCTGACTTCGCCACACATGGCGAGCTTGGGAAACTAGAGTTTGCTCAGGATGCACGCGGGCGGCCTGATGTGGCGGCCTTCGACTTCACAAGCATGATGCGGGCAGAGAGTTCAGCTCGCATCCAAGAAAAGCATGGTGCCCGTCTGCTGCTGGGGCTGGTGGGGGACTGCCTAGTGGAGGTGAGCATTTTAGGAGGCATATGGGTCCCCTGGTTCAGAAGGAAGCCCTCTTATTGGGGGCGGGGCATATGAAGTGTTGCGGTAATATTAAAAAGTGGAGACCCTTTATCCCTCGCTAGTGCCTGCTCCTGCAGGGCCATCTGGCACTGCAGGGATCTCTAACTTGGTGGCTTTATGCTGTCTCTAAGAGCCCTGCTGTCCCTGTCCTGGGTGGATACAACCACCTCGTCATGTTCATTTCCTCCACCGCCCGGCACAAACATGACTCCATATCTGTTAACTTACCAAACAGGTTTATGTGCTAAATTCTCAATCCACAAACCCTCTGCACAATAAGCTTACAACTAATGGACAGAGATATAAATTGCCCATCTATATTAAATAAATTAGACCCATAGAAACCCCTTAGAAATAACCATGGCAACTTCATCAAGCTAGAGATGCGCCAAGAGGAACATACACATCAGCTTCCATCCTTCCCTCCATCAATCTCCACCTACTACCTCCTCTTCCGCTTTCCTAGACCTTTCTCCGCCTACCTCTCTACCGTCCAATCATGTATCACCTTAACATAAACCTACAATAGTCTGCTTGTTGTGGGAGGAGATTAGGGGCTGCTTGGTGGAGAGTAAAGCTGCGTAGGGTGGGAAAGGGTCTTCCCCCACTGGAAATATATGGGTTTGGGATATACTCATTGGATTCTCATTGAGTGGTTTCCTATTTCTCATTCCCTGCAGCCCTTCTGGCCTCTGGGCACTGGAGTGGCCCGAGGCTTCTTGGCAGCCTTCGATGCAGCGTGGATGGTGAAGCGGTGGGCAGGAGGTGCTGAGCCTCTAGAGGTGTTGGCTGAACGGTGAGGCTTGGGTTCAGAGACTAGTCAGTGCTGGTAGGGAAGACATGATTTGGGGCAAGGGACAGGAAGAGGGGACAGGAGATCCTGGAGGAATGGATGGAGGCATGGGGCTACAGGAAAGTTCAGGGGTGGGTGCTGACAGCTTCCCTCGTGTCTGCACTACCTTCTACCACCACCGGCAGTGAGAGCTTGTACCAGCTTCTGTCACAAACGTCCCCAGAGAATATGCATCGAAATGTAGCCCAGTACGGGTTGGACCCTGCCACCCGATACCCCAACCTGAACCTCCGGGCAGTAACCCCCAACCAGGTCAGACTCTCTACCCCTGCCTTCCCACCCATCTTCCCAAATCACCACCTTTTCCCATGCCAGGTCTTTGCTATCCCAGCGGGGGTCGGCCCTACCATAGGCAGGCTCCTCCCTGTGGGCTGAAGGGGTGGCTGGTCAGCTGCCTTGAGACTGAGAGGAAGCTGCTTTAGGTAAAAGACCTCTATGATGTGGTGGACAAGGAGCATGCTCAGAGGAAGAGTGATGAGACGGATTCCAGGAAGACAGCCGCAGGTGAGCAGACTTTACGCCAGCCAGCGGGGCACAGTGAGCATGCACCGGTGTCAGCACAGAGCCCTGCTTTGGGGCTCAATGGGGTGGGAGTGGAGGCCATGGAGCTTGGGCAGCATGTGTTCCAGCATGGGAGCTGTGGTGTGTTTCACTGGCAGGGCTGGGCAGCGACAGCTGTGCTCTCTGCAGGTCCAGCTTCTCTGCCAACCCCTTCCCGCAGCTGTGGGTGTAAACCCAAGCCACCTGTTCTGTGAGCCTCTGAGTTTCCCTGCCCTTCTGTTTACCCTCCCCTGGCTTTTATGTGGCTACAGTAGTTGCTCTTTATTTGTTTCCCAACTCGGCGTCAGGAGGACAAGGATATAGAATGGGAAGAAGGAGGTGCCACTGGGCTGGTGCATTAGTTGGCAGCCTGGTTCCCACGCCCAGCAGCAGGTGTGTGCGGGCCTTGAGTACAGTAAAGCTCTGCTCTCCTAGGGTCCGCAGGCACCGAGGAGCTTCTGCAGTGGTGCCAGGAGCAGACAGCTGGTTTTCCTGGAGTCCATGTCACTGACTTTTCTTCCTCCTGGGCTGATGGGCGGGCTTTGTGTGCCCTGGTACATCGCCTCCAGCCTGGCCTGCTGTGAGTTGTGTCTCTCCTATGCCCAGCCCTCCCTCTACTGCTTGGTAAGGAGATGCTGTGCAGGAGCTGGCAGCCCAGTGAGTCCCAGCTCCTGTCCCTAGAGTTGGGAATCCACTGTGGCTCTGCTCAGCAGTCTGGCAATGTTTTACAGAGTCTACTGCATCCAGACAGAAGTCAGAAGTCAAGAAAGACTGGGAATGAATTGAGTATGGGATAGAACACACTTGCTGAGCATAAGTGAAACCTCAGTTCAGTTCAGTCCAACACACACACATGACACACACACACATACATGTGCATGCACACATGCACACACACACACCACACATGCACACACATGCACACACATGTACACATACACACACACACATTGCTGCTAGTTGTGGAGGCATGCCACTATAACCAAAGCACTTTGGAAGCAAAAGCCAGAGGATCACCTGAGGCCAACCTTAGCTTCACAGTACCAGTTCAGATCTCCCAGAACCCCAACTCATCTTTCCAAATGAACTCCCTTTCCAACCAGGCCTTCCTTGCTGCTCCTGGGAGTTAGTCCTACTGTAGGAGGGTCTGTCCCTATGGGTTAAAGGGCTGAGGGGTCAGACATGTGGCCAAGGAACCTGCAAAGAAGTGAAGCATGGAGAGAAAAAATGACACAAAGTGACATGGAGGTAGACAGTCACCAGCAGACTAACCTTCATGCGCTCACCCCCTTTGCTGTTTCCTGTCTCCCACTGTTAACGTCCCTCCCCATCCCCTACAGTGGGGTCAGGCTTGTGTCTCATTGGCATTTCATCTGCTGCCCCTCAGGGAGCCCTCAGAGCTGCAGGGCATGGGAGCTCTAGAAGCCACTGCCTGGGCACTGAGAGTGGCAGAGCATGAGTTGGGCATCACGCCAGTGTTGTCTGCGCAGGCCGTGGTGGCAAGCAGTGACCCCCTGGGCCTCATTGCCTACCTCAGCCACTTCCACAGTACCTTCAAGAACATACCCCACAGCGAACGGGAGTTGGAGGGTAGGTGGGCAGGAGGGAGCGAGAGGAGAGGAGGTGCCATCTAAGGGCAGTTATACAAAGGCCACGGTGCTGACAGCTGGGCTCTGCCTGCAGGCCTTGCCAGCCAGCCTCCTGGGACGCCCAGTGCTATACTTTTCCTTGGCAAACTCCAGAGGAGCCTACAACGGAGCCGGGCCAAGGTGAAGAGACTGAACAGGGTTGGGGCTGAAGAAGGGGTGTCCAGTGAGGTCCAGGAATGATAGGGAATGCACTGTGGGGAGGGAAAGCTGGGCCCGGGTTATGTTCGCTGTCATAGGACTTGTTGCAGGACCACAAGGGGGAAACTGGTGACAGGAAGGTAGTCCAGCCCTGTTCCTTTGCTCTGTCCTGTTTCCTCCGCCCCTTGCCCTCCATTGCCGGTTCTACAGGTCCCGACCCTGTCCCCCTGCCTAGTCATACTCCCTTCCTTGCCAGCCCATCCTTTCTGTACATATCCACTCCCCTGCTCACTACCTGAGCATCTCTTTCTTAGGTCGAGGAGGAGACTCCAAGTACCGAGGAGCCGCCTGTCTCTGAGCGCAGTGTGCCCCTAGCACTGCCCTCCGAACAAGAGGAAGTAGGTCCAGGGCCCAGTCTACAGACGTCTGAGAGGATGAGAAGGGGTTATGTGGGAATGGAAGATCTTGGCTTTGGGTCCGGCTGATCCTCTCTTCTGGGACTCTGTGCAGGCAGAGGATCTGTGTGAACTCTGTGGGAAACACCTCTACATCCTGGAACGCTTCTGTGTGGATGGCCATTTCTTCCACCGGGGCTGCTTCTGCTGCCATACCTGTGAGGCCACACTGTGGCCAGGTGGCTATGGGCAACATCCAGGAGATGGTAAGTGGGCCTTGGGAAGATGCTACAGGGACTTGGGGCTTTCTTGGGGACACGGGGTGGGGAGGGAGAGGAAGGCTGGACAAAAGGTGGAAACAGGCTCTCAGTCCCCTCCGAAGCTTTAGGTGTGAAGTCCTAAGACATCTACTGCAAGCCTCCACCTTCCCTCTGAGCAGTGGGCTGATACCTAACCTCCTCTACCCTCTGCAGGATATTTCTACTGCCTCCAGCACCTACCCCAGGAGGATCAAAAGGAGGTGGACAACAATGGAAGTCTGGAGAACCAGGTTAAAACAAAACAAACCCACCTCTGTGTGATGGGATGTGGGAAGAGGCAGGTGTCCAAAGATCAGTGGGTTTTACAGGCAGTAGATGAATGTTGTCCTTACTGAAAGACACTTGTCACCAGAGCTCTACCTGACAGTGTCTACTAGGTCCGTGACCTTACCATATGATGGCTTTTCCAGGAGCTCCCTGCACCAGGAGACAGTAACATGCAGTCTGGCTCCTCCTCTCCGGAACCTCCTGTGACAAGGGTTAGCCCTGTCCCAAGCCCCAGCCAACCGACACGTCGGCTGATCCGCCTCTCCAGTTTAGAACGCCTACGGCTGTCCTCCTTGAATATCATCCCTGACTCAGGAGTGGAGCCTCCACCCAAGCCCCCACGGAGCTGCTTGGACTTAGCCCAGGAGTCCCTGAAGAGCAGCTTTATGGGCTGGGGTGTGCCAGCCCAAGCACCACAAGGTAGGTGCTTTTTCTGCAGATGTGCTCATCTGAGAGGCTTCAGGAGGACAGGCACTAGAATTTCTGCCGCAGGGATTCTGGGAAATCAGAGGTCACTGGACTCCCATACCTCCCTGTCCTCTGCTCAGTTCCTGAGGCCACAGAGAAGTGGGAGGAGGAGGAGGAGGAGGAAGAAGAAGAAGAGGAGGAGGAGCAGCTGCCATCATCTTTGGAGTCAGACTTGGAGCAGGTAAGTAGCAGGAACCCAGCTGTCTACTCTGAGCTAGGAGGCTTCTGGCAGATATTTAATACCCCAGCCACAGGGCAGACACCCTCCTCTTGGAATATCTTCTCACCCAGCCTCACAAGCTTGCCTCTAAGTCTTTATCCTGACTATCAGAATTCACCTCTTTCCATCCTAGTCTTTCGCCCTTCCAGTTTCTTCCATCCCTAACCAGGGGCTAGACCTGACTCACCCAACCTTCCCATAGACTCTGCTGACTTTGGCCAAGAACTCAGGTACCATGACTAAGTACCCAACATGGCATCGAACCCTCATGCGCCGTGCCAAAGAGGAGGAGATGAAGAGGTTTTGCAAGGCCCAGGTGAGCCCTGGGTGAGCCTCGGGCACCAGAGCTCTGACAAGGTCAGTTATCTGAGCTCAGTGCTCTGCTCTTAAGCAATCCAGCATGTCCTGCCTTACGACCCACAGGCCATCCAGCGAAGACTAAATGAGATTGAGGCCGCTATGAGGGAACTAGAGACTGAAGGCATGAAGCTGGAGCTGGCCTTGAGGAAAGAGAGTCGTGAGTAAAGATTTGGGAGTGACATGCTAGCACATACATCTCTCTGGCTCCCGGCAACATGGGATGTGCACACAACCGACGCCCATGATAGCCTATTGTGCCTGGGTCCTGTTACTGTGTGGTCACTTCCATTCCTTTCCTGTCTTATCAGGCTCTCCAGAACAGCAGAAGAAACTCTGGCTAGAGCAGCTGTTAAAGCTCATTCAGAAGAAGAACAGCCTACTGACTGAAGAAGCTGAGCTCATGATCACGTAAGGCCAGGGGTGCTGACACAGCATGTGGGCCAGGCCCCATCCCTGTGAGTGCCCTGCCAAACTGCACCTACCATCCCTGGTTTCCACAGGGTGAAGGAGCTGGACCTGGAAGAGAAGCAACAGCAGCTGGACCACGAGCTGAGAGGCTACATGAATCGAGAAGGTCTGTGAGCTTTCTCATGACCATGGATACTGACCACGAAACACAGTTCCCTGGCCTATGTATGTCCTGCTGAATCAGTTCAGGAGAAAGCCAAAGGCTGTGCCTCCCGGGCCTCCACTCTCCCTCTGATGGCTGCACACTGGGCTTTTGTGCAGTATTTCCTCCAACAGGAGTGCCGGGGAAGGAGACTTAGGAAGCATTATGAGGGTAAACCTAAGTCTCAACAGAGGCTGAGCTAGGTTGGTCCCCTCTTCAGCCTCCCGGCCCAGGTTCCTGTTCTCAAAGCTTCATCTTTCTCCCTTTAGAAACTCTGAAGACAGAGGCCGATCGACAGTCTGAGAACCAGATCCTAAGGAAGTTTCTGGATGTGGTGAACCAGCGGGATGCTCTGATCCAATTCCAGGAGGAACGAAGGCTCAGTGAGATGCCTGCATAGAGGGGCCCAGAGCTGGAAGATGATGATTAGCTGCCTCCCTGCCCTGTAAGCAAGACACCATCACAAGGGATGTATCTCTGCCACCATCTGGATGCCTTGTCAGGGGCTTCATTGTTTACAATAAAAGCACCATGGCCACGAGCAGGGTTTGTGCTCTGTGCTAGGAGACCCTCCGTTCCCATCACGCCTCTGCAAGGAACTAGGGCCACTGGAGAGTGTCAAATAAGCTTTATTGTTCTCCAGCTCTGTTCCCTTCCTGCTGCCAGCAGTGGGCTAGTTGAGGCTCTGAGCCTCGGTCCTGGGTCTCTGTTTCCCTGGTCAGAACATGCTGCATCTCAGCCAGGGCCCGACATAAGCCTTTGGCCTCCTGCTTGTGGAAAAGGTAGACTGCGCCTGCCCCCAGCACCAGACCCACATTGGGTGTCCAGAGGATTATGGCCACTTCCCTGGCCTCTTCTCCTGCAGCCAGAACACACAGTAATACCAGGAGGAACAGCCCCCAAACGATCACATAGCCTGAGAGTGCAGCCCACCAGTGAGCTTGAGCTACACCGAGCCCCAACTCTGTCCTTGCCTCCCTTAGCACGCTGATCAACGCTGACCTTTCTGGAGGTCCTAGAACAAGGGAGAACAGCAGACAGGGGAGGGTCAGGATGGAGGCAGGGGCTGCCTTAAAGTAGAAAGGGACAAAGGGAACACTGACTGATTCACCTTGGGCAGAGCAGGGGTCTTCCTGAGGGGGACTGTCCCTCACATACAAAGTAGCCATGAGCGCCTCATGATCAGAGAAGGGGGTGCCATTGTGCGGGTCACAGCCTGTAGTGGTTTTCAGAGTCTTACAGCAGATGTGGAAGCCAGAGACTGCCTAGGAAGAGCAAGAACACAGAGAAGCTTAAATTCTCCCAGAGAACCAGCCAACAGGGTCCCATTCTCTAGCCCTCAGTGGCCCAAGCCTGCATTCGCTTTGGTAAAGATCAGCACAGTGACCCAGGACAGAGGAAGAGAATAGAGAAAGGCATGCTGGGAATAAGAGCCTGACCTTGTAAAGCACGTAGTCGATACGGATGCCAAGCGGAAATGGTCCCAGGTCCTGTTGGCTGACATAGCAATTCTTGGGTACCATGGTACAGCCATCATCAGAGCCCTAGGGAAACAGGTGAACAGGTGACAAGGATGCTGAGGGACAGATGGAAACAAGTAGGTAGGAAACAGTCCCTCACCTTAAAGTCCTCAGTCTCAACAAAGGCATCATGGAGCCCTGTCCACTCTTTCAGCAGGCAGCAGCCCAGGTCTTTGGGGTGCATGTTGAGGTCCCCACACAACAGAACCACATCTGCATTCTTGGATGTGTGGCTGAGTTGGGGGACAGTGGCAAAGAGGAAATCCTTCCCTTACTATTTGCCCTCTCGGGGACAACCCTCGACCCCAGTCCCCACCCCACAGAGCCCCATCGAGGCCAGGCTCACACACTGGATGAACTGGGCCAGTTCCCAGGCTTGGGCCACACGGTGCGCTAAGTAGATGTCTTTCTGTCGGCTGTACTCAGCATGGAGCTAAAGCGGAATACGTGAAATCAAAGAGAAGTCTTGTCATCTGTCACATGGCACAGAGGGTGACACAGAACGGCCACCGCTACCTTGTGATCCCATGCCTCACCCCCAGGCAGCGGAACTAGTTAGAGGAGTCTCGTCTCTACCACAGCACCAGGCAGCTTGTGCCACCGCCTATGCCTGGAAAGCCCCACTCACATGGGTCACGTAGGCATTGAGCACCAGTCCACTCAGACGGAGCACCAGCAGCCCCACAGCCTTCCCACAGAACCAGTCTCCGTGGCAGACCTGCCAAGCAAAGGGAAGACAAAACCTCAGGGTACTGACACCTTCCTGCCAGAACCCCAGGAAAGCTGTGTCTAGTCTGTGTTAGCAAGGATAGGGGAGAGATCTTACCATGTAGGGGTAGCCATTGAGAGTGTAGACATGCTGGATAATTTCCTGAATTGGGTGTCTGGAGAACACACAGAGGCCACTGCCGATGAGTCCGCTGAAAACCAACTCTTGCTTAATAACCAGAAAAGCCAGGAGGGGAGTAGCCACCCGCTTCCCCTCTGTTCAGCAGCTTTTCTCTAATGCAAAATCAGCCCCAAAACAAAGCTTCATACTTTCAGACAGCAGCCCTTGCAAGAAGAGATGCTATTCTCAGACCCAGAGGAAGAGGACCTTGAGTGCAAGCAAGAATGTTGGGGAGAGTGTCCTCGTCTGAAAACAGGCGGAGACTTTTCACCTTCTGAAATAGTGCGCATCCGGGTAGGTGAGCGATAGCTTCTGCCTTAGGTACTGGAAGTCCTGCTCACTCCACACCTGAGGAAGGTGAGGACACTTGTTGGACAGCACAGTCCTCCTGCGCCCCCTGCCGCCCTCCTAGCCTGCTGTACAACCTCACCTCCTCCAGTAGAGCCAGGTCAAAGCTTTCCGAGTTCAGAAAGTCTCCCAAGCGCTTCATGCGGTCGGCCCTATGCTTGCTCAGGTAGGGGATGTCCCTAAAATGGGGTAGGGGTGGAGGATGCAGGGGACAGGAGAGATGGGTCAGTGGTTCAATTCCCAGCAAGTACATGACAGCTCACAACTATCTGTAACTCCAGTTGCAGGGAATCTGGCACATTAACACACACACACATACATACATACATACATATATACATATATACATACATTCAGGCAAAATACCAATGCACATAAAATAAAAATAAATCTTTTAAAAGGAAAGAGATGAGCCAGGTTCGTACTGATTACTGCTGCCATAGCCTCAGCTCTGGGAGATAAGGACTTTAGTGATTGCTGCCACCACCCAAGCTCTGGGCTTTAGGTGATGTGGACTTTGGCGTTTCGGGAAGGTCAGAGTCTGCTGAAAAAGACCTGCTTCCTTCCTAGGCATGTGCTGGTGGGGTCAGGATGGTGGCTCCAAGGCTGCAGCCCGCGCCCGGGCTCACTTACCAGCAATTGAGGTTGAAAACCCTCAGCCGCAGAGAAAAGTTGAGCTTCATGGCTGGAATGCTTCGGAGCAAGGGTGGCGAGGCTGACTGCGCCCACAGGTTGTCCCGCGCAGCCCTGACCCAGGAACGCGAGCTGGCTGGGGGAACGACCCCTGCGTTCCTGGGACCACAGGCCTCCTCCCACCCGGAAAGGAGGTCCTCTGCAAATCCGGGGCTGGCTGCGCGAGGCTGCCGGCAGTCCCGGAAGGAGTCTCGGGTGGACGGTTCCAGGTTCTTAGATCCTTCGGTGGGTTCTGGGCACCGCGGCCTACAGGTTCCTCTCTTGGCCCAGACCCGGCTTCACCAGCAACAGGCTCGAAGTTGATGCGAGGCCCCGCCCACAAATCCGCTCAGGTCCCACCCCTTGCGAGCGTTGGGGGTGGAGCCACGCGGTTGCCGTGGCGACTCGCATTATTTGTGTTCCGGGCTTTCCACTAGGGCTGCTATGGCCACCCAGCAGCCGTGCCTGCCGAAGTCGAAGCCCCCTGCATGCCACAAGCGGTTGCCGCCAGAGCCGCCACTGAAGCTGAAGGTAGTGGGGCTCTTCAAAAGCTCCAGCTTTCAGGTGTCGAAGACCATCGCTGAGGTAACCCCTTGCCCCGGACGCCGCGCGCACCTCAGCCTCCTTGCCGCGGTGTCGCCAGCGCTGGCGGGTGGGGGGGTCCACGTTCTGTCCTAGGGCAGGATGGGGGCGTAGAGGACAAGTGCAGGTCGCGGGGAAGGGCGACCTGAAAAGAGACACGAGAGCGTTTCCCGGGGGACCGTATGGGAAAATGGTAATTTCTGAGCACCTATATGGATGGAGATGCTAGTCCACGGGAAATCTTTTATTGAACTGTGGATTTGCAGAATTCAGAATTACGGGAAAATATTCAAAAGCTCCTAGAGTTCAGGTATAGAAGACCATCGCTGAGGTAACCCCTCGCTCCAGACATCGCGTTCACCCCAGCCTCCCTGCTGCAGATTAAAAAAAAGCTTCTTGTGATTTTTTAAAAGTAATTTAATTGTGGAAGGTATAAATCCTTTCTTTTATAATTTTTGTAGTTGTTTCTGCAGAATCAGATAATTTTCAGATTCTTAAGAGATGGTTTAGAAGTGCTTTGAAGGATCCAAGTATGTCTTTGTAAACATGTAGAATGATAGAAAACATGAGGAAGAACAAATCTAGCCAGGTCAGCCATGCCGCAGCATGCTTGCAGTCTGGAAGCAGGAAAAAACCTGCTGAAATACACGCAGCTCTGCACCAGGAACTATTTTTGTTTGTGCTGATTTTTGTCCGGCATCCACAGAGTAAACGTGCTCTCTTGTGTGTGAGTTGGAGGATGAAGGCTTCCTGCTTCTGTTTGTTTCTCTGTTGTTTGTTGTTTTGAACCAGTGTTACAGCTAAAGTGGTATTTCAGAGTTTGAAGGATACCTCTTCCCTCCTCCAGTCCCCCTCCTTTCCCTTCCTCCCTTCCTCTCTTTCTTTCTTGACCCTCTTAAGACTTTAATATTTCTTGTGGTTGTTCCACAGTGCAGGGAAAGTATTTGCAACTTTGTTTTTCTTCCTGGGAAGTTCAAGTAGTATGTTAGGTGTTCTGGGACACCGTTTCAGACTTAGGTTGTAAAAACAGTGTGCCCAGTACAGTAACACAGGCCTATAGTCCTGGCATTCAAGAAGTCAAGACAGGAAGTGGATGGCCAGCCTGGGCTACATTAATACCTTGTCTCCACAACAAAACAAAGCAATGGACGCAGGATATAAATGTTGTAATAAAACTTTATTGTAGATGCTGAGTTAGACATATATAATTCTGATGGAACATGAAATGTGATTTATCTTTCAATTATTTTCAACCATTAAAAAATGCAACATTAAACATGACTGTCAGTTCTTTCAAAAACTGTTCAGGAGTTCACACCTTCTGCAGAAGATACTAAGATAAAAAATATTTTAATGTCACTTTCCCTTAGGTTCAAATATGAGAGTGTATCAATGTAAATTCAGTTCTAGCATAATTGAGGATATTTGATTATAATCCCAGTATGTTTATGAGTAATCCCAGATGCTTGATTCATAGATTTAGATTTGTAAAAAGGTCAGGATAAATATTGGCATATATTTTAATTTGGATATAGCCCATAGTCTATTATGAACAAGTATAACAGGGCCTAATTTTAAAACGACTGATCTTATTACTTTAGATAATTCTTCATTAGAAACAGTGATCATCCTGTGGGATAACTGAACACGGAATGTGGAATTGAGAAAAGGTCCGTGGCTTGGGTACCACAATCTAAGAAGGCAGATGGCCAGGTTGCTTTGCCATCTCTCACACATCCTCAAGTATGATGCACTGTCCCCCAGGCTTTCTCCCTCTTGAAATCATCTCACCTGATAGAGCATGCTGGGCCTGTGCCTTTTAGACCACACTGGGGGCCTCAAAACATCATCCTTAGCAATCAAGGTTTGGTTCCCAGCACCGTGTCCAGTTTACAACCTCTTACAGCTGCAGCTCCAGGAAATCCAGCAGCCTCATTTCTATAAGCATTCACAGTCACGTGAACATTAACCACCTTTCTTCCCAGCCCAACACGCACATTTACATAGTTTTTAAAAAGTATGTTTTAGAAATAATTTTCTCTGATTCACACACATGAAAAATGTTTGGCCAAAGCACGCTCAATACTAAAACCTATCCAGAAGCCTAAACCTTTTTAGGATTTTCTTCTTTCCCTGAAAGGCAAAACTACAATAGTACTACCTCTTTGGTCATTCTCCTTACATCAATAAATTGCAGCAATAATAGTTGTTATTTTTTGCTACAAATCAAGCACCCCTACTGAGGTTTAACTGGGGGAAGGGGAAGTCCCAAAAGAATATAACAGATCCTGAAACCATTGGTACAAAGTCACTTATTGAGTTATGTATCAATGCTCCACTATGTATCAAATGAGGTACCAATATAGAAAAGCTAAGACGTGCTTTTGCCCTCTTGATCTTGTTCCATAAAGGTGAGAAATAAGTGAGCCGGGTCAGAGTGACTTGGTAGAGCCTCTGGAAACAGGGCAAGGCATCTCAGGCAGTGTGGTTTGTGTGTGCTGTGTGAAACTCCCTGAAGAACCCCTAAAATTGGGGGGAAATAATTTTGACTTTAGAACGTGGCTGCTGTGCAGGCATGAGGAACCAGGTTCAGATTCCTGGTATCCATATGAAAGTCAGGCATCTTGGAAGACATGTCTAACCCTGAGCCTGGAAAGGGGAGACAGCAGGTCTCAGAGCTCTCTGCAGCCAGTCTGGCTGGCACAGCTCCAAGTTTACTGAGCAATGCCGTGTCAGCAAGTCCGCTGGAGAGTAGCAGTGGAGGGCCTCTGGTCTTCACACGTGCACGCACAGCCAGCATGTACTAGCCCCCAAATAACTGAGCGAGCACATAAATGAGAACTTAAACTGTTTTCTCTTGAACCCTAGACTTTGAAACACACTTACCCGTCCAGATTTGAAGATCCTGTGATAGTTCCTCTTCAAGAATTTGCTTGGGATCAGTATCTGGAGGAGAAAAAGAGGGTAAGGGTAAAGGACACAAGTAGCTGTTGCAGTAAAATATTAAAAAATAAAAAATCGGTTTATCTCTTTACCGACCCTGAGGTCTCACTCCTCAGGCCCAACCCTGACACGGAGCCTTGCGCACCTCTGGCACCCGGTCTCAGCCACCACCACGGCCAAACTTGTCCGTGCAACTCCCCTCCCTGGTGGTTTTCTACCGCCTGTTCTCTGCCTCTGTCCCAGGGTGTTTCTGTACCCCAAAATCTCACAAACACAACTCTACAGCTCGATAGCTTTTCATAGTTTATATATTCAGCTCTCAATCCACAAACCTGCTACACAACAAGATTACATCAAATAGGCAAAGATACAAACTGCCCTTCTAGATGAGATACTAGACCTATAAAATCCTTAATGTTCATAGCTATTTAATGCCAATCAATATCACCTGGGTCTAGCTGGTCCTTGGGAAACTCCATCTTGCCATGACCTCCACCACCTCGTCCTCTGACCTCCTCTCTACCTCCCTCGCCCCGCCCAGTCACTGACTTTTCTTTATTTTGCTAATTAAAATGGGAAGGTTCAGATGAAGTCACCTCTAGAGTAGGCAGCCCTTTTTGGGGAAGTGGAATTGACATTAAAATACAAACAGCTTCAGGATAATCTACCAGTATCTTTCTGTGTGAATTATTGTGCAGTTTGGGGAAGATGACAAATCCAGCTGGAATTATTTCTCTTAATTGTATACATTCCCTAGATTATTTTAATCATCTTCCCAGATATCTTTCTTAAACAGTAAAATGTTTCCAGAATGTTCTTTCAGGTAGCATGTGAGAAAGATGAATTTTAAGCTGTCAGAGATGATGGTTAGCCCTGCTGGCTACCTTTCTTTATGTGTTGCTTACACTTCCTGTACACCTTACATTCGGTGTACAATCCAGAAAGTGTGGGTGTGTGTATCAGGGATGGCAGAGTTGTGTGGGACTGTTGTCTGCTGGCAGGAGCCACCCTCCCTTGAGGCAGCTTGTCTTAGTGGAAGTTTGTTCTCTATATGTGTCTTCTAACAGGACTTTTGAAGAGCACGAATCTGCCTTGGCACTAGCAGAGCTTGTCTGGAACAGACAGTAAATAAGAGGAAAGCTTACCTCTGAGAAGCCACCTTCCTGAGATGCTTCCAGATGGTGTTAGCTGGAGCCTAGAGGAAGGAGGATGTGGGTGTGGCATTCTGACTCAGTCACGTACCATATGGGGAGGTCATAGCAAACACTTATGTATAGTGCTTAATGTATGGAGGACATGATTCTAGCATTGGTGGATAGGGAGGAGAGAGACATTCAGATCCTTTTACAGCTAGGAGGAATCACTGGTCCAAGTTTACCTGGGATACAGGAAGTTCAGTGTTAAACTAGAGACAGTTGTAAGCCACCATGTGGGACGTAGACTCTAGGGATTGAACTCAGGACCTCTGGAAGATCCGTCAGCACTCTTGACCACTGAGCCATCTCTCTGGCCCCTACATAAAATAACTGGAAAGTTTTATAATTGAGTTTATGATATTACCAACTAGCCTCACATTCTCTGCCTGCCACGGGCTATGGTTTGTATCCATGTGTAAGCTTGTTTTGTACATTTCTACCTTCCTCTTAGACCTTGTGCCCCTCCCTTTGCAGCCCAGGCTACCTGGGGATGCGTGTGCACACTCCTGCTTGCCTTCCCCACATTCTGAATGAGGTCCTCTAGTTCTGCATTGCTGCTTTACTGGGCATCTCTCCTTTCTTCTCTCTCCCAGCCCCATACCCATGTGTGCATGTCACCTTTTGTCAGTGCCAACATGTCTGGCACATTTGGTCCTAGTGACTCAGTTCATTAGGCTGAGCTGGCCTTCAGGGAGCATAGGAGAGCCTCTCCCCACTCATAAACAAGCAACCAATAGGAACAGCATCATAAGAAATGAGCAGCCGAAAGCTACTACATCAGGACCAGGCAAGCCAGCACATCTCCCGATGTGCATCAGAGTCATAGATAAAGTGTCTACATTTTCATGCCTTTTATTATGTTCCCCGGAGCAAAATGTCCAACTACACTTCCCTCTCTTGTTCCAGGCTTGGGTCTTGCAAAATACAGCCAGGGATTGCTTAGCCCTTATCAGTGATTCGCCGTTGATCAGGAACAAGTTTGTTCTCTGGAGTGAAAAGCTGGAAGCAGGTTTTAAGAGAGGCACAGAAAGGAAGTTGGTGGATAGCAAAGCTCCTCAGAGGAGCTGACAGCACAGAAAGCTGGCAGGTCAAAGGCAAACTGTTGCCCAAACTTCTCCAGCTCAGTCTCAAGACCAGCAGGCTGTTAGAGCAAGAGGGACAAACCGAGGGGTGAGGAGACAGAGCAGTACTATGGGTCTCAGAGTCAAGACTGGCCAGAGGTGCAAGTATGAACTTGGAATGGCCACCTTTGTCTCCACTCCTTGCAAGACATGCTAACAGACAAGGACAGGGGGAGGCATGGTCTGGGTGCCAATCCTGTCTTCCAGATGGGTAGCTTTCTGAATAAAGCACAGCTTAAAGATTCAGCCCTTGTTCCTGTTGAGTGAACCTAGTGGTGACAGGCAGCGTGAGCTTCAGTATTTTCTGCTCACAGAACCAGCGTTGCCCTGTGTTTCCATCAGCCCAAGCCTGGCAGTCGTACAGGCTCACAAAGCAGCCTCCCATATAACTTGTAAATGGCTGCAGCAGGTCACTCATGGTCTGCCAGAGCTGGCACTGGAAAGCAACAGGCCATAACTTCTCAATGGTCGATGTTTCTCTGACCACACTGGGGACTTAGGAAGTGGATGGCCGCATCGCATGGATGAAAAGGAGTTTCATTTTACATTTAAGTGTTGGGGAAAGTGAGTTTTCTTCCTTGTCCATGATTATGTATAAACTCCTGTTGGCCTCCAGGGGGCATTTTCTATTATCCGCTGTCCAGAATAATCATTGTCTCATGTCTGAGCCCCATATCTGTATTACACACGCACACTCACACACACTCTTCCTCCCTCCCTCAGTTTTTTGCATTGAAAACTAGGACCCTCTTCCACAAATGCACACAGTAAAGTGCACCTCATAAATGGAAACAGAGTGCATTTAACTCACGAGCTAATGCAACAGATGCTCTATGTATCATTATTATCATCATCATCATCATTACCAAATTTCATCTGTCTCCGATTGCAGTAGTTTAAAGAATGCTTTTTAAGTTATCCTCTTTTCTTCATTATGTTAAGAGTCTCAAAAATGGTAAGGGTTTTTTTTTTTTTTTTTTTTTTTTTTTTTTTTTTTTTTTTTTTTTTTTGACAGCAGAATTCTGAAAGATGGTTTAAAAAGAAAACATATTTTAAGAGATGAATCCTGCAGTTGGCAAACCGGGCTGTAGAATTATTCTCAAGCTCTGGGTTGTGGGTTTAGCAGTTGTTTCCTTCTGTCATTATCCCCCCTTTCCCTGTAGGAACTGAAGGGTGAAACCTGGGTCTATTCCTCCTATGTGATGTGCTTTATTAATGATCAACTCCTGGGCAACGCATTTGATCTTAAGAAGTGGGCCCAGAAGGTGTGGGATGTGGTTGATGTCCGGCCCTCCGCACTGTATGAGGCACTTACTGTGGACTACGCCACCAAGTTCTTAAAAGACACCAAGGCAAGTTACACAGATTTCTAATAGGGTTTTCCATTATTTGTACTGATTTGTCTTTAACCATTGATACACTCACAAAGTAGGTGCGGGGGACAGGGATTAAGGTGTAACCCCCAGGGACATCATTAAGGCAGCTGCATAGGACTGTAGGTTCAGGGTTTGGCTGGGCAAGGTGTGAAGCTGTGTCTCTCCCCTCCTTTCCCGATCCCTGTGCATGAATTACTGCTTTTAGAATGTAAACACCCTTCCATATGACCTGTAATGTTAGCTTCCCAGGAGACTGAGGCAGGAAGATTCTTTGTACTCCTAATTCCAAGGCCAGTTTGGACAGTCTCACCAGATCAGAAACTGTTGAATCCCATTGTTTATTTTGTGCTATAAAACATTTTAATGGGTCCTTGCTATTAAGTAATTATTAAATATTTTAGTGATTATTTTTATTTATTATTATTAAACATTTCCATGAGTCTTTATGTATTATTATTAAGGCATGTGTATCACGCCAGGCTTGTGGAATTGTTTCTCTCATTCAGTGATGTGTGGGTTCCGGGGGTTGAACTCAGGTCATCAGGCCTGGATGGTAAACAAGGGGTTGCTGAGCCACTTCAGCGGTCCTATGTGCCAAGTATGTGCAGGTGCCTCAGAGGCTAGAGGGCTGAGGTTAAAGGCTTTTGTGAGGCCCTTGATGTGGGTTCTGAGAACTGAACTTGTGTCCCCTGGAAGAGCAGCCAATGTGCTTAACCTTCAGAGTCATTTCTCCAGCCCTGGCCTTGAAATATTTTAATTAGTCTCTTCTGACACCGACACGAGGGTTACTATGTTGAGATGATGTTTGAAGTACGAAAAGTGTGAACTAAGAGTAACCAGCGCCCGAGGAGTTTATCTGGACTACAGGATGAGGACATTTTAAAGTGAGAAAGAGTTGGCAGCGATTGCAGATTGCCGTGGGAAAGATTACTAGGAAGTATGAGTTTCAGTTGGGGGTGGGGGGTGGGAGGGGGGGGGAGGAACCAAGGAAGGATGGTGGCCTTTGCTTTCTGTAGTAAACTCCATGAGCCAGAGCAACTTGGGAAGGAAGGGATTTATGTGTCCATCCATCTTCAAGTGAAGGCAGGGCAGCAACCTAGAGGCAGGAACTGATGCAGACTTTGAGGAGGGATGCTGCTCACTGGCGTGCTGCTTCCTGCTCACTATCTCCCCTTCCTGTACAGTCCAGGATGCTATTGCTCACACTGAGCTGTGCCTCCTCCATCAATTATAGTTAAGAAAATGCCCCACATTAGGCCCACAGGCCCAGTGTGATTAAGGCGTTTCCTCAACTGAGGCTGCCTCTGCCCAAGCATGTATAGGTCTGTATCACACTGACAAAAACCTGGTCATGACGCGGATTATTACGAAGGAGAATTAAAAAGGAAAAACTTTGATGTAGGAACCTCTGCTCATGCTGGCCTGTGTCCACAGAATGACCTGTGCTGTGCAGGACCCGAGACGTGCAGAGGCAACGGCACTGTCTCATGGACCCTTGTTTAACTACGGCCTTGAATAGGAACTAAGCCGACTAGGTACCGAGTGTTTGGTTGAATAAACAGTGCATTCAAAGAGCCAAGGGTCCAGAGACACACAGTGTCCCCAGGCGTGTCGGTGGCAGTAAGGAGGGAGACATAGTGGTTGTAAGGATGACAAAATGAGCTCCTCGGCCACCAGGCTCGGTCCAGTGGTGTACCTAATGCCACTGTGACTGCCTTAAGAAACAAGATGGCTGCTGCAATGCTTCTGACTCTCAGAGTTTGCAGGGAAGGAGCTTAGAGACCAGCTAGGAAACAAACAAGGGAGACCAAATACCAGGAAAGTGGCCAGAGCTACCCTTAACACGAAGAGTTGTGTCTTTCTAATACATTCCGTACCTCAAGACTTCAGAGCACGTGTCTGGCAAGTCTAGGCCACATGTCTCTAACCTGCCTGTCTCTCACAGTGTGGGAAGAGGGAGAATTGGGCCCCTAGACATTAAATGCTGGTAATACCCATTGGGATGTTGCCCAGGTAGGAAGGATGGTCAGATGTTACAAAGGGGAAACCCAGCAGATCCTAAAGAAAACAGGCCAGCCTATGGTTTACTATCCATTCTAAACAGGAGAGTCTCTTAAAGAAGCTGAGAGGCTCAAACAAATTAATTATAATTATGTAGGCCTGTATTATTGCCTGTAATCCCAGTTCTCGGGATGCGGAGACAGGAGGATTTGCATGAGTTCAGGGTCAGCCTGGGCTATGGCTTTGAAATGAATTCCAGACCAACTGGGTTGGATGGTGAGGTACTATCTGAAAAGAATAACAGAAAATTTTACTCACTATGCTCTTAACCCTTCCGTGCTGGACGCCAGACAGCACAAGTGTTACTTCGGTGTTTTAACTAAACAGACTTAAAAGGTCAGAGTGACACAGAACACAATACATTTAAAGAAGTGTCACGTGAGTTCTTGAGGAAGGAAGCAAGACAAGTTCTGTTCTGCATTAATTAAGTTGGTTTTCTGTTATATGACAGTGATAGCCAAGATCTGAAATGCACCCCTCTAGATGTATGGTTGACCCTAAGAGGTAAGGGAGATAAAGACAAGGTATTCATTTGGGATGCCTTTTTGAAACAGTTGCTTACTCTGTAGCTCAGGCTAGCCTGAAACTCACAATATAGCCCAGTTTGTCTTTGGACTCACAGCAGTCCTCCTGCTTCCGCTTCACAAAATGTTGAGATTACAGACAGGAACCTCCATGGCCAAATTTGGATGTCCTCTTTTAGGGCAAGGCAAGGCCTCATAAACAGCTGTCTCTGCCGGAGGTGCACCCCATGACACATGAGGAGTAGAACAGAAGAGAGTGAGCGAAGATAACCAGAACACCCCCTTCCTCTTCCTGCCTGTGATGCCCAAACCATAGTGGGCACAGTGGCCTTGGTTTCCCAGTCCGAGTGGATGTGGTTGGCTTTGTTTGGCTGGTGTCCGAAAACTAACTCCGTGAGACTCACTTGGATCTTTTCCCAAACCTACTCAGAAGAGCACAAAGAATCCCTAGTGCGTCCCTTCCCCAGGGGGACTGACCGTTCCTTTCTACTCTGAGCTCTGGGCTCTAAATTTCTAGGCCATGTGCTCTAAGTCCTGCATGCTAAGTTAACATTGTTCAAAGCTTCACTGCTGAGAGGGTTTTTAACTAGATGTAATGTGGGTTATAAAGACTTAGCATTTAAAATTCCCTTAAGTCATTAATTTTACTGTTGAGTTTTCTATTAGAATTATGGTTTACCTTGTATTTGCTGTATTGTGGTTAAATCTTATCACTGAAGAGAATGCCCTGTAAACATTTCTAAAACTTTCTTACAAAGCACTGACCTGCATTACTTTTTCTCCCTAACTTTAATAGCACGGTTTTGTGTTCTTGGACATTACTATTGATCTTTCTCCAATTGGAAGACTGATTTTTGAAGTAAGAGAATTTTGCTGTCTTTTTCAAATAAGTTTTAAGGAGTCGGTAATTGATCAAATATTGAGTAATCTTTGAAACCTTCCATCTTTATTTCGTAGCTATATTGTGATGCATGTCCCAGAACGTGTACAAATTTTCAGGTCTTGTGCACAGGAACGTCGGGGATTTCTAAGAGAGGCATAAGGCTTCATTACAAAGATTCCATTTTTCATCGAGTGGTCCAGAATGGTTGGATACAAGGAGGAGGTGAGCTGACAATTGTAAATATCACCAAAGCAGAATGTCCAGACTTTCATTCATTTAGCTTTACAGAGCTTATAAAGAGTTAGGCCTGGCCCGCAATTTGCCTCTAGCTCCTGAATGCTGGTATTAAAGGTGTGCACTACCACACCTGGCCTTGGATATAGTCTTTGGGTGTTAGGGTGGGGCATATGTATAAGCAGATGCCTTTGTTTTGTCGTGTCCATAAACAATGAATAGCATAATTTAGATGCTCCATGCTCTTTTCCAAATACATTTTCTCTGTCTGCTTATTGTTGTATCAGACTCTGTCTATAAAAAAGAAAGCACATGCCTGCTACAGCTAGCTTATGTGTGGATACAATGGCTCAGTCCTCCAGCCAGTACTGAACACAGTACAGAGCAGAGGGTGGATCAGAGAACTAAAGGAAATAGAGTACAGATGGGGAGGCTGGGCTACAGAAGACAGGCCCGCTTAGCTCTCAGGTGTGAGTGGATCTAAACGACGTTGTGTCTGGAGTCTTTATAATGGGAATATTGCCTAAGCCAACATATGCAGCTCCTGTAAACTCCAGCTACAAACAAAACCTCTCTCATTATACTAAAGGAATTTGTTTCCAAAACATTATTTAAATAAGTAAGTTATTATTGTGGATAACTATGTTTTTTTTTACAGTCTTATACATGCTGGGCAGGTATTCTACCACTGAGCTACACTCCCAGCCAAGAGTTATTAAAGGAATGAAAATTTAAATTTGACTTTTAAAAAGCATCTACTTGTGTGTGTATATGTGTGAGGGTGGGTTGGGAACATGCAGGTTTGTATGCACATGTGCAGAGGCCAGAGGTCAACATTGGGTACCATTCCTCAAGAGATGTTTACCTCGTTTGTTGAGATAGGGTGTCTTACTGTGATTGGTGCTTGCCAACTAAGCTAGGGTGACTGAACAGTCCGCTGTAGGATCCACGAGACCTCCAGCATGTACCAACCTGCCCTGTACTCCAGCATGTTTTTACGTGGGTGGTGGGGATCGAACTCAGGTCTTTGTGGTTGCATAGAAAACATTATCATGTGAGCCACCTTCCCAGCACCCGAAGAATCTGTCTTCATCATGTTCAAAAAGGGGACGAAGAGATGGCTCCGTGGTGAAGAGCACTTGCTCTTGCAGAGGACCTGGGTTTGATTCCCAGCACCCAGATAGGAGCTCACAATTGTCCGTAACGCCAGTTCTAGAATGCACATAATACACAGACAAACCTGTGAGCAAACTACACATAAATTAAATGTTTGCTGGGCATGGGGTGGTGGTGCCTTTAATCCCAGCCCTGAGGAGGAAGGTGACTGGGAGTTAGGGCCAGCCTGGTCTACAAAGTGAGTTCCGAGACAAGTGGCATTGTTATACTGAGAAGCCCTGTCTCAAAAGAACTTTACCCATTTCGTTTGCTCAGTTTAATTGTTCCAGTTCTCTGAAAAGCAAAGTGAAACATGGAAAAACATATGGAGTAAATGGCTCTGTGAGAATCTTCTTTAAGGTGTGGTCATGTGATAGTTTACTAGTTTTCAAAGGTTTTCCATCATAACTTACTGAATAGATAAACATAAAAGCAGTCACAGGCAGAGACGTGATCATCGTAGTGGTTTCAGTGGGGCAGCGCACTCTAGGCTTGATGTGAGATGTGAGAGACTCAAACTCAAGGCATCTGCTGCTCTTTGCCATCACTGCATTCTGATCTGACTGTTGTCACTCCTTAGATATAGTGCAAGGACGAGGAGATGATGGAGAGGCCATTTATGGACCAACGTTTGAAGGTATGTAGCTTTCAAGTTTGTCAGTCACAGTGCCTGATTATTCAAATGTAAAAGAACTCAAATAAGACAATTTGTAACAGTATTTAGTAGAAACTAGAGTTTAAAACAGTGCTACCCTTCAAACTGGAGGTGTTTTTAAAGGGGAGCTTTGTCTTACTGGCACTGGAGATATAGTTGAGATGGTAGTATGCTTGTTTACTTAGCTTGCATGAACCATGGGTTTAATTTCTTAGACCATGGTGGATCATGCGTGTAATCCCAGCACCGAGGAGGTAGAGACAGGATGATCAGGAGCCCAAGGTCATCCTCAGACAAGTAAAGTTTGAAGGCAGCCTGGGCTACATGAGACTGTCTCAGCTGCCTCTTGGTCCAGCCCACTGCATACACATTTACTTGCCTATTTCTGTTGGACAAACCCCAGTGTATAATTAGTTCCCTTATTATAGCAGATAGCAGGAGTGGTATTAAAGATTGCTAGAGTAATGGCTAAATGCCAACAAAGTCAATTTGAAGAGGCTGTCACTGATCAAAGACATGGGAATTTGATCTCCATAAAAAATAGATTGGTTGGAGGCCAACATATATTTTAAACCCATGACTTCATAATGATACTATATTAGAACAGTCTAATTGGTTCCCTTTGGAGGAATGATAGAAAAAGAGTTCATTATCTTGGGGCTATTGAGATGGCTCTATGTTTAAGAGTACATCCTGCCTCTAGCCAGGGTCTGAATTTGGTTCCCAGCACCCATTCAGATAGCTCACGACCACCTATAACTCCCCCTCTAAGAGATCCAACGCGCTCTTCTAGACTGCATGGATACTCACACACACATGCACATATACACATACTTAAGTAAGTAAAAATAAATATTTTCTAAGAATTGTCTTGAAAACTCAGGTAATAAAACATTTATTTGTCCTTCTCTGTGTGAAATATATCAATCTATAGATAAAGAGAAGTATCGAAGTTGGATATGGTCTTACATACATTTAATCCTTGAACACAGGAAGCAGAAGCAGGCATATCTCTGCAAGTTAGAAGTCAGCTTGTACTCCATAATGAGTTCTAGGAGGGCCAGAGCTACACAGTGAGATCCTATCTCAAAAATAACATTAGGATAGAAAGGAAGGAAGGAAGGTAGGAAGGTAGGAAGGAAGGAAGGTAGGTAGGAAGATAGATATTTAGATAGATATTTAGATAGATGGGTAGATACAGACAGACAGAAAATCATCTTTTATAAAAGTATTCCAGAGGCTGGAGAAATGGCTCAGTGGGTATGAGCTGCTGTTGCCCAAGCATGAAGAGCTGAGTTTGGATTCTAACACAGTGGAAAAACTGGGCATGGTTGTATGTACCTGTATCATGTGTGTGCAGGGTAGGGGGTGCTGGGGCCTATGATGGCCAGCTTAGTTCCAGGTTTAAAAAGAGACCCTGTCTTAAAGAAACAAACTGAAGAATGGTAGAACAGGACACCCAGTGTCTTCCTCTGCCCCTGTCTTAGTCACTGCTGTCACTGTGAAGAGACATGATGACCAAAGCAACCCTTACGAAGAAAACATTGAATTGGGAGATTTCTTACAATTTCAGAGGGTTAGTCCATTATCATCTCAGTGAGGAGCAGGTAGCAGGCCCAGAGAGGAACACTGGGCTAGCATGGGCTACTGAAACCTCAAGCCCCACTCCCAGCAACAAGGCCACCGGCCTAATCTTCCCAAATAGTCTACAAACTGATGACTAAGTATTTAAATATACTTAGGCCATGAGAACGGTCCTCATTTAAATCTCCATTGTCCTTTGTAAGCAAGCACACAGATTAGATTCAGGTACCGGCACGTGTTATCTGCACTTGGTGTGTACACCAGTCCACACACGCACACACATGCACACACACACACACACCCAAAGAGAAAAAACACTGTAGTAGAATAGTAGCACTTCCTGGCCACCGTGAGACATAGGTGTGGGCCTTTGTTGCGTTAGCCCCTCTGAACATCATGGAGACACAGACAGCAGAAATTCTGTGCCTCTGCATCCAGCTACAGTCAGCTCCATTACAGTGTGATGTATTCCAAAGAAATCTCTTACTGGGGCTGGTGAGACGGCTCGGCAGGAATAGTGCTCACTATGTAGACCTGGCTACCTGTGTTCAGCCCCTAGAACTCATGGAGAGACCAATTCCAAAATGTGTCCTCTGACTGCCACATGCATGTGCCACATATGAGCACATATACACATATGACGTATCTTAAATCCTTTTACAGAAAGCATATCCACACCCCCCCACACACACAGAGTATTTTTACAGGAAGTATCAGGGATGGAGAGATGGTTTGGTGCCTATGAGCACTTGGTACTCTTCCAGGAACCATGACTTGCATCCCAGCACTCGCAGCTCACAACTGCCTGCAGCTCCAGCTCAGGGGACCATTGCCCTCTTGCGTCCTTTGTGGGTATCAGACATGCACATACATACACATAAAAATAAATGAGTTTTTTTTTTTAAGTACAAAACCTTTGCATCATGCAACACCATACCCCCCCCCCCAAAAAAAAATCACATACTTTACGGCAGAAACAAGACTCTGTCTTTAAAGTCGTCAGTGGTATATTAAAACACAGGCTGGAGGGAAAACTACTGAGTAAGGCACTGCTCCAAGGACCAGAGTTTAGATCCTTAGCAACCGTCATGAAAGCCAGGCTGTTGTGGCAGCATTCCTCTGATTTTAGCGCTAAGGAAGCAGAGACAAGGGATCATCAGGGCAAGCGGGACAGCTGGACTTAGTGATCGCTGGGCTCAGTGAGAGTTACAGACCTCAGTATATAAAGTGGGGGTGCAATTGATGAAGATACTTGCCACACGGTTTTCCTAAGTACATAGCCACTCTAATAAATACAGGCCTTGAAAACTACTGCTGTAGAGGTGGGTCTGTGAAAAGTTCTGTGCGTCAGGCTGGCCTGAATATTGCAATTCTCTTTTCTTAGTTTGAGGCCGAGCTATCTGGGTAAATACTTGTTAACTAAGTTAGCATTGAACCCAACACCTTATACATGCTAGGTTAGGTATCTGACCCCTGAGCTAAATCACCAAGCCAGAACCTTGTAGCCATGGGACAAGGGTCCTTCCCGCTCACCCATAGGAGAGGAAGCAGCATGTAAACTGCAGAGATGGGTGACTACACAGTGCATGAGGGCTGTGGCGGGGCTCTGCGTGACAGCTGCATGATGTATTTCAGAAAGGTTTATAACACTCACATGGTCGTCTGGACAAAGCTCCACTGCCTAATGGACCAAGGAAATCTGTTGCCGTTTTCTGTGAGCAACGCACGTAGCAAGGTTTTAAAGCTATGTAAAGACAGATGAGATTCTACAGCTTTACAAAAAGGTTTACTTAAATATTTGAAAGTAATTGAAATGAATGGGAGTGTTTGCAGTTTGGGGTGTATTGCTAAGCGTGATGAAGCCTATTGCCAAGGTTTCTTTGTTTCTTACTCACTGTAATAGCTGGAAAAGATACAGTTACTTCAATGACCCCATGATTACTCTTTCCTAGATGAAAACTTTTCAATTCCTCATAATAAAAGGGGAGTTCTTGGAATGGTCAATAAAGGTCATCACACCAATGGGTCACAATTCTACATCACACTACAAGCAACTCCCTATCTGGATAAAAAATATGTAGCTTTTGGGTATGTATTTTATGGGGGTTTTTTCTGTATAATAATCAGACATATAAAGTGTTGCCCCAAAATATTTGCATGATTATTGTGCATAGTCTATGGTTAGTCACAGATAGGGCTAAAAGTAAAAATAATATGGACACATTTAGCAATAAAGACTTATAACAAACTTGTTATCCATAGAATACAGAAACTAGGACTGGCAAGATGGCTCAGTGGGTAAAGGTGCTGAACAATCCTGATATGAGTTCAGTTCGTGAAACTCATAAAAGTGGAAGGAACTCCCAACTTTATAAAAATTGTCCTCTGATTTCAACACATGTACCATGGTATACATACCACACACATGTATCATATACACACAGTTTTACACAATTAAACACAGCTATGGTAATGATGTCTACTCATATGTCTATCAATATGAACCTACCTACCACTTACCTATAGTAATTATTAGAATATTAGTAAGAAGCTCATTAGGCTGTGGCCCACGGTGGATAATGGATAGACTTTTCGTCAGTCTTGTGTTCTGTTGTCTGCTGAGATACTGCTGAGCCCACGAGAAAGCAAGCATCTTGTCTTTTCTGATGATGCTGTGGACCATTTCTGAGTGTTTATTAGGTAGTTTCAGCCCCTCCAGAGGGCCATTTTTGTTGTCTCTGTAATTAACAAATGACTTTCATATCGTTGTCTGCTTCAACTGCAATAGTGCCCTTAGTTAATTCTTCTAAAAGGTAGATTTAATTAGATGACTTTTCATTTATAGACTCAGAACTTAAAATAATGAATTGTTTTCAATTTCTCACACAAAGAAAGTATTCTGATTTTAGAAATGGTTATGTTTGTGAGAATGTAATTCTTCCCTCTGTGTGTGTGTGTGTGTGTGTGTGTGTGTGTGAGTGTATGACTTTTGGCTTTTTTTGGGGGGGCGGTGCAAGGTCTCACTGTGTAGTTTTGGCTGTCCTGGAACTCACTCTGCAGAACAGGCTGGTCTCAAACTCAGAGATCCTCCTGCCTCTGCCTCCCCAGTACATGGATTAAAGGCATGCTGGAATTAATTTTATATGCAAATAACTTTATCTCTTCTCAGATTATTCAAATATCCTCTTCCATCTTGCTGATGATCATAAAAAAAAAAAAAAAGCAGGAACTGCATATGGTCTACTTGGAAGGCTTGAAGTAGATTAAGACCACAACCCGGGGTTCCTGAGTAAAAGCCAGCTTTGCTGGGATGTCTATGGCTGTTCTGGGGGAAAAGTCATTTTATTGTCATTGCCACTCTGGCCTCAGGGAGGCAGTGCGTCCCCTTTATTGTTTGAGCTCAAGCTGACCTTACCTGGGAACTGTCCACATAGTTTCAGTGGGGTTGGTACATTTCCACAGGACCCCACAGGCCACTGAGAGAGAGCTGGAGAAAGGTAATAACAAGGCAACTGGTCCTGTGGCAGAAGGCTTCCTGGGCCTCTGGCACGTGTGAACCAGAGAGCACTGACCAGGTCATCACAGTAGAGGGCACATAGTCAGCGCCATGCACTGCGCGTGAGGCCTGATTGGAGAAAGGCTTCCTGCCCTCCCTCACGGATGGTGAATCTGCATTTATCTTGTGCTCACACGTTCTGGTGGTGACCTTTATCTTCATCCACCCCCTCCGGCTGCCACAGCTCCACAGACAGGGCGATTTACAGGTATTTGCTGGAGGCTGGGCAGGCTGAGAGCACGGTGCTGGCATCCGGGAAGGCTTGCAGACTGTGTCATGACATGAAGATAATTAACTCAATCCTGTGGACACCGTGGACCATTCATGAGGGCAGATCCCTAATGATGCAGTCGCCTCTCAAAGCCCTCCTCTTAATATCACCACAGTGGTGGTTCAACGTGAGTTTTGAAGGGAGCATTTAAGCCTGTGTCAGAGCTTCGGATGAGGATGACAGAATGAAGGCCAGAGGCAGATGAAGAGGGTGCATGTGTGCTGAGGGTTAGCACTGTCAAGGTTTAGGTAATAGAACTTGCCCCCACTCTGCTTAGCCACTGAACTAACCCAGGCACGGCAGAAAACACTGGTCTGTGTCTAGGCCTGGCTCCCTGCCTTACACTGATAGGTTTGTTTGTGTGGGGTTGTGTATGTGTGTGTGTGTGTGTGTGTGTGTGCTATACATGTTTATGTAGCTGTGTACATGTGTGTTGATGTGCTTGTATGTGTGTGAATGTGCATGTAGAAGCCAGAGGTAGGGGTAGGTTCTTGTCTTTCTCCTTATTTTTAATTTTTTAATTAAATTGATTGTCTTAGTCAGGGTTTCTATTTCTGCACAAATCATCATGACCAAGAAGCAAGTTGGGGAGGAAAGGGTTTATTCAGCTTACACTTCCACACTGCTGTTCATCACCAAAGGAAGTCAGGACTGGAACCCAAGCAGGTCAGGAAGCAGGAGCTGATGCAGAGGCCATGGAGGGATGTTACTTACTGTCTTGCTTCCCCTGGCTTGCTCAGCTTGCTTTCTTATAGAACCCAGGTCTACCAGCCCAGGGATGGCACCACCCACAATGGGCGGGGCTAGGGATGGCTCCACCCACAATGGGCTGGGCCCTCCCCGCTTGATCACTAGTTGAGAAAATGCCTTACAGCTGGATCTCATGGACGAATTTCCCCAACTGAGGCTCCGTTCTCTGTGTTAACACCAGCTTGTGTCAAGTTGATACAAAACCAGCCAGTACATTGATCTAAACATACAATTACTAGGTAATGAGTTTCAGAACCAACCACATATTTCCTGTGAGAAACTCACTTTAAGTATGGTGATATCGATAGGTTAAAAGGTAATGTTAATCAGAGGACTGGAGAGATGGCTCAGCAGTTAAGAGCTAGCTGTACTGCTCATGCAGAGGACCTGAGTTCTACAGAATCTGATTTTAGGGCCAGTGAGATCTGATGCTTCTGGTTTCTAAGGCACCTGCGTACATGTGCACAAATCCACATAGGTATCTAAAGTGAATAAAAAGAAAGCTGGAGGCTGGAGAGATGGCTCAGTGGTTAAGAGCACCGACTGCTCTTCCAGAGGTCCTGAGTTCAAATCCCAGCAACCACATGGTGGCTCACAACCATCTGTAATGGGATCTGATGCCCTCTTCTGGTGTATATGAAGACAGCTACAGTCTACTCACATATAATAAACAAATAAATCTTTAAAAAAGAAAGCTGGACAACTTGGATTTTGCAATGATTCTGAGCTTTGACACTAAAGCTATGAGCAATACAAGGTATAACCGGTGAATTGGGATGGCAGCAACATTCAAAACTTGTGCATCAAAGGACACATCAACAAAGTACGAAGACAACCCACACCAACAGCTCGAGAATAAGTAAAAATACCCCCAGGCACAGGCAGTATAGCCTGGGTGGTTGAGTGCTCGCCTGTATACATGAGGTCCTGGGGTCCATCTCCAGCATCCCAGCACAAACCTGAAAGGCTTAGCTGTATTAGATACAGACACCTTACTTTTAGACACACCCATTGAGCCCGGAACTCACCAGTATGGCATAGACTGGCTGGCCAAAGAACTGCAGGGATGGTTCGGCCTGCGTCTCCCAGCACCAACCCAACTCTGGGGTTGCACACATGTTCTGCTGTATGCAGCTCTTAACCTAAGTTCTCACGTTTGTGTGTAGGCACTTCACCAAGTGAGCTATCTCCACAGTTTCATGCCACTGTCTTCTGGCTGAAAACATCAAAAATCTAGCATCACTCAGGGGTTCTAGCTCAAGGCTGGCGAGTGTCTGCAGAGGCCCAGACTCGCCTGGGCTTGAGTCCTTATGCCTGTACCCAATGGATGGAGGTTAGGGATTGGCCAGGCTTTGAACAAAAATAAGTAGATGAAAATTTCCAAGCCCATGAGGTGGCTCAGTGGGTAAAAAGCACTTGGCATACAAGCCTGATGATCTGTGTTTGATTCCTGGACCCCATGGTGGGAGGAGAAAACCTCTTACCCACACACAGGCGCACCTGCCCACTCACAACCCTCTGGAGTGTGTGTACACACACACACACACACACACACACACACACACACACATACCACACACAGAGGGAAAGGGGTAGGGACAAAGGGAGAACAAGTAGTTTTAAATTTCAAAATATTTCACCCTTGTAAGTTGCACTAATGGCGAGGGGAACCAAATACAAGTACGAGTCCCTGAAAGCCTTTCCCAAGAGCCTAAAGCCCGAGATGAGAGTGGAGGGCAGGCCAGGAGATGGCTAGGCAGGGGGATGGGGGCAGCTATGGCTGGAAGGTACCAGATGGTTAAAGAACTGGACGCCAATCTGTGTGGAGCAGAACAAGACATCCCTGAGGGGCAGTGGAAAGCAGAACAGACAGGTTTGGTGGGGGCACAGGAGGAGTTCTGGTCTTCATCTTAAGATAGTGAGGAATTACGGAAGGGTTTAGAACTGGGAGGTGACGTCAGGTTTGTATTTCTGACAGTTCCCTCCTGACTGCAGTGAGGAAGAAGGTTGCCGGGAGGTGAAAAGCTGCAGCAGCAAGCAGCTTCAAGGCAGGAGTGACCACTGCCTGCACAGTGATGCTTGGCATATGGGCAGCAAAGTGGGCACACCTCGAGTCGTTAGGAAATAGGTATTTACAAATGCAGATAAGTTGTGATAGCCTTCACTCTAGTTGAGTAGTTTGTGATTGTAAGCTAAATGTGGAAATTCGTGACTGACCGCATTTTTATTCCCTCCTGGGCAGGCAACTAATCGAAGGAACGGACGTGCTCAAACAACTAGAATTAGTCCCAACAGAGAATGAAAGACCGTTGCTTCTTTGCAGTATTGCAGACAGTGGAGTTCTCTATACATGATTTTCAAACCAGTCACATTCTCTGTGATGCTTTACTGCTGTGCATTTGATCAGCTGTTTCTATATTTAATTAAATGGTGCTTGGTAACATTTGATTTGAAGGCAATGGCAGGCACATTAAGTTGGTCCACCTTAGCTAATCATCCCCCCGTTTCCTCTCCTTCCTCCACGGTAGAGATTACATAAACAAAATGCTGTTTCCCAGGCTCCTCTTTCCGAGCACTGTAGCGAGTGGGCCAGAGGAATGCAGTGATCTGGCTCCCACTCCTTCATCACGTCTGGAATACAGATAGGCTGGAAGACAGGAGCACTGCTGGGCTGTCAGCCTCAGCCTCACTACCTCCTAGTTCTGCTCTTTTTCTTTTTTAACTACACAAAGCAGAGAGACCCCTCAGTTCTATTCCTGGTGGTTGTTTTGTTACTTGTGGCTTTGTTAACCTAGCAATGTACCTAGTGCTTTTTGAATATAAAGCATTGTAAATTAATTATCCTGTTTATAACTAACTCCTATCACGATAAACTTTGTAGATCAGTAACTGACACAACAGCAAAAACAACTGAGCACCATGTAACGTGAAGTTCCATCGCTCGTGCCTAGCATGCAGCATGAAGCTACATGTGTGTCGGATGCTGTAAATATCACCCAGGTCTCTGAGCCGTGCCGATCATATAAAGATCAAGGGTTTGTGTTGGTCCTTGGGGTGGTAGACCCGAGGGACATTGCCAGAGCCCTCTTTTATCGGCTGCTTCATCTGAGAGTTCCTAAAGCTATATCACTTTTAGGGAAGGGTTTTAGATACAGATCAGCAGGCCCTGTCCTAGACCTTCTGAGTCGTAGTCTCTAGGAGAGAGAATCAAGATGGAGACAGGGATTCCTGTTCATTTGGTCGTCTCTTACTTGGTCAGCTGCATCCCAGTCACATGGGAATCACAAGATGACTGAAGTCCCTGATTTTGGCGCCCTGGTGGTGTCACCACAGCGCATTGGCGAATGCTCAGTTCCTCCTACTACCTCTACCCTTGTCTCTGACCTTGTTCCAGAGCAGGTTTGTCCTCCAAGGATTCTGAAAGAGACAGGCTGTTCATTGATTTGGGGCTTGCTAAAAGTAGGCATATGCTAAAATTAGGCATATTTTTTTGAGATGATTACAGATTTACAGGAAGTTGCAAAAACAGTACAGACGAGTCTAGGTACCCTTCACCCAGTTTCCCCAGTGCTTCCATTCTATGTGGCTATGGTACAGTATCAAAATAAGCAGCTAATATTGCTGCAAGTGTGTGATGTCATTTCATCACACGAAGCTTTGTGTCACATGTAATGAAAGTTCACCAGCCCAAAATTATTTTCAGGCTACTCCTTACTTTTTTTTTTTTTTTTAAAGATTTATCTATTTGTTTATTATAAGTACACTGTCGCTGTCCTCAGACACACCAGAAAAGGGCATCAGATCTCATTAGATGGTTGTGAGCCACCATGTGGTTGCTGGGATTTGAACTCAGGACCTCTCAAAGAGAAGCAGTCAGTGCTCTTAACCACTGAGCCATCTCTCCAGCCCTACTCCTTACTCTCTCCCATCCTGTGTTTTGTCACTGAATTAGTAAATAGGCACCAATACAACACTCTCATGTAGATTAAGACATCTGTACATTCCAAACTCTGACTGCCTGGGTTGGAAACCGGGCTCTGTCCTTTCCCACCTGCTCCAGCTTTGGTGCCTTCTTTGGGCCTTTGTTCCTCATGTGGAAAACAGGTAGTGTTGTGCTCAGGCTTTGTCATCCCAGTTCAATAACAGACTTTGTATAAAGAACCTAAAGAAAGACCTGGTATTCAGTGCTCAATAGATGGACGCTCACTTTGATAATCAATAACGACTTAACTATAACCTGTAGGACATGGCCTCTGAATATGTTCTCCAAGGCTCATCAACAACCACATCAGGTGATATGGCGCTGGGATATCTGAGAACCCAAGCTTCTCTGTATTTGGAAATCCTAAAACAAGAGCCTCACCATGTAGGCCAGGGTGGCCTTGAACTCACAGCCATGGTACCTCGGCCTTCTAAGTATTGGGATTATAGGTATGCACTACTGTAGTAACAATTATTTAAAATCCCAGTCCAGGGTTTCCTCCCCACCTTTGGTCATTGAGTTCCCAGATGAAAGACACACTGACAGGCTTTATATTTACAATAAGCCCTAAAAAGCACAATAGCTGGGCAGCTGCCTACCCTCCATGCTGTTAGAATTTACTTTCCTATCGATAATCTCGAGCTATTATTTATTATGTTCTATCTGGGCTGCTCTTAACTCCAATTGGGCAGCCCTCAGGGCCATGTTCGCTTGCCCCTTGACCCATGGGGGTTCCTCCTCCTTCACATCCTTCTTCCTTGTGGTCCTCCTCCCACCCAAGCCTGTGAAACCTAAGCCCCACTTAGGTCTCTTCTGCCCAGCTATTAGCTGCTGGCATCTTTATTTACCAATCACAATTATCTAGGAGCAGGATCACTTAGTTAGCATCTAGGTATGGACTCTCATCTCCGGGGCAACCAGTTTGGGGAGCCTACATTAGCATTAGAATACAAGCGATATCAGGCCAACCCACTACACACTATTATAACTGAATAACTAAACCCCGGTTTTCCTCAAGACCCTTCCTCTAGGATTTGAGCTAGTCCTCAGGTCATGGTGGTGGTATCACAAAAGGGAACAGAGCTTGCCACCCGACTTATCGAATGGAATTCCCTGTGCTTTCCAGGGATCCAGGTTAAAACATGCCCAGAACTGGTGATGTAATAAAGAACAGATTTTACTACTGGGGAATTATCAGTATCAATGACCTTACATACTTCATCTGACGCTGTGAAAGAACTGGGATATTCACTTGGTATAATACTGATCCAGTACTAGACAGAGTAGTCCCTGCTTCAGAAAATTCCAGGAACAGAGAAGTGGAGGCAGATGGTCAGCCAGCATGGGGTATATAGTTTTCAAGTCTGACCTAGGTTATTTAGAAAGTTCAGAGCTCCCCCCCCCGGGGGGGGGGGACACATGAGAACCTATAAGAAGAAGAAGAAAAAAAGATTCCCATTTCCTTTAGTAGCGATATAAAAGAATTATGTCAGTCCAGAGATGGCAAGTGATTGTCCCAACTTTATTTCTGCTGTGTCTGGGCTGCAGAGACCTTGATTTCAAATCTATGTGTGTGTTTAGGTTTTGTCTTTTACTGTCTATTGCAATGCTAAGTGTGGGCCCCCAAGACCTAGAGTGACCCTGCCGCCAAGGTAATTCTGGTTGGTGAATAAAGATAGCTGAGCCAATAGCTGGGTTTAGCTTTGGGAGAGGGGGGACCAAGAGAAAAGAAGAAGGTGTATTAGAGGAAGGAGAAGCGGGATGGGTTAAAGGTCAGTGGCCTTGAGGTTAAGGTTAATGGCCTTGAGGGATGTCCAATTGGAGCTGATAGAACATAGTGAATAGTAATAACGAGGTTATCAATAGAAAATTCGAGTCTAACAGCATGGAGGATAGGCAGCTGCCTAGCTATTGTGCTGGTTAGGGCTTATTGTAAATATAAAGGCTGTGAGTGTGTCTTTCGTCTGAGAACTCAATAACCAAGGGCAGGGTAGAAACCTTAGGCTAGGATTTAATTTCTACATGTGTGCAGTGGTTCTTATGGCCACCATTTAAAAGTATACATATTGATACATATTGATACATATTGATACTTCCACAGTAGAGGCAAGAGGATTGGAAGTTCAAGATTATCCTTTACACATAATAGTTTGAGACTAGCCTAGACTAGCTGAGACTGTCTCAAAATACAATTTAAAAATCAAATGATAAAATAAAAAGCGGTGTTTGTCCCCAACTATCAACAGTTGCTGAATACTTGGTGATGAATGGTTTAGTAACACCACAATCCCAGATTCTTGAATTTTTACGTTGTAACAAGTATTTTAAGTTAAACATGTTCGTTTTGGACTGAAAAGCAAGTGAAGACATTTCTAATGATGCCTGGTACAGCAGATACCCAATAAAGACTTGGTAATGTCTCCCCACAAGACCAGTTCTATGTTCATCATTTCAAGGGGCAGTAAGACTGTCATACTGTGTTGTCAGGGATACCACAGGAACTTTTCAGCAAACCAAATGAACTAACATTAAAACTGCTCTCTTCCCTGCCCTCCCACAATGGAATCACTACCTCTTACACAATGCAAATCTCTGATATTCGACCCCAAGGGGGCTAGCATACTAGCATTCAACTAAGGTTGTTGACTTTACCATCAAGAGCACTGGAAGTATTAGGGGGTGTGTGTTGGCACAAGGGAAGGGTAGGATGTTGTCTACCTTCTCCTAGATAGAGGCCAGGTTGTCATTACAAAACCTCTAAAGACAAAACAAAAAGAGTTGGCTAGCGTACAGCCACAATAGTGTCAAATAAGACAAACAGAATTCTGCTCCTTTAAACTGAAAATAAAGCCATTTCTACAACAGTGAAAATGACTTTGGAACTTAAGTCAGTTCCTTGGTTTAAAATAAACCAAGCCAGCAGTTTGCTAGTCTTGAAACTGTCCCCTTATAAAGAGTAAAGGAAATCTGATGACTAGAGTTGGAACAAACACTCAAGTGACAAGATGTTTAATCAATGGTCCTCACAGCAGTGTGTTCATCCTAAGGGACAAATGAGATCATCGATTTGGGAGCAGGACGACGAGATGAGACACAACCTCTGCTCTTAAATGTCCCAACGTTACAAGCTGAGTAGTCTTCTTTTAGCCTAGGCATGAGTGTTTGAGAGAACAGCAGCTTCTTTAAAGCTCTTATGATGACTATTTATTGACTGCGCCCTAATGCTAAGACCATTGGTTTGATCAGTCACAACCCACAGGTTTATGTTTATTTTGCAGAATACACCCACAAAGGAAACACATTGAATTCATCACTGACAGAAATAAGGGCTTTCAATCTTTCACTAAAGTTGTAAAAAACGCTTCTAAGGTAATTTTAAAAAATGTGTACTACAGCAAACAGACATTACAAAAACAGCTGATACTGTTATTAGGGTAACATGCATAATTAAAATTATAACATTTAAATTGAAACATAAAACATGGCAAATGCTAAACTGTCAAGACAGCATTATATAGATGGTGCTGGGGTGAAACCCAGGGACTCATGCATGAGGGGGCAATCGTTCTACCAAATGAGCTACATCCCTATCTCTAAATATCATTTCTAAGTCTCATTAAAACAAACAAATAAAAAAACAATATAAGCATGTCAAGCGTTGAGTGTTTTTGTGAGACCAGCACCAGATGGCGCTCACGACTGCGGAGAGCCAGAGCCCTCCACTAGGCACTGAAAATACCTGTTCCGCCACCGGGCAATCCTAGTAAGAGGGTCAGGTCACGTTCCCCAAGTCTCTTACTTCACTTGTGATGTGGGGATGGGAAGGGACTCGAAGGCTTGCCATCCCTGACCGTCTTTCTTTCTGATCACAATGATTGGGGTTGGGACAGAGCGGTCGCTACTGCGGATCTCTGAGTGACTCGGAAGGAGCAGGTTAGGCAAGGGCACCCGTGGTAATTACGACTTGGAAGCGTCCGGGAGAGACGGTCACTTTCGGTCCCACCCACAGCCACCCGCACCGAACGGGCGGCCGGGCAGAAACTCCTTCATCACGTGGTTCAGTCATTCCCCTGAGTCCCCGAACTCTTAAAAAAAAAATCACACTTAAAAATCTATCAAACTTCAAGGAAGAGAAGGCGGCTCCTACAAGAGTCCTAAAGCCGGCACAACACAAGCTCAGGGGCCACAAAACCTCCCGGCTGAAACCGAACCGGGCAGCGCGCGCCCGGAGGGGTCACGTGACACCGCACGGCCCGCCTCCCAGGCGGCGCAGGTAGACGCCCCTCGTCACGTCACGTGGGCAGTTCCATTCTCGCCAGGGGCGGGGGGCACTTCTGCGGTGCAGAGGTGAGGAACGCTCCATTGTGTCGCACGCGGTCCTCTCAGGACAAGAAGGGCCGCTAGCGGCGCAAGGACCGCTGCCTCAGAGGAGCAAGATGGCGTCGGTCTCCTCGGCCGCTTCTCCCCCTCCTGCCGGCTCCCTACTGGTCTCACCCGCCCCGCCCCCGCCGGGCTTCCCACGTGACCGCCGCGCGCTCCCGCGGGGCGGGCTTCTCGGGGGCGGCGCCGCAGGGACGCAGGGGCTGGACGTAACCTGGCTTTGCCGCAGCTTTTTCTCCTGGACGCCTGGGCTGAGGACACGATGTCGGGCGCTTCCCGCCGACTGCTCTGGGCCGCCACCTGCCTCGCCGCGCTCTGCGTGTCGGCCGCGCAGCAGAACGGCAGCGAAGTTTCAAACGTGACTGACACGCCGACCACGACCAGCAAAGTGGTCCCAACGACGCTCACGCCCACCAAGCCGCCAGGTGGGCGCCCGCCAAACGGGCCGAGACGCTGGGGACCCGCGCAACATGGCCGCCCGGCCGGAGTGCGGCGCCCGGACGGGTGGGGAGCGAAGGCTACGGGCGAGCTAGGCCGCGGGGCTGCTCCCGCTCCCCGAGCGTTGCCCTCAGAGGCGCCATCCCCCGAGCGCCTGGCATCTCCGCGCCGCACCTCGGGACGGCGACGTGGCTTGCTTCCGCGGTGGCAGTTAGTAATTGGGCGAGGTGACGCGCTCTGCACTCGGCGGGGAGCGCAAACTTTGGGCTCCTGGGACGGGCTCTTGTCCTCCCCTAGAGGCTTCTCCGGAAGTTTAAAGTGAAGGCGTTGGGGGTTGTGTGTGGGGGGGAAACTTTGTGGTTGGCCCCTTCCCCCTCCCACCAGCGAGGCTCTAAGAAATTCAGCCTCCTGTAACTTCACGTTGGTTTAGCGGAGCGGTGTTGGGCTGGAGCTGAGATTTGGGTGGTCGGGAAAGAACTAGGCTCGAGGCGGATGTGGAGACGTGAAACCCAGGGGCATATAAAAGAGCAAGATCTGATCTCCCGAGGCTCTGTGTTTTGAGGGCTGTGGAGTTAGATTGAAATCCAGTCTGACCTTTTTTTTTTTTTCCTTCTGAAATCCGATCAAGGAACATGCCTTTTGTTCCACTGTAGGCTTACACAAATTGGGATAGGCCGTGACAAAGCAAACGAGACAGAAGGTAGATTTGAAGTAATGAGGTGAAAACATGACGTGAACTTCATCTAGTAACTGCTCTTCTCAACCTGAAGATTGACTTGTTCTAGTGCCTTTTCTAGTTTTACCGTTTTGTATTAATAAAAAATTACATGTAATTCCCGATTTTTCTTTTGTTGTTAGACTAAGAAGGATGCTAGGGTAACGTTCAGATATTTTTTTTAATGAACAAAGTAAATTACAAAACAATGCTGGGAGTTAAGATGATGAAGCAGAATCATTTTTGACTCCTACCTACTTGACAATTTCCTCCCAGACTTGTAATGTGTGGGTTCTTAATATTGTTTTGAGAGAAGCCTGGAAATGCTATGTTAATTGCCTCTGTATAGCTGAAATCCCCCACAGAGGAGATAACTTGTGTTTTCTGGAAATTACGGGATAAGTTGCAGTGTGGAAAGTAGCGTTCTGAAAGCTACACCTGTTGTTATCAGGCATACATGACTGAATAGGATGTCTTAAGAACACATACTTTGCGGATGCCTCTTCATGTCCAGGTTTCAGTAACTAAGTGTTGGGATCCAGGGCTTCTGCAGAACTGTTTAGGCAAGATGAAAGCAAAGGATAATGTTGCAGGCGGCTAGTTTCAAGAAAACAGAGGAAGTTAGCCCCATTCTGTAAGTCCATTTCTTTGTCCAGACTTAGAATTGACCAGCTAAATCCTTACTTCTGGATTGTTTGGTTTAGTCTTTATCAACTTTCCTCATGCTGCCACCCCTAAATACAGTTCCTAATGTGGCCACCCCAGCCATATAGTTATTTGTTGCTACTTTATAACTGTAATTGTGTTACTTGTTTTGAATCCTAATGTAAATATCTGATAAGCAGGTGTTCTTAGCAGACCCCTATGAAAGGGCCGTCACACCTACCCACACCCTGAGAGGGGTCTGGACAGGACCCATAGTTTTAGATTGCTGTCAGACACTGGTATGAAAGTGGCCCCCTAAGGTGCATTTCCCAGTTCTGGAGAAGACTGGAAATCGAATCACTGATGATGGTAGACTCTGAGAAATTAGCTTGTTTCTATTAGAGATGAATTTTTTCAAACTTGCCCTCTATTAAAATTTCCTTCTCTGATGTTTGGAGGCAGTGGTTTCTCTGTGTTGGTGTTATAATAGTGTTTACTGTTTTGTCTTGAGAATCCATGGCTATCTTCAGTTTTGTGAAGGGATTGACTGACAAACGTTTCCCAGTACTGAGTATGCCCACTAGCCTGTTTTCCGCGTTTACTTAGTTTCATAGTTGATGATTGGAACTTTTCATTTGTTTTGCTTTTGAGGCGCTGGCTGCTTTGGAACCCACTCTGTGGGCTAGTCTGGAACTCCTAGAGATTCTGTGCCTTTCCCTCTGAAGTGCTGGGATTGAAGGTGTGCTGCACTGTCCCAGGCTTAAACAGTTTTTAATATTCATGTGCATGTACATGTATGTGAACACATTTCTCCCAGAGCATACAAGAGGTCAGAAGACAACATTGGTTCTCTCCTTCCACCATGTGGGTCCAGGGGATTGAACTCAGGTCTTCAACCTTAATTTGCTGGCCTGTGCTTGAAATTTCTTAGTTAACCAATTAATAAAATTTGACCATTTTGTGGGATTATTATTAAAATTATATCTAATGCTTATTGATTTCATAATTTCCCCCTCCCCCAGAAACCTGTGAGAACTTCACCAGCTGTGATTCCTGTGTTAATGCCACCATTACTAATAATATTACCTGCTTTTGGATATATTGCCAAGAAGGTGAGAAACTTTATGGTCACAAGCTCTACTTCATATTTGTGAAGTGTTTTCTAAATTTAATACTTCAGTAGTTTCTTAACATTTTTCTGAAAGTCTTCCCCCTCCCACTTTTGATTTCTTAAACTTGACTGTTAAGATTTAGTAGCTTTTAAAGGAAGATAGATTTTAGATCCTCAGAAGGATTAAAGTTCCTTTGGAAGTGGAGTCATTTGTTCTGGGAGATCAACTTCAGAGAGACCTTGTGGGGAGCTGTGAAGGAGCAATGAGAAGGGAGTTGAAGGCTGTGAGCTAGATGGAGTCTGTTGAAATCTAAGATTTCTCTTAGAATTATTACATTACAACATAGATCACTCTATTTGCCCTGAGGTAAGATACTTGCAGTTTTCTCTATCTGCAAAATAGTCTAATAAAGATTTGTTAGGATTTGTTTTGGCAACCCTGGAGGTACAGAAACCATAGCTTTGTTACTTCAATAAAAACAGTCCCGTGTTAAGTTCCTTTACTCGGTGAGTATTAAAAGTAGCACATAGAATTCAGAATGCTCGGTAAACTATTAGTTGGGAGTTAACTTTTTGTAGTAAGTATGTTAAGCTATGAAGTAGGACTTCAGGGTGTGTTCTCTTTCCACCCATGTGCAATATGTAGGAATCTCAGGTAGATAGAAAGCATAGGGCCCTACTGCTTCTGCGGACCCTTTCCCTACTACCTCTGTTGAGAGAACTTGACCACATCCCCTTGTAGAATCTGGCTGGTTATCTGTTCAGTATACTCAAGAGGCTTTTCAATTTGTCTCTAAGACAATGGGAAAGGAATTGTAGTTTTTATTGTTCTTTAGTCTTTAAGAAACAAAAGTCCCACTATGTGCTAAAGCTGGTTTTAGCTTGAGATCTTTGTGTATCTCTTCTAGAGTGCTAGGGTCACAGTTACAGGAGTGTACCAGCTGTATTTGGCTTGTTTTCCTTTAGTGTGTTCTGGAGCTTAGAAACAAAGCCACAGGTGTACTATAAGTGAGTAATTGCTCTTTGTCTCTCTTTTTCGTAGAAAATAAGACCCATTGTTCAAGTGAAGTAAGTAATTGTACCCTGGTGAACAGCACTGAATGTTCTGGTAAGTTTTCACTTGAGCTGCTTGGGAAAGTGACCGCATAGGTGGGTAAGGTCATTACTGCCCTCGAAGTTAACATTTAGACACCAGTAGCCTGTTCCTGTGGATAAAAGGATGGTAGTTTAAATTCTGGTTTCATGATTCAGCTGTAAGTTGATTTCCTGCTTTGTCTTGTTGAATTGACTAATGTTCAGTTCCTCCCTTTTAAGTGTTAGAGCTAACTAAACTTCTGTGTTTGTATTTGAGGAACTCTGGCTTTTACTCTTCACCCTGAAAAATCGCAATTGAAACAGGTCCTCCTTCCC
>NC_137960.1:39401201-39453881 GCF_963924665.1 Micromys minutus | reverse complement strand
CCTATCATTCCAGTGCCAACCAGTTCTACAGGTAATGCAGGATGATTTTTTTTTCTTCCTTGTTCTTTGTGGATTTTTAAGGACCTGTTGATAACCTACTAGCTAAGAGGTGTTAATGTAGTTTTAAACATTAGCAAGAATTTATTTACTCATGGACCACAATAGTAGTGTAAATGTGTATCCTTAGTGACAGTGCACATAACTCTTTGAATTTTGGTTTTAATGACTATCCACAGGTTACTTAGTCTGTTCACTGAGCTCTTGCACTACCTTATATGGATGTTTTCTAACCGTTCCTTCCCATTATTAAACAATATGCCAGAATGTTTGTAGAAATGAATTATCTTGAGTCTTTTTATATGTATCACTGAGTATGTGTACCTTATATGAAAATGGATAATAGATGTGTTTGTGGGTTTTTTTTTCCCTTTTATTATAAGATGGTGCTATACTTTCTCCTTATGATTGGACAATTAGTTCATCTCACTGATACAGCGGAAGTCTTAAGGGAGTAGTATTAAGCCATTTATTCCAGGTCAGGAGCTAGTCCAGATGAACAGCGATAGAGACAAGAATGAGCCAGTATTTTGTTGCTATCAGAAAGACAAATAAAGCCAGTGAGCACTGTACATTGGAAGTTTGTAGGTTGGTATGTATTGAGTGGGGCAGAAATGGCAGCCTATGGGAGATACAAACACTGGAAAATATGGGGAGACCATGCCAGATGAAGCAGAGTGGTTCACACATACGGATATGTAGGGTACAGTGACATAAATGATAAGTATCTTGTACTAGGTGACAGTAAGTTTGGTACACCTGACAGTCAAAAGCAAAACTGACAAGTTCCTGTGTATGCCTTGCTTAAGAGACTTAGATGGCATCTAAACTTGTCACATGATCAGACTTCTATTTTAAATAAAATGTATTACTGAGGCCTTTGCAAAGTAAAAGACCAAAGAGGACTTGAAGTCAGCTATAGTAGAATTGTGCATGCTACAGAAACCTGCAGATACTACCAAATATATCTTAGTGCACTGTTTGTGAAGAATTAACTTACACATTACTTCAAGAGTGGATAGTGAGAACCAAATATCAGATCTATAGGATTTTCCCCCATAACATCACACAAAGCTAATATCCTAAGATTGAAAAGAAGTTGATAACATTTAATTTTTAAAGTTAAACTATAGAAAGAAATAAAGATAGAATGCTCATACCTTCTAATGTGGCAGTTGTGCCACTACTTTAGGGTTTCTTGGATGTGTATGATCTCAGGACTGACCAGTTAGAACTGGATAACCAATTAGGGGGGTAATCAAGGGACTCAGTCCTAGGGAAAAGAGAGATGAGGTAGGCCATAAGAGGACAGCTTTGGAGTTAGTTTTCTCCTTTCTTTACATAGGTTCTGGAGAGTGAAACTTGTCAGCAGGTTTGCACAGCAAGTGCTTTTGGTTGCTGGGCCATCATATTTTACTAGCCTCATATCAATCTCAAGAGAGGTTTGCCATATTCCAGTGAGAAGAAGGATATCTTAGCCTACTAGGATCCTGTTAACTTTGGGGTCTCAGCAATGCCTTTTTGAGAGTTCTGTATACTCCAGTGACATTCGTCTTAAAGCCTAGTGCTGGTGTACAATTACTATTGAAGAACAGAGCTTTTATGTTAGAGCTTGGGGGCTGGCAGGATGGCTCAGAAGATAAAAGCATTTGCCACCAAGTCTGACCTGAGTTTAATCTCTGAGACCCCACATGACAGAAGGAACAAACCAGCTGCGGGTTGACTTTTACACTTGTGCCGACTGTGCACCTATCTATAGATTCACAGACACAACAAACTGTAATTTTAAAGTTTTGTTTGTTTTTGAAACAGTGTCTCACTGTATGTAGCCCTGAGTGGCCTGGAACTTGACATGTACTAAGATTAAAGTCATGCACCAGACCACCTGGCAAATGTTAATTTCTATAAATTTAATTTTTTTTCTAGAACTGGTATAAGAATTTTTGAGTCCACATTTTAGTAGTGGATGTTCATAATCAAGTACTTCGTTTTTGGAGATCATTTTATGTTTAGTTCGTACTTTGGTCTCATACAGAGTGGGAGAGCATATCATCCAAGTTGAGCTAGCCTTGAGTGCTACTGCAGTAAGGTTTGTTGGAACCCAGCTGTGCCTGCTTGTTTCCTTGTTCTGACTGCTGCATTACAAAGCATAATGTCCTACTCTGCCCCTTAGAAAGCATGGCACCCACAGTAGGCTCAGTTGTGTGTTTCAGTTGTATACACTGACATAATTTGTCATAAAACCAGGATTGTTCATAAAAGAATGAAACCTGTAAACTTTCTTTCCTAAATTTGCTTGTTCCTCTTTGTCTTGCAGACTTTGTGTCTGCATGTGTGTCTTACACACACATACATACATACACACACATCTTACAAAAACAAATTTGTGCTGGCTAAATGTTTCAGAGTATATGAAGGGCTTATATTGGATCATTAACCAAACTTGGCTTCTGTTCTTTAAAAACTTAAAAGTAGGATAATTTTGAGATTAGAAATTTAAGGTTCTTAAATACATTTTGTTTTCTTTCCAGCTAAACCCACAACTCAGCCTTCCTCTCCTACTACACCTACTCCCTCAGTTGTCACATCAGGTAATTGGGCTTTGTAAACTACCAGTGATGCATAGTGTTCCCTGAGCTGCCGTCAGGGTCCAGTTCTACCCTTGGATACTGTGGACTGAAGCAGCTTCTAACATAGAGCGGCAGGACAGTGGTTGGCTCTTGACAGTCTACGGGAGACCTTTTCTGACGGTTTATGTGTGGTCACTTTTGGTCTGTAGTAAGGTTTAGACTCAGTAAGGGTGCTTTCTCTAAAACCCTTTTATACCCAGATGCTAAATCTGATTTGTGACTATCAGTTAGTTATTCAGAAGGAGTGGTACCATTAACAGTTTTGGTGAAAGGAGACTATCTTTTTAGTTAGACCAACATGAAAAGCTAAGATTTGCACTTCATATTTTTCTTAAGTTGTTCATTTTCTTAGACTTGCTTAGATCTACAAACTGCTACCTAGCTGTGATGGTGTGCCCTCCTGCTTGTGCTGCTCCACAGGTTCAACAAGCTGCTGTTTGCACACATGCGCCCAAAGTATCCTAAATACTTGCAGTGAAGTTTTAAAGATATTTTTATTATTTTTTTACATGTCTGTGTGCATGCACGTGTCTCTGAGGTCAGAGACATCCTCTGGAGCTGGAGTTACAAGCAGTTGTAAGCAGCCTGGTGTGGGTACTGGGAGTTGAGCATGGGTCCTCTGCAGGACAATACGTGCCCTCCCCGACTGCGCCATCTAGCCAGTCCAGATACTGTCTTTATTGGAAGTTTGTAGTGCCTAGAACTTGCTTCTGTGCTGGCTAAGCTTCACTCCTGACTAATGTTGGTCAACTTACCAAAGCCTTCAGAGCCTACAGTTGATAACTACTCAAGAACGCATTAGGATCTAGTTTCACAGAAGTATACTTTATTTAGATGGTATGACACAGTCACAGCCTTTTTGTTTCCTATTGAAACATTTTACTCCCTTAATAATTTTAGTTTTCATGTTCTTTTTTTCTTTTGACTTGCTAATACTGTTTCATAAAACAGAATTAAACTGACATTACTTTTAGATCCATATGAGTTATTTGTTCATAGAAATTCTCATTTTCAAATTTGTTTTCCTTATGGCTATGTAATATTCTCTTATGCAAAATAAACCAGCAGAGTGTTATTGAATATGTTTACAATTAATGTGTTATTTTCTTTGTTGAAATTATAGATTATTATTTTTGTTAACTTGAAAAATAACAACTCGATTTTATATGCCTTGTCTAGTTAGTAAAACCAAAAAGTTTTAACAAATATTTATTTTAACAATTAACCAAAATAGCTTAACAAAATTATTCCATGTTCTAGAAGCAGTTGATAAATTTTCAAGGGAACTGTTTATATGCCATCAAAGCTCTTACCTATTTGAAACTTCTAGCAGTGCCACCCACATCACGCTGGGCAGAATGAGGAATGGCATTTTGGCTTAAATAGAGATGAATTCTAGTCATAGAGACATGACTCAGGAAGACCTGTGTAGAATTTAACTCGGGGTCTGGAAATGATAAATGCCGTGACACTGACTGAAGACTCTTTATCCACATGGCAGGTACAGCAAACACCACCCTGACTCCAACCTCACAGCCAGAGCAGAAGTCCACTTTTGATGCAGCCAGCTTCATTGGAGGGATCGTCCTTGTCCTGGGTGTGCAGGCTGTAATTTTCTTTCTCTATAAGTTCTGCAAATCTAAAGAACGAAATTACCATACTCTGTAAACAGACCCATTAAATTAATGTGGACTGTCAGTTAACTTGTGTAACTCAATGAAACCAAAATATTCAACAAGTCCCACATGGAAGACGCTGTTCCAGGATCTTTACATTTCCAAAGGATGCATACAGGATATTTTGGAGCATTATCCTTGAAGAAAAGTCAGTTAAACCTTTTTGCTCAACAGGAATATTTAAAATATTCTGCATGAATCCATGTGGCTGTCGTCTTTTGTTTAAAATGGCTGCTGCTGTGGGATTGTGTTCTTTCCTCTGACATGCCAAATGTAACTTCCTGTAAGTTGTGGAAAGTGCTGTCCTATGCAGGCGGCTTCTGACTCTGCAGTTTAAATGTAGTCCTCTAGAAACCTGAAGTCTGTTAGTTCATTTTAACTCCAGATGTAACTTAGGGCCAGAATGGCGGAGAGTGCCAAATGACCACCCGTCAGGCAGATTGAGGGCCATCTCTTCAAGCAGAGATTACATTTATTTAGTACTAAATTATCCCTAGAGTAAAATTTTGTGCTTGATAAGTTGTATTTTATAGATTGGAAATAAGATGCCACATGGGGCATTCCAGATTTAGAATAAGGAAAGGATACACAGACATTAATATGCAACAGGTCTTGTTCATAAAGTACCATATTAGGAAATCAGAACAGTGCCTTAAGACAGACCGAGATGTCGGCAGAACGGAAAATGTGTTCACACTGGGAGGCAAAGCTTGGTCTAAGAATGTAACTTGGTGTGAGCAGCAGAAACCTGCATTTAGATAACATACTGTTAATATTTAATTAAAAAACATTGTTTTTTCCAGGGCTGAGAAATAAAATAGAAGCTAAAAAATAATTCTAAGCTGAAAGGATTCCTTATATCAAACCATCTAACATTTTTCTTAGGGCTGTTGAATAGGCGTAAAATTGATTTATCTTTCTTTGTACACAATGTATCCAAATATTAGTATACCTTAAGGATTCCCACCAGGTTTTCCCGAAAAGTATCTTACATGAGACATGAATGAAGTAGTTGTGGATAGAATCATTTTCTAGTTCTTTAAATGAGACAATCAGTTTGTTTCCTAATAGATGTGACCTGTGTAACTTAAAAGCCTGAGGGTTTGAAAAAGTTTGCTGTAGACTTCCAGTGATGATACCCTGGCTGAACAGGCTTTTCTCTTCCTTTGGCCTTTACTACTTTTCTTCCTTCTTGGTTTCAGTTCCCATGTGCTATAATCATGCATACTTTTATTTCAGTAGCTTCTGTAAAGCACTAGGTTTTTAGTTTGGGGGTTACTTCTTCCTTGCCTCCAGCACTGCACTAGTCTAGAGGCTGTAATTGGAAATAGGCTTTTGGTTTCCTACATCATTGAAGTTTTTGTGTGTTCGTTTCTTTCCAGTAGCAGAGTTTAGCACTTGGTTTTCAGGGTTTTATAATAGAAACGGCAGGTTGATGTGGGTTGGTTCATAAAGTGAAACTTATGAAGTCTCAATTTCCTTGTCACCTGCTGGTACAGCTGAAGTTTGTTTTACTTGCACATTTGTACATATATCTAATGTTTAAGTGCCTTACTTGTTTAAACTCTGGCTTCAAAGATTTTGGGGGAAAGATAGGTTTACCTCACAGTTACGTTTTCATTATAATAGTCTAGGTTCCTCACAAAAATCTATTTCAGTGCTGTGGCTGTTAGTTTTAAGTGAGTGCTAATGTTTTGAAAGTACATAGAGTTTCCATTCCTTTACAAAGGTGGCAGAATTGGTTTAATTGTCATTTGCTTCCATGTGACTCCTTGTCCCATATAAATGTCAGCATATGTAGCAAGTTTAATGAGAATGTAACTTAATTTGAAGCTCCTGTAGTTTTGAGCACCGCTCTAACAGTAGGAAGTTAGTGACATTTTGCAAGTCTCAACATAAGCTCTTGCCACAGAATTCACAGCTGCCCTGACTCTCTCCCATCTTTGTTTAGCAAGGTAGTATTTTGAGCCATTAATGATTTTGGGTTTTTAATCCAGAAGGTAATAGAAACCTTTTCAGAGTTTTCATCTGATTTGTCCTGAGGATCTAGTTCTATCACATACCTTGTTTAACCTTCCCTCTATTTGCTGCACAAGCAGACACTGCTGTACTTAGAAATTTCTATTTGAGTTCATTAAAAACCTACAAAACTAATATGTATGTGTACCAAACTGATTTAAAATAAACGTGTTTATTAGTCAAAAGTGTCATATTTTGATTCTGAAATTTAACATTGTATTTGTCTAACCTGTTCATTTGAGGCTGGGATGTCCACTGTTTCTGTTACTCCTGTAAGCTGGTGTATAGATGGGAAACTAATGGCTGTGAATTAGTGAAGAACAGAACCGGAGAAGTGATTGATAGCTGTGCTGACAGAAGGAACACACATCCAGCTCACGTTAACCAAGAGAGAGAGAGTGTGTGTGTCACAGGACTACTTTGTGGGTTCCAAGGATTGAACACAGGTTGTAGGACAAGTACCTTTTTCCACTGAGCCATCTTGCCAGCCACATCCCACCCTTTAGTTTAGAGTGCATATGGAATAAAACATTGCTTCTGTTCAGAATGTCGAGCCATTTGCTGCCATATGAAGTCTGGTTGTGTTGGACAATGTGCAGAAACATCTATTTCATTACTTGAATTACACTAAAGTTGTTCATTGCTCCCATGCAAGTCTGCATGTAAGGTTATATTCAGTGATTTGCCTTAGAATTGAGACCTCTTATTTCCTGCTAGCCTTATCATTGGTAATTACATAAAACTTTATAGCAAGCTTCCTAAAACATTGACACAGATTATTGAGTAAATAGTAGAATAGGTTTTGTTGGGTACTTGTGTTTTTCAGAGTGTGTGTGTTAGTGCTTTTTAATTCAGACGTGTTTAGGCTTTGTTTGTTTTTTGCTTATAGAATATAAGGGGTTTTTTTGTTTTTTGGGTTTTTTTTTTTGTTTGTTTGTTTTTTGCCATATATATCAGATGTGAACTCTGGTCCATTGTTTGAATTGTGCTCTATGTCAAGTCTGTTAGCATCTTTTGTTCTGTACATGTTTTCCTCTGCTACTGCTTTTAAGCAAGTTGACTGTTGTGGGCTGTGTTGTAGTTTTTCTTGCTTTTTGTATTTATAGATCTATTAAGGTTTTGTACTTCTGGCTTTCATATTTGGAAGATTCCAACTTTCGGTGGTGGGTCCACACCCGCTGCCTAAATGGAGATTATAGTTTTATAGAGGTTGCTAGAAATTGATCCACAGTGCTTTTATATTATGTTAATTAAAATTCCCCCCTTTGAATTCTTTAGTGTTTTCTGGTATGTCTGTAGTTGATGTAATGTTTGTGTGTTTCTCTATATAGTTGTTTCAGTGGTTGTGTGTATGTGCTCATATTTAATTAGAGTAATAATTTTAATGTCTGCATAGTATTGCTAATGCCAACATTAACCTTTACTTTCCATGTTTCTGGTTTTGATGTATGCTTGGTAGATTTTTATTAGATGCCAGATACAAATTGGTGGGGTATAGGATGTTCTTATATTCCTGTTCTTGTCATTGTTTTTCTGAAGCATGTTAGATGTCGCTTCAGCTTTGGGTCTACTGCCATGGGAACTTCAGCAGCTTCCTGAGTCTCTTGATTTTCATGTCTACCCTTAAATTCTGCAAGTCCTTTGATTTCTGTCTGGGCTCCCCAGCAATTAAGGACAGGAAGCTGGATCTTGTTTTGCCTATTGCCTAATACATTAATGTTGATGCAGATACTGCAGCTGTCATATAAAGGGAATAAGAGTTTATTCTGGAGCCATTTTGAGTGTCCTTGGCCCGGAAACAGCAGTTTTGGGTTACCCATCCAACATGGAAGCAACTTGAGACGTTTTACAGAATAAAGAAATTGATAATCAACACAGGATGTTCCAACACAGCAAGGAATGACTGTTACAGGGTGTAAAGCTAGCCCGACACAGGTAGCCTCTGAACCTGCAGCAGCCAGTCTCCATAGTGCCCAGTCCTCTGCAGATAGAGCAATGGAGTACTATACTAGTTCTGTCCATAGAAAAACACTCAGATGTTTTGTCTACTTTCTTAGCTTTCTCTGAATAAATGTAGTCTTTCTTTTGGTGAAAGAGACAGACAAAAAGATAAAGAGCTACAAGTACTCTTATCTCACCACATGACAGGTAGAGGTGGTATGGGTCAGAAGTTCAAGACAACCTCTCCACGGTGACCTGAGTAGCCTATATATATATATATAGGCTGGAGAGATGGTTCAGCAGTTAAGAGCACTGACTGTTCTTCCAAAGGTCTTGAGTTCAATTCCCAGCAACCACATAGTAGTTCATAACCAAAAAGATCTGATGCCTGCTTCTGGTCCAAAAACAGCTACAGTGTACTCACATAAAATAAATACATTTTTAGATTATACATATCAGCTAGTGAAGCAGTATGTAAAGGCATGGGAACAAACAACTGGCTAAAGCAACCTAAAGAGGAAGGTTCTGGCTTAGGCCTTGGGATGGTAGAGAAGACATGGCAGCAGGAACTGTTTAGATATCAGTACACCAGAAAGAGAAGGAGTACTTGAGCACATGAGGGTTTCTTCCTTTTGGGGTGGTAGGGTGACAGAGTTTCACTGTGTAGCTCTGGAGTGGAACTCCCAAGATCTGCCTGCTTTTGCCTCTGGAGCACAGGAATTAAGCAGTGGTGGCATGGACCACCATTCCTGGATCCTTCTCATTTTTCAAAGTACTTCTAAGTGGATTTCTCAATCTTTTTGAAGTCTTTTAGGTAATTCTGAAGTCTAGTCATCTTGACATTAACTGTTACAAACTACTTGTATTTTGATACCCTAACATTAAACCATTAAACTTCCCAACCTTGACCCTCAAATTTATGGTCATCCCATAAAGTGAGTTCAGTCCAACTACAATGTCCCATTGTCTTAACAATATCAACATTTCTATATTATGAAGTGCCCTTAGACCCTAGGCAGTCTCAGACCCAGATTTTACTATGAGCCAGTAAAATCAAACCATGTTACATGCTTCTAAGACACAATGGCACAGTAAACTCAAAAAGAAATGGAAGATTAGCAAGGATCATTGACTAAGACAAGTTCAGCAGGAGAAAGATTACAGCTTCTGACGACATCAGGACTCCAGTGGATTTGAGTAGCCCTACCTCTCATTTCTTTAAACTGTGGTATGCATAACCTTTTTTGGCCCAACTTCATACCTGTAGCTTGTCCTGGTGTATGTCTTGGTGTCTGACGCTGTGAGACTTCCTGGAGAAATGTGAACAAAGGTCTACTCAGATGGTATTGACTACATCAAAGTTCAGTTTGGAGAGGCAGTGGGTTTGGGGGGTTACAATGAGACCATAGATGATTCAAAAGCAGCTTCGCTGATGAACAATCTACCCCTGCTTAGATGCTGACTCAAAAGCTGCCATCCCAGAGCTCTCTGTGATTTGCAGAGTTGACAATTTGCAGAGCATCTTCTCAACAATCTATTGTTTACAACCTTGGTCAGGGTCAGGTGGAGTGTGAGTTGTGTAAGTGTCAGGAACTCACTGAGACCTGTGAGTTATTTCCTGGTTCCTTAGGAACTTCCCTGTAGCACAGTGGTTCCCTAATGCTTCAACCCTTTCATACAGTTCCTCATGTGGTGACCCCAACGGTAAAATTTTATTGCTACTTAATATAATTTTGCTACTGTTAGGAATCATAATGTAAATACTTCATAGGCAGGATATCTGATGTTTGACTCCCAAAGGGGTTGCAACCCACAGGTTGAGAACTGCTGCTCTAAGATAAAACAGATCAAGTTGGAATTTCTTGTGTCTTGGGGAGACACATTCCACCAATGGGATGTTTTAACTCAGAGGAAATGACTGTATAATGAAGTCTTCTACTTAACTTTAACTGTCAACTTGACACAGCCTAGAGTCGCCTGAGAAGGGAGTCTCAATTGAGAGATTGTCTAAATTGGTATAGGAGGTTCTAGCCCACTGTGGGCAGCACCATTCCCTGGACAGATGGTCCTGACTATATAAGGAAGCTAAGTAATCATGAACCTGTTAGTAAATCAGCAAGCAATATTCTTCCATGTTTTATATCAGATTCTTGCCTTTAGTTAATGATGGAACGTGGCCTGGAAGTTATGTCAAATCTCCCCACATTGCTTTTGTTATTGTATCTCAGTAACAGGAAAATGGAACAGGACTCTGTTGCAGCTTAAGCTTCTATTAAAGTTTCACAGTGTCTTCTCAGTCTCTTTGCTGGTAATGTGACCTTCACAGGCATTGCCTGGCCTCCGTGGCTTCCTTGAACATTGGGATGGGCCTTCATGACCATATAACTTGTATTTATTTGTCTGCAAAACCAGTGCTATGTGGACAGTGCTAAGTTCTGCTCTAGTCTAGCTTGAGACCAAGTCTGGCCTCTTTCTACCACAGCTGTTATGACCTCAACCTAGGTTGCCTGAAGCAAGAAACTCCTTCAACAGCGTTCTTACGTCAAGCTCTCTCTTCAGATGAATTTGCATTTTCAAAAAATAGAGTCCCCATAGGAAGAGGGGGTCTTTCTTTCAGAGCTCCATTCCTGTTGTCCCAATTCAGAACACAAAATTTTTCATTTGTGGCACTAATCTCTTAAGTAAATTATAGCTGCTCTCTTTGTACCAGGCTTATTTGTATTTTAAATTTGATCATACACCTTTCCTTGACAAACTATATATATATATATATATATATATATATATATATATATATATATATATATATATATATATATTCTGCTCATTCTCACTGTAGAAAGGGGTAGTAAGCAGAGTCATTTGACAGCCTAGGTGTTAGGCTGTTTTAAAATCCCCACTGCTAAGCAGCTTGTAGTGGTTTGAATGAGAGTGGCCCTCATAGACTCATACATTTGAATGTTGGTTCCCAGCTGCTGAACTGCTTAGGAAGGATTTAAGAGGCATGGCCTTATGAATGAGGCATATCACTGGAGATGGGCTTTGAAATTTCAAAAACCTACATTAGGCCCAGGCCTTTTCTCTCTCTGCTGCTCGTAGATCAGATGTAAGCCCTCAGCTACTGACCCAGCACCATACCGGCCTGCTGCCGTGCTTCCAGTATGATGGCCATGGACCACCCTGAGACTGTAAGCAGTATCCGGCATTGGTCATAGTGTCTCTTCACCGCAAACAGAACAAGAACTAAGATACCGTCATTACTTTTTAATTCAGCCTTCATTCAGTTCCTCAGGACATGGTCAGACTGCAGCCAGATTCTGTGCCAGAATGGTAACATGAATGACTTCTAGCTCAGCTCCCAATAGAGTCCTTGTTACCCTGCGAAACCTCATGAGTCCAGGCATTACTGTATTCATTGACTGCGTCTGCATCCTGAGCCACACCTTAAGCTGTGCTGACAGCCTTCTGGGGCTTCTGTAGCACACAGCTCCAAACTTCAACATTCTTCCCACAAATCAGTTCAGGGTCCTGGAATCACAGATTTCTTACAGCAACAGCCCCACTTTGAGTGCCGGTTTTCTGTATTAGCTACATTTCGCTATCACTGTAACCAAATGCAATTAAGGATAAAGCAGTTGGGTTTAGCCATCTGTCTTTAAGCCAGTTGAACAAATAGTAAAAAGGAGATGTATTCATTGTGGCCACATGGAGAAAGGAAGATACCTGCCCCACAAAGGCCATCTTTGGGGGGGGGATCTTGACATGAGGTTTGGGTCTAAGTAGGGTTATGCATAAGACAGTAAGTAGTCCCAGTCAAGGTATGGTCTAGCCCATCTTTGACATAACTTACCTGGAGGTTTCTCATCCCATTTCACCTTAGGAGAACTGGAATTAGATATGCACTATTGCACCTGGCTGATGTGGGTTCTGGTGGTCTCTTCACGTTTCTATGGTAAATATTCTACTCACTAAGCCATCTCCCCAGCTCACTGGCCTGGAGTTTGCCATATCTTTAAGAAGGAATCAGAGATTCATCTTCACTAACACAAGTATGTATTGTGTGTAAGGATTGCCTCCCTCGCTCAAAACACACCTGCCAGCACTACCATCTAATTCATGTACTCATGGTTGCTTTATTCATCATTGTGGTGGTTTAAGGGCCCCAGTGGGCTCACAGATTTGAATGCTTGGTTTATTGGCACTGTTTAAAGGGATTGGAGAGTGTGACCTTGTTGGGGGAAGTGTGTCACTAGGGATGGGCTTTGAGACCTCTTCTAGCTGCCTGTGGATCCAGATATAGAACTCTCAGCTCCTTCTCCAGCACCAAGGCTGTCTGCACGCTGCCACACTCCATTTTATAGTGGCAATGGACTAAACCTCTGAAACTGTAAACTGCCCCCAGTTAAATGCTTTTCTTTATAAGAGTTGCCATGGTCACTGTGTTGTTTCACATCACACTTAATCATAATGGCATTCCCATAGTACTGCTGTGTTGTGTGTGTGTGTGTGTGTGTGTGTGTGTGTGTGTGTGTGTGTGCGCGCGTGCGCGCGCGCGCATGCATACATGTTTATCTCTACGAATGGAGGCCAGAGGTTGATCTCAAATATCTTTTTCAATTGTTCTTTATTTTTGGAGAGAGTCTCTCGTGGAACCTGGGCCTTCACTGATTGGCTGGGCTGGTTAATGAGTGAGTCCCTGGGACCTTCCTGTCTCCTCCTCCCTTCAGACTAGGATTACTGGTGGGCACCGTCACATGTTACTTTTATGTGAGTGCTAAGGATCTAAACTAGGTCCTGCTCTTGTACTGCAAGTACTTTACACACTGAGCCATTCCCCAGCCCTACATAGCATTACTGCTAAGCAAGGAATCCGTTTAATAGCAAAGGAAATATTGAGGTAATCTCAGATCCATGAAGCTAACACGCTCTTTACCAGAAAGTTGCTGGCCTAACTGGAAGGTACAGGAGCTCCCCGAGTGCTGGTTTGACAGTTGTCAAGAGACACCACCACATGTTCTAAGTTAGAGAATGTAGCCTTGAGTATCTCAAGGGGTTGACGTGAGTGGCCTCTCCCATTTCTTCTGCCTATAGAGCTGGAGGTATGATTTTGCAGAAGATGCTATAACTAGGGATACTGCAATAGCTTCAGTGACATAGACCTCAGACAATCGCTACCTGGGCTCATGCAAATTAATCCAATTGGCAGAGGCTGGAGAGATGGCCGGTGGTTACAGGTACTTGCTTCTCTTAGACAGGACTCACAGCTGCCTGCAGCTCCAACTCCAGTGGCTCTGGTCTCTTGTGGCTTTCACATGTACTACACACATGTTCACATGCCTTTACTAGTCTTGATTGCCAAAGGGAGCTTGTGTTGCTATGGAGCGGTAAGAAGGGTGGCATTTGGAACTCACGGTCCTGCCTCAGCCCCACCACTGTCTTAGTCACTATTCATATGGCTGTGAAAGGACACCATGGCCACAGTAACCCTCACAAAGGAAAACATTTCATTGGGTCTTGCTTGCAGTTTCAGGATGCCAGTCAATTATTATGGTAGGAAGCATGGTGGCATGCTCCACAAAGACACATCTCCTAATCTTAATCTTACTAGAGTTCTACTTCCCAGTGACTATGGGTATCCAGATATAAGACTGGCCGAGTAGCTTCTTTTTTACTGATGCTAATCTCAGCAACTACACCCTTCTTTGCAGTAGCGAACACTTTCAGTGATATCGCTACAAACTATCTAAATGTATTCTTTCTGTTACTCTTTGTCCTGATTTTCACAGTTAAGTTTGCAAAGTGCAAGTTGCTGACTGGGATGCTGTGCTGCCTTCAAGTAGCTGCTACTGGATCACCCAGTCCATCCCATTTAAGCCACACCTCCTTCAAAGTCTGTGCAAAATAGTCAATTCTAATTTTTATTTGTTTTTGACAGAGTAGTAAATAGGTAGCCTTCACTTCAGTTCCCTAGAGAGGCTGTCTTAGAGTTTGCCTTTCCATTGCTTTGTTAAAACATTGACTAAAATACATGGGGAAGAGACCATTTATTTGGTTTACAGGATACAAACTATCCTAGAGGGACACCTAGGCCAGATTACTAGCTAATTCTCCATGGCTTGCTCAGGATGCTTTCTTATAATAATCTAGGACCACCTCTGTAGGGGATGGCACTGCCCACAGTGGACTGGTGGCTTCTACATCAGTCATTAATCATATGCCCTATAGATATGGCCATAGGCTAATCTAATGGAGGCAGTTCTCAGTTGCTTGTCCCTCGTCCCAGATGACTCACATATGGAAACTTGACAAAAATCTCACTAACACAGTGAACCTTTGGGAGACATTTTCGACCCAAACTACAATGTGTAAACTTGTGGATACAAATGTTTCTTTGGTGTATTTGGATCCATTTGTCTTTTTTTCTTTTACCCAAGATAGATTTTCTAGTCTGTACAAGAAAAGGAATTCAGTTAAGACTTTCCTAACGTGGGCTAGAGTCTTGGCTCAGTGGTTAAGAACCCTTGCCCTTGCAGAGGACACACATGGCGACTGTCAGTCATGTGCAACTCCAGTCCCAGGGAGTCTGTTGACTTTTCTGGAACTAGGTACAAATGTGGGCCTCATGCATGCATACATGCAGAAACACTCATACACATAAAATCTTATTTTTAAAAAAGACAATAAAGTAAGGTGTTTCAGCATTTACAAGAAATGAAGAAAAAGGATGATAGGTTTATGAAATTTGTTTGGATGAATCTTTATTGAACTATAACAGTTTTCACTTATTTTCAATAGCATATTTTTTAAAAGATTTATTTATTTTTGTATTATATGGATGCTTGCTTGCAATTATGTGTGTGTGCCACATGCATGCCCTGTACCCACAGAACATCAGATTCCTTGGAACTAGAGTTACAGGTAGAAGCAGGAACTGCACAGGGGTCCCTGGAGGAGCCATCACTTCTAACTGATGAGCCAGTTTTCCAGTCCTGGGTCTTCATTTCTTTGTCAAGCAGGGCAGCGCCAAGGCCTACTGTCATGGCCCATTCTACCTACCTGTTACTCAAAACTCAAACAGCGGCTGCTGGGCAGCCAGTTGCCAGAAACAACCTGTAGATTGCAAGCCAAAACCTGAATGCTCAGATCTGGGACCAAAGCTGGCTTCATGTGGGAGGGACACTCAAGATGAGTTCATCTCAGTCCTTTAGGATCTGCTGCCAACACTAGGAAGAAAAACTGGGCAGAAAATTTGGTAGGGCTAGGGTCATTATTTATCTAAATGCATGTGGAAATCACACACAAACACACGCACACACACACACACACACACACACTACCTTTCAGGTCTGAATGATATCTCAGATGGTGCTGTTTGGGCTTGAAAGGCTGTAAGTTGAACATTTTCTGCTACACTGGGTAGAGAATTATCGTCAGATTTTCTGTTGTGCTTAATGGGTACCTGTAATGACAAGGTGTATTGGGTTTTGTTTTGGTTTTTTTTTTTTTTTTTAAGGCAACAAAGGAGTCTCATAACATAGCAAAGGGAGCTGCTGCCCCTGAGACTAGCATCACCGGCTCTGTCTGGAGGTGGCCTTTTGTGGGCCTTCGTGTCATAAAGGGAACAGGTCAAGAATGAATCTGTCCATGAGAAGGTAATTCCAGAGAAAAGACCTGTTGGCCTAGGGCAACCTAAACACTATTTAGTATTCTATCTTTTGGGTCAGAACTGTACCTTTTTTTTTTTTTTTTTTTTTTGAGGAATCATTTGTGAATATATCACAGTCACATGTACATTTCCATCAGTCAATGTTTTCCTGTCAATCTTCTACTCGTAGCATAGGAAGTCGCACCACAGAGAGGCTTGAAGTGGCTCGACTCCTGCCCCATGTGCCTTCATGTTTCCTGCCCGGGACTCCTGTTCTACCCAGGCTCATGAAACCACAAGACACTTTACAGTAGGCTTTGTTCTAGTTTATTTACTAGCTTATTTTTGTATCTTAGTAGGGTTTATTTGCTAATAGCCAACAAATGATTAGCCCTACTCCATTGCCCGGCTAGGTGTTTCACACACAGTGCCGTCTCCGTCTAACCACATAGCTACTTAGCCTCTTCACCCACAAGGGCCGTGACCACCAGCACCCCCAGAGTACTCAGAGTTCTCAGAAGTGACGTGCAGACAGACCAAATCATGAACTGCCTTGTTTTTCTCCACACAGAAAGTGATCTTTTTGTCTCTTTTACTAAAACGAACATACTGATTTTTCTTCATGTTCTATTCATGGACTCAACCAAGTACAGATCAAAAATATTTGAAAATGATCGAATTTGTACAGCATGTATAGATTTTTTTCCTGTCAGCATTCCCTAATTGATGTAACAACTATTTACATTGCTGAAATATTAGAAGTAGTCAAGAGGTAATTTAAGGCATATGGGACATTGTGTGCAATCATGTGTGTTAGGTTTCAAACCTAAATCAATGGCTGAGGTGCCCATTTACCACATTGAAGCCTGGCCACCAGGTTCTCCCAGCATCCCTCAGCCTAGCTCTTACAGGATATGGCTGGAATACCCTATCCCCTACTCTAAACTTCTGTAGCCCAGGGCTGGGCTGCCCTTCCTCCAGCTGCCTTTCCCTTAAAACTTCAACCATTTTGTTTACCTGTCCCTTTTGTCTGCTCTTTTGGGTTTCTCAGCTGTTGTTCCCACCCTCCTCCATTCTCCCTTCCCCCCTCTCCCACGTGGCTTAGGGTCAGGACCACTCTGAACTCGTCCAGACGTCTCTGCCTGTGCTCTCCTACAGATTTATAATAAACTTTCTCTCCCACCATACATAGGACCAGTCATGGGCTTTCCTTTTTATTTGTTTTTCCATTCAACATGCAATTGCCCTATTATTTATGTAGCAGACTTAAGTAGCCATGGATTTTGGTACCATGGGGTTCCTGTGGACACTGAAGGACAACGCCATTAGAATTTCACATTTTAGGGAAGGATGATCACGTAGATGCTGAGGGATGGAGTGATGGTAACCACAGTAACACGGCCCTGATCTGGGAAGGCCTCATTGGCTCCCACCTTCTTTTTGGATTTTTTTAACTATATGTTTTCGATGCTGCAATGAACTTCTATCCAAAAGCAGACCGACAGCTGCAGAGTCACACTTTCAGTCAGGACAACACCAGGAAAAGTTGGGAACCATGAGAAGGCTCTGCAGCTAGCTTCCTGCCGAGCTTGATGGTCTGAGTTTCATTTCCAGGATCCACATAGTGGAGAGAAAACTGGCACTTCCATTTGTCCCCTGACCTCCACATATGTGTGCCAGAACATGCAGGGAGATATATACGACACATGCATACCACATCAATTGAATGAATGAATGAATGAGATGGGGGCAGGAGAAACTTAGGTAAGGGAACTGATACTGGTAATTAATTATTGTAGATGATTCAAAAAGAAACTCAAAGAGAATACAACAAGGCTCTGGTACTGATTTCCAGAGCCATTGAGTGAGCTGTAATCCAGAAGATGCCCTTGGGCTTATTTTAACACTAGCACTATGTAAAACAGACCCAAACTATCTAGGTAATGTTATAATATAGAATCGTTCTAATGTAAGTTTGAGGTCACCCTAGACTCATAACACCAGGTTCAATTTTTTTTTTTTTTTTTTTAGTTGTTTCCTGCAAATAGTCAAGCTTATAATTACTCACAGTCTTTGGTCTTGGAATCCTTCTTGTCACATTCCTGCCCATAAGATGAGTCTTTGAAAAATGATGGTGGGAGTATCTGGATAATGTTGAAGCAGAATTTGGGGAGTAGTGGGTCTGAGATCTAAGCCCTGTAAAGTAAAATATAAATCAAAGTAGATCTGCTGTTGCAATGTAGAGAACCAGATTTAATGTAAAGTTTTATTAGAACTTAAATTTAGCATTTAATTCAACTGAGCACGTCAAACTTTTGATGTTTGTGTGTGTGTGTGTGTGCGCGCGCGCGCACGCGTGCATGCATGCATGTGTGCACATGTTTGCCCGGGGATGACGTGATCAAGGAAAAAGGCGATGGTGGGAGACTTGGTCTCTGAGATGAAGAGTGAGTAGAAGAACTGGTCCATCAATTGACCAGGTTCCCAGGTAAGGAAGAATGGCACTCGGAGTCCGGCCCAAGTCAACTGGATATTTGGAATCCCCTTTGCTGAGACAGCACCTTGCTCCCGAAGAGTCAGAGTGGAGGAGTTGAAGCTGGGTCCTGATTTACCTGTTGAACTTGTGACCCAGAGACTCCAAAGCAAAGGCATCCAGGAGTCACTGGATGTACTGGTCTACACAAAGTTTTGTAGACTTGACAAACAGTGATCAAAGCCACAGGATCTAAGGCTTTTGTCACTGAGAACAATGTGGCAAGAGTAAGGCCCAGCTCTGAATGGCTCTGGGAGGAAGGACTAGAACTAGAGATGAAAGCCATGGACTACCCCAGGAGTCACGGGCAATGAAAAGGAACGGGAAAGGCAGCCAGGAGTATGCGATTATGATTCAAACTCTGCAGAAGGAGGTAGTGAGATTCAGTAATGCCCATGCACTTAGAGACATGGGGACCCTGTGAGAGGTAGCGATTAAAAAGCAAGTGGTTGGTGAGAACTATACTTGGTTCCTAAATGTAAGGGACCTTTACTTAGAGTCCCCAGCTTCTTGTGAGACATTTAGTGTCCTTCAGTAAACGCTACATAGCCCAGTCTTCTGGACTAAATGTCAGCTAATGAGAAATGCCCCGAAGGGTCCTGAGTAGCTTCCAGGAAGTACCTTTAAGAGAGCAGAGAACTCTTGCAGTTTTCTTGTTTCCTATTGGTTGGAAAGTTTAAGCAGCCATTTTGGCTCATGAAGTAGAAGTCACATACTGAGACTGGCAGCTCATGGCCAGGCTTCATCCTGTTTCATACAACAACCAATTAGAAAGCTATCTCTAGACTGGTCAAATTCACAGCCAGTTCATTTTAAATCTCTGTGGGACCCTGTCTCCCTCTCCTTACTAGAGGTGGGCTGCGGAGTAAATTAAGAAAAGTGAGTTGAGAGAGTAGCTGCATGAATTCTTGAAAGACACGTGGCTATGAGCAGGGAGACTGTGTGTGGCCAAGGGAGGTGGTTTATCATCAACATTGCTTGGCTTTTGTTGTTAGTGTATATGTGTATGATTGTGATTGTGTGTGTGAAGATGGATCTGACATCAAACTCAATCCTTCCTGCCTTCAGTGCAGGCACAGCCTGTGCTCTGGGGCTACGGGCCAGGGATATAGACATAAGCCATCAAACCCAGATTCAAGGAAGGCTTCTATTTTAGTAGATTTTATGATCTTGACACACACACATGATCAATACATAATTGTTAGTTACAAGATCCCTTCTGGGTGATACGCCCTTAAGAACTGTCATCCAGAACCCTCAACCGACAGGAAATACCAGTGTGGAGAAAGGAATCAGGCAGAGGATTGTGCGAGACTCCTGAGAAGGTAGAGTAGACGGGATCCTGCCAAATGGGACAGCCCAAGAAGGAAAAGGACAGTGTGACCACTCTGGTTAAGTAGACAGGAGGAATACTTTCCCCTTAAGAAGAGAGGACTGACATTCAGAGGCATGCTGCACTATGCTTCCCCCAAAGTAAAAGATGAATGATCCCTGTCAATCACATTGATGACTGACATACAGAGAGATATACTGCTGTATGCCCCGCCCCCAAATCTCCTGTGCAGGTCCTTGCACTAAGCCTGTCTGCTTTTCTAACTATAAAACTGCTTTTCCTTCTTTTTAATCCTCTTTTTTGGCTATTGACCAAAATCCTACATGCTTCACGAATACTCCTGGCATTCTCACTCTTTCCCTGAATGCCAGCTGAGACGGTCCTGCCTGTAGCAGCTTGCTGACCTTTGTCACTGAAAATGCCTGCTTCCTTGGACCTCAGCTCTAAAGGCCGCCCTCCCTTCTCCCTTGCCTTCCTCACACCTGTTGCTGAGCCTGACTGCGTATCCTCACTGTGGCTATTTTCCTCTCAAATTGGAACAAAATGTTCCTTCACCTTTCTGAGTCTGTTTTAAAGTCTTTGACCAATAGGACTAGGAAGCCAAATAAGGGAATCCTGACTACCTGGGATTCACAGCTAAACTCCACAGCTAAGCTCCACCCCTAAAGGTTCATTTGCACTGTGGGGACTACCCCCACCCACCCCCTCAGGCAGCCAAACCATGCACCCCTATTGTGGGAGCCAAGGCCAGGCCAGGCACATCCAGGCTCCTGGGCTCTTTTTTCTTTTTCAAGGTTTGAAATCGGGGGTGATACAGACTTGCAAAAGTAAAAAGACAGCTTTATTCAAAGCACAACAGAAAGAGGGACACGGCCAAGAGAGACATGGCCACAGGAGTGAGGCCACTAGTCACTGTTTGTGGGTGGCGGGGATGGGGGGGTCCCAGAGGGAGATCTTCCTTTTAGGGCTCAAGAGAGGGAGGAGGGTGGTTATCCAGCAGCATAGAGAATGGGTCTCTATTGTGCCCACAGATTAGGTCATATCATCATGTTTTCCTACTATAAATAACCCTTCCCACTATGCACCTCCTCATCAACCCTTCCCATCATGCACCTCATCATCAACCCTTCCCATCATGTACCTCATCATCAACCCTTCCCATCATGTACCTCATCATCAACCCTTCCCATCATGCACCTCGTCATCACATGCACACTATGTTGCCTAAGCATATGGTGATAAACAAACGGGGTAATCGCTTTCAAAGTTCACTTTAAGGGCACAACTAGCCTTGGCATGGTGCATGCGTCCTAACTTAGCTGAGGGCGAATCGGCCTTTCTGTCTCCTACCAGAATATATTGAGAATACACTCGAATAGAAACTGTTAATATTTGATTGTTTTTATGGGCAGAGAGCCATTACTGCCTGTGTAGTCCTGAGAGATCTGAGGTTGCTAGGGAAATGGTTTGAAGAGGGGCGTGTACGTAGTGCACACAGGTGAAACAGCTAGGCTGTGAGTCAGAAAAGGATGCCAGATTTGTACACCTGTCCCTGTTCTTCCTGCCTCTGAGCACATTTGTCTTCCATTCTGCGGGAAGGAAATCTGCAGGTACACATCGCCAATGGTTTGCTTGTTCTGAGTTAACCTTCAATCAAGGTAGGCAAGTCTCAGTGGCCTTCGTGTCTGTGACCCTGCCTCCTACAGACAGAGAGGAGACAATGGCCACCTGACCAGAGGGACAAGGGGGACTCTGCAATAATTAACTGCTCCACCCCCAAGCTGGATGTAGTGAAACAGAAGACAGTTTTTTAACGTATTAATTCGCTTTCTTCTCAAATTGCTGGTCCCATGAATAAAGTGTAATTTAAAGATCTAATTCTTTGGGGTTTTTTTGCCTGCATGTTGGGTGGCACAGACCCAGCTACAGAACTCCCTCTACAACATGGAGAGGGGATCTGCTAGGCCTGATGCCTAGAGTAACTTTTTTCTCTTCTAGAGAGGCCCTTCCCTCAATCTCAAGGAGGGTCCTTGACTTTTAGAAACCTACTCATTCTGACTCTTCTCCGTGAATTCGTAGACACTAAAGGTCCCGATGGCAGCCCTCAAGGAGACATTACTTAGCCGGGACTTGTAGGAGAGACGCAGAGGGAGAAGACAGAAAAGTCCCATAGCTGAGGCATGGAGAATTGCTTGGCAGCTGTGGTTACAACGGGACTGTCTGTCTTGGGGCAGGCAGAGCAGTGACAGTAAGGCTGGGGCAGGGACACCAAAGCCTACCTCAAAGGTGAGGCAAGCAGAGAGGCAGGGCCTGTGGCTTTCACCAGCAAGTGCAGCTGTGTTCTTAACAAGGTTCTGAAGACTGTGTTTCCTCAGCTTACTCATGTCAGTGAGCAGCCACAGGAAACACGGATAAAGAACTAAGTGTGTGTATGAAACTGTAGGGCCCATCTTGTACACTTACTGACAAAAGACTGTCCTAAGTGTCGGATGTATGTTATTCCATTTAATGCGCAGAACGTTTTCCTGTGGGGAGTCAATTAAGCTACTCAGTCATACAGCTAGCAGTCACCGGAGTCTGGTCTCCCTCAAAAGCCCACACATTCAGCCAGTCTGTGTCCGGGTCAGAAAGGAAGAGCCTGACTGGTCCCAGTGACAGCCCAAGCACGGTTACCAGTCTGGGGTTGATCAGTACTCATCGCACAGGGGAGGAAGCCAGTTCTGGGCTCTGACGTTCCTGCTGCCCACTGTCTACACTGTCCATGAAACTACTCTGGTGGCTGTCTTCACAGGGACCCTGAGCTCCCAGCACCCAACAATCATGATGTCCTCTGTGAATCTTAGAAAAGTGGCTGGTGGTGCCTCAAATCACTGAGATGGTCTGACAAAGCATGAAACAGTTCAGGTTCTTTGGGGGGCGTCTTCCACACCTCTCTAACCAGCGGTGACTGATTGAACTAAGTAGGAAAGCTAGTGCAAACCAGAGATGGGGTTTTTAACCCCGCATGTCATTCATTCAGTCCACAATCACAGAGAACTCACAACCTCCCTTGCCTTGAGTTGTTATCCAGTCTTAGAATCATGGAGACCCCCCCCAACTCATATCCCCAAGACTGGGTGATTCAGCCAGAGGAAGGCATGCTCACCGACTGGGGAGCTCATGAGGACAGAGGGCTGCTGGGAGTCACGAAGCTGACTCTGTAGCTCCTGCACACGTCGGAAGGCCTCCAGCTTCACACTGCGCTCCTGAGCAAGCCGGCTTCTCATCTGAGGAGAGAGGGCAGGGAACAGACGTGCTGTGTGGTGCTTTCTTTAGTTCCTTGGTTCCCAGGTGACTTTTGAGGGAGAGTATAGGCCCACGGCCACACCAGGATGAACAGTCTTCAGAATCCTGGATGCGTTCAATTCAGACCAGAATGAACGACTTCAGTGAACGGAACAGCAGAGGGCCAAACCATGTGCGCTCATTTACAACTCCATTTATCTATTTATTTACTTGTGTCTGAGTGCCCGTGCATCTGTGTCTGGGCACCTGCATGCCACAGTGCCTGTGGGAGTCAGAGGACAACTGTGGGAACTGTTTTTTTCCTTCAACCCATGTGGCTCCAGTGATCAAACTCCGGTCATCAAACTGGGGGGTGAGCACCTTTATCCAGTGCTTTTAACATTTTTCCTTTCTATTGGGTGAACAGAAGGAAGTTAGAGCCTGGTTCCCAGCATTTGCACAAGGGACCCACGGGAGACCTTTTGTCCAGATCTGCATCACAGCTGGGGAGGCCCTCCCCATGTTGAGCAAAGGACCACTCCCTCAATGTAGCATTTGCCAGGCCACGAGCCGACTCTCGCGTGTAGGGGTTCTTCCAAATGTACTTTAGATCTCAGCAGCTCATCGGCGCTCCAGGATAGAGGGCCGCTGTGATATAAACCAAGCCCACAGTCCTGTGAACGCTAGGCATGTGTGCGGGGACCTCACGCTCTGGGGTGGGAGCTAGAAGAGGCATAGCACATATTTCTGAGCCAAGTTGGGTTCAGTGAGTCTGAGAAGTAGGACAGAGGCATGTTTACTAAGGACCGCCTTGTGTGCAATGTCATTGAGTCCTGTCTACCTGTCTGTTTCTGAGGTTTGTCTGCACTAATGGGCCTAATGGGGTTTATCACAACCACAGACCCTAATCCCCCAATAACAAATAGCTATATCTGTCCCTATTCTGGGATTGAGCATGTAGTTGAATTATTAATTATCTCAGCATGAGGGTTTCTACCCACCTTAGACCATTTATGTTCCTGGATGAAAGACACACACAGTCTTTATGTTTTCAAATATGCCTGGCACACAGTAGCTGGACAGCTGCCTACCCCCCATTCTGTTAGAATCTACCTTCCTATCCATAGCCCAAGTTATTGCTTACTATTTCCTCTGGGCTGCTCTTAGCTCCAACTGGCCAGCCCACATGGTCACGTGCTGTTATGGCTCAGTTAACCCATGGCAGCTCTCCTTTCTCCTCCCCAGCACACTTCTATCCCATGGTGGCTTCTCCCAAGCCCTTCAAACCTGAGCCCCGCCTATATCTCCTCTGCCCAGCTATTGGCTGTCGGCATCTTTATTCACCAATCACAGTTAACTGGGGGCAGGGCCATTCTGTCTCTTAAGTGCAGACTCCTTTCTAGGGCACCAGTCTTGGAGACCCGAAATTAGCCTTAGAATATAAGCAGCATTAGGCCAACACACTACATGAGTTATCTAATCTTCCCTCACAACCTAGGAAGAAAGATCATGAAAAGTATCAAAGTCACCCAGCCACAGTTATAGCTCAGGGTATGATTCCAAAACCTAAGCTCTAAGTGGCCTTTCTAGGCATAGTGAACAGACAGGGTTTTCTCTCAAGCCAGCCAGTCATTAGTCACCCATGGAAGTGGAGCTTCAGGACAAGCTGAAGAAGCTTCTGCTCTCCATGGCCCCGTGCTTGGTGGCCTTTTGCTTTCACCTGGGGTGGAGAAGCTCATAGGCACAAGGGCTATCAGAGAGGGAGAAAAGTAAGTTAGCAAGGGCTAGCAGTTTTGATGGACATGTGTCTTCACTCAGAAAAATCTCTAAATATTCATTTTAATTGCATCAGAATTGCTGCCATTAAATAAATAACAACTAAGCAGCAGTGATAACTAAAATAATAATTGGTGTATGATTATAGTTTGAATGTGAAATGTCTTACTACATAGTTATCATGTTAAAACACTTGGTTCCCTGATTGTGTTTTACAAGGCTGTGGAAATTTAAGACAGTAGAGCCGAAATGGAGGAAGTAGGTCAAGTTTTATAGTCTGGCTCTATTTCCCATCTCTTCTCTGCTTCCTGGTAGGCAGAGGTGTGTGATGTTACCAGCAGTCTTAGACTTCTGCATCTTTGCCTTCTCTTCCCTGATGAACAATATCCTCCCAAACTGTGAGCCAATGGATTATATTCCCTAAAACTGTGAACCAGGGGACAATATCCCCTTAAACTGTGAGCCAAAGGACTGTATCCCCAAACTGTGAGCCAATGGACTGTATCTTAAAACTGTGTGCCAATAGACTATATTCCTTCAAACTGTGAGCCATAGACTGTATCCCCTCAAGCTGTGAGCCAAAACCCTTCCTCCCTTAAGCTGCTCTTGTTAGGTATTTTGTCAAAGCAATTGGAAAATATAACACAGGTAACTAGTTCTATATGAGCACATTTGAAAAATATGGGCACTATTACCACTTCTTCATAGTCAGCGGCTGATGGAACAAAGAACCAGGCAGCAGGATTTTAGTTAATGGTCATTATATAAGGTTAATATCTGGATTTGTTTTTTTTTCCCCTAGCTTTGGGAGAAAAAGTAGCTTCCTGGGCTGATGTGACTTCCCGAGTTACCTAAAAGGGTATCTATCACCAAAAGCCTGTCTGAAGCAGGCTCCATGGAGTCCTGCACCTTCTGAGATTATTATATAGCAGGGGGCCTTCTGATAGAAACAAAACATGCCAATAAGAGAGTGTCATGCATAAGAGAGTGCCATGCAGCTCCCCTGTAAGACTCAGTGAGTCCATCGAGGCTGGAAAGATACAATATTTTGTAGGTGTTTTCTCTTTGTAGCGTAGATTGACTTCAAACCCATGGCAACCCTCAAGTCTGGGATCACAGACATGAGTCACCATGCCCAGTTCATAGGTGTGAAATTCTATTTTCCCTTTACTCTGCAACAGCTCATCTCCTCTCTCCATTTCCTTGAAAGTATTTTATTCAGCACGCCCTCAATTCAATTTAATTCTCTTCACAGAACTTCTAGAGCCCTTGAAACCCTTGACCAATAACAGTCCAATTTAATTTTCAAATTGCTTTTCTGTCTGTTATTATCTCTAGTGAATGAATTTAGGGCTTTATCCACCCATGGAAATGTGTAAATCACCTTCTGTGTTTGGTTTTATTGAATTACCTTCTGTAGTTTGCTTATTGAGGTTGAATTAATCCATACATGAATTATAATAACCCCTTTTTACTTTCCCAGGGGGTATAGTTATAAAAATTATGTCCGAAATCCACTTTTGCTTTTCATGTTTGATTCTGTATTTCTAGACACGCTGGAATAAAAGTCTCTGATTATAGCTTTCATATACTTGCTGCTCTTCCAGATTATAGCTCACAGTTCTCTAAAAGACCCTAGTTCAAAGGTTAAGACACTAGGACTTTGGGCCTGGAACACTCTTGCTTAAGCAGTTGCCCCAGGGTGGAATATGGAGAACCATTTCCAGGTGTGCCTAGAACTCTCAGAGTAGAGTGCTGCAAGGGAAGCAGAGAGTCCTGGGGACAGACATCCCACGGGGAGAGCTGGCCCCTCGGGCCTGCTGGGTCAGGCTCAGCAGCCCTCACCTGCCTCAGGTCTCTATCCATCTTCTTCTGCTGCAGCTGGCCTTGTTTCGAAGCCCGCTGGGCCTCTTCTGTTAGGAGCTGCAGTCTTTGTTCTTTTTGCTCCACGTCTTTTAGGAGCTTCTCCATGCCAGATGTTTTTATGCTATCCAGCTGCTGCCGAGTGACAGAGTCCTGAGTCACTCTGTACTCCAACTCCCTCAGCAGCTGAGCCTGCAGCAAGGGAGGGCCAAGACAAGAAAAAAAGGAGTCAGCAGCAGGCAACAGAGGCAATTGAAGCTAGGTGACATAGCGCCATCTCAGCATGGCTACCTGTGCTGTTCTTGGGCTCTAGGGACAGTAGCCTGACTATTTGGTCCTGGTCTGGTAAGCAGGGTCTAGGATCTTGCCTCACCTGGTACTCTCTGGACTGGCATTTCTACTATGAACCCCAAGGCATCAAAGGGATCAGAACTCACAACGAACTGTAATGAGATCCAGGGTGTGCTAATGCCCCTACAGAGTATTATCAGGTGGGAAACGAATTTCTCAGAATTAAACGCAGGATGATGATGTTCATACTAATTAACTGTCCACCAAATGCTCATATTGAGTACAAGCTGTATGTGCATTGCCATAAAGTCTTTCTCGTGGAGACCAGCAGTGAGTCTCCAGCTCCCCCTTGCCTCTGAGGCAGCAAGGACTCTTCATAGAAATGAAGTTAGTGATGAAGGGTGCTTCTGACTTGGGCTGTCTTCGTTTTCAAAATGTGTCTGGGGAAATCAGATTTTGGAATGTTAAGGAAAGAAAAGTGGAGGGCTGGAGAGATGGCTCAGCAATTAAGAGCACTGACAGCTCTCCCAGAGGTCCTGAGTTCAAATCCCAGCAACCACATGGTGGCTCACAGCCATCTGTAATGAGAACTGATGTCCTCTTCTGGTATGTCTGAAGACAGCTACAGTGTACTCATATACATTAAATAAATAAATAAATCTTTAAAGAAAAGAAAGAAAGAAAAAGAAAAATGGAGCTGAGCATGATGTGAGCCAGCCTGGGCTACAACCCTGTCTCCATAACAACGACAAAAAGTAAACATGGGGGAAAAAGAGGAGGAGGGGAGAAGAAGGAGAGGAGGAAGAGGAGGAACAATGTAGTGTCTGTTTGGGATTTGTTTATTTCCCAGCTGAATGGAAATGAGGAGATGGTCACTCCTCAGTATGGTTGAGGAGACTTTTTTGGTTTTTTTTTTCGTTTGTTTGTTTTTTTATTGTAGATACGGGGGAGAGGACATCTGGAGGCATCTGGAAGAGTCCAGAGCAGGGAGAGAAAGTCGTAGACTAGACATGGCCAGTAGACTGAACCAAGTCATGAGAGAAGGGTGAGGAAGACTGAGAGGGGAAGCAAAGAAAGATGGAGCAAATCGAGGGGACCAAGAGAGAGCCAGGTAGCCAAGAGAGCGAGAGAGGAGGTAGCCAAAATGGCTGGGTTACATAAGCAATGAAGAAGCTGGGGGCAGGGGAGGGAGGCTCAGTGGCTGGAGGGCTTGGGGAGGACGGGGAGTGCTGAGAGCTGCTCTGGACAGGCTACTTGAGATGCTGGGAGGGAGGTGCTGATGCGCACCCCAGTTATCCTTTGTCCCGAGTCTCTTTCGAAGCCCTGGTGACTGTTGCAGTTGCCACCGTGTTCCTTCCATAACCACACCGGGCTGCCTACCTCTGGGGCTGTAGGTACCTGGGTCTCATTCTGTCGACATAGCTGCCTGTTGTCAGTCTGAGCCTTGCTCAGGGCTTGCCTTGCAGCCAGGAGCTGTTGATGAAGCAAAGCCACTTCTTGCTCTGCCATTAACTTGATTCTCAGGCATTCCTTCTTACTGTGAATAGATTCCTGCGCATTGCAAACAGGGGGAGAGGAAGTGAGCTTCTTCTTCTTTTTTTTTTTTTTTTTTTTTTTTTGTGGTTTTGATCTGAAGCCTTGGCTAAGACCTCACTCGAGGGCCCTTCTTTCTGCCTATGGAGCGGGGCTCTTGATAGTCATTGCCTGTGTCGTGTGAATCTGGTTATGGAAAGCCCAGCAGATCAGAGTAAATCCAGACCCCAGGAAAGTGCAGCTTCTCCAACCAACACCAACAAGTGCTTTGTGTCCAACACATTTAAAGCAGACTTTCCTCTTACCACGTTCTTACTTCATTTCCCTCGGATTATCAAAGACAAAATCCAAAGCTAGCAGCCTCAAACCTTTAATCAACACCTCCCTTCTGTCTCTTCACCATCCTTAAGCACCTTTCTTTCATCTCCATGGCTGGTCGCACCTGTCTGTTTTCTGTTTCTCCCAACACTCAAAGGTTGCCTATTCCCTGGGGGAGGCAGGGTGGAGATCAATTGCCAATTGCCAGATTCTTATGCGAGGCTGGGCCTGCCACCTGCCACCAGGGTTGCAGCTGCAGAAGCACCGTGTGTGTGTGTGTGTGTGTGTGTGTGTGTGTGTGTGTGTGTGTGTGTGTGTGTGTGGTGTGTACGCGCGCGCGTGTGGGAGGAGCCTCTCTTTCACACTTACCTTCTCTGCCCTGCTCAGCTGACCTCTGAGGTGGGCCTGCTGTACAGCCAGGCGCCAGCGGCCCAGGCTGCGCGCTTTGCACAGGAGAGCAGCCAAGGCGCAGCCGTCGTCCCGCTCCAAGGCACACAGCTGCTCCTGCCAAGAAGGCCTACTTTTAGAACAGGCCACGCTCCTTTTCCTAACACCAGAAACATGGCTTCCAGAAAAACACATTACCATGTGGAGCCCACCCCAGGACCCCTTTTAAAATGTCTAACCCCTTTGGAATTCTAAATGGGTCAGTGGTGGGCTTGGGAACTAGGAAGGAAGGCAGCGTGGGTTTACGTACTTCGGCTGGTACTCTGGCTGCGTTCTCTTTTGTTTCTCCCTCAGGCCTGGCAGAGCCCCAGGCTTTCTTTAGCTGCTTCACATTGGCAGTCCCTTCGGCTCTCACTTCCCCGATGAGCTCACACACTTTCTGGATCAAATTAAACTGGTTCTCGTCCAGCTTCTCCTGAAAATTGCAGACTCAGGTCAAGAAGTGGTGTGGAGGGCAAGCCTGAAACGCCCTCCTCCCAGACAGTTTTCTTCATGGGGATTACAAGGCAGGCACATTCGAGGCCCTTAGCCAGAGGGGCTCCAGCTTTGGTTCACCCACAGGTTCTAGAACATGCCTTATTTGTCAACACCGTCTGGTACACTGAGCCAGGACAGTGGGCAGTCATGGGAGGTGACAGGAAATCTACTGGTTAAATCAGGTTAGTTGGTAAAGGTGGCTTTACGGCTCCCAGGTTGATGCAGAATCTGATGAGTCCTTACGGCTGATGAGGCACCACGGAGGAATTTCATTAAATAAGGATAAGTGGAGGAAGACAATGGGTTGGCTGCCTCCTTAGGCTCCAGCGGGAACCTGGGGATGAGACGTTCTGTCCCGAGTGGCTGTGGCTAATGGCTAATGATGTCACAGGACGCTTATGTAAGTTAGTACTGCAGACTCAGGGCTGAGAGCTGAATCGTGGCTCCTCCCAAACTCTCGGAGTCAACCTTAAATGTCTGAAGACATGCGAGCTTTTCATAGGAGTGGGTTTTGATCCCAGGGAGACTGTGCCCTGTAAGAGCAGAGAGGGCCATCTTTCTCTTTCTCGCTGCAGAGAGGAGGCAGCTCTGGTCCACTAGCAAGGGGACAACCCATAGGGCACACCATGTTCGCGTACCCTCAGCGCTGACCTGGCTTCTAGAACTGTGAGAAAATAAACCGTGCCTTAACTCCTCAGTCTATGTCATTTCCTTGCGGCAGCCTCAGCAGACTAAGATGCTTAGAGTCCCAGGGCTGAGAAAAGGGCGTACGGACATCTTTCCAACTCCGAGCCACTTCCTCGGAGAGAAAGGCAGGAGGACAGTGCCCAGTTAGAAACTATGGCAGGAAGCCTGGCCAATTGGTTACCAATGGGAATATTGCCATTACCTTGGGACCAAGGACTTGGACAGAGATTCCCTACTTATGAGGGGAGGGGGTTGGTAGAACTCCTTCAGTCTGGGAGAAGAGTTCACCTTATCTTCTTATGCCTACATGTTTACTTTGGAAAGGTTGGCTTCTGACTTTTCCTGTAGCTCTAGGCTCAGTTCGTTTTGAATCTGTTCTTTTTTTAAAGATTTGTATGCTTTTATATTTTGCAATAAGAAGAAATCTCTAATACTCCCTGGAAGGTAAAGACAGAGCATTGAGTGGGAGCTCCTGTTAATAATACAACACTAGGGTCTGTTCTGGAATTCCCAGGGAAGGGAGGGAGATACAGTATCGAGTAGGGCTGTCTCTAAGAGGGTGGAAGGTAAGAGATTAAGTGGGGCTGGCTCTAAAGAGTACTGAGTAATGCAGAAGTGGGCTGGGGAAGAAAGCTATGGAGTGGGGCATTGCAGGTGTGTGCTGAAACCCTAGGGTGGGGTGCCCAAGCTCCCGATGGTCCTGTTAGGTACAGGACATCTGTCTCCCTGATGCCCAAACAGTCTTATACAGTGACTAGCTTCCACAATGATGTAACAATTTCTCTTTTGAGGAACTCCATAGTTGAAGGTTGGTAGCTCCCTAATGTGGGAGAAAGGCAGAAGGGCATTTTGAGGGTCAAGGAGATCTGTGAAAACTAGTTCAGTTTCCAAACCATCAAGCTCTCGGGCAGCTGTTCCCTCGGGCAGAGGGGTTTTTTGCTTACTCATTTGGGTGTCTCACTTAAGGGAAAGAGCAGTGGTAGACATTGGTGGGAGGAAAGAACTGATTTCCACCTGTGTGCTATGACATGCGCACACTAACAGAACACACAAACACACACAAATGTAAATAGAACAAGATAAAATAATGACACCCTGCTGCTAGCTCTCTCAGTAGCCAAGGCTTCCGGTTGGCCGGGTGTGGTGCACGTCTATAATCCCAGCAGAAGGGAGGCCGAGCCCATCGGTTTTGACTTTGAGGTTGTTATGGGCTACGGAACAAATTCCAGGGCAGCCAGGGCTACCTAACAAGACCACAATTTAACAAAACAAAACCCACAACAAAACAAAAACCTTCTAGCTTAAAATTTTGGGCTCAAGAATCACTCGGCACCTCAAAGTGCATCCCGCCCGGGGCCCTCCGTGTGCAGCTATGGGCTTTCCAAGGCACAGGTGAGTCTTACCTTTATGTGTAAGCAGGTCATAAACAAAGCCTGCACCAATTCTCCGTACTCTTCCTGCACCTCTTTTCTAATCTGGATTTTCAGGTTTCGATTCTCCTCCTCCAGGTCTGTGAGCTGGGCCCTCAGAGCTGTGATCTCCATAATCATGTCATGGCTGAGCTCGGCAATCTGTCAGAAAGGACGCAGAATGAGGTCAGGCTAGCAACGGAGGGATTCCACACTGGCTTTTCCTTGACCCCCCCCCCCAACCAAATGTCATTTCATCTTTGAAATGTCTTCTACCTGATGTCTTAAAAAAAGAAAGAAAGAAGCCATGCCCACAAAATTCTGCTAAATAACAATGCCCCAATAACACATAACAGAGACAACTTAAAAAAAAAAACTTTAGAAAAAAAATGCCCCTTAGGAAGACCATTACACAGAGTGAAATTACAGCCCTCAAATGTGCCTGCATGGGTCTGTCTCGATGGACAAGACTTCTGCAGGCAACACGAGCTTCCGGTGGACTGAGTGTAATAAACTGACCCACCTGGCCAGCACAGTCCTCAGGGAGAACTTGACTTCTTCGTAGGGAGTCTACCTCCTGGGGAGAAGAGGGCAGGGCTCAGTCAACACAAATGCAACCCCTTCCAGTTGGTGTTTACTCAGCCTCATTCCAAAACCCTCAGTAGCCTGGGCCATGCTTGGTACTTCGTTAGACTTTGTACTCTCTTCCTCCCTCCCTCTCTCCCTCCCTCCCTCCCTCCCTCTCTCCCTCCCTCCCTCCCTCCCTCTCTCTCTCCCTCCCTCCCTCCCTCCCTCCCTCTCTCCCTCCTTCCCTCCCTCCCTCCCTCTTTCCCTCTCTCCCTCCCTCCCTCTCTCCCTCCCTCCCTCCCTCCCTCTCTCCCTCCCTCCCTCCCTATTTCCTTCTCTCCCTCCCTCCCTCCTTCTCTCCCTCCCTCTCTCCCTCCCTCCCTCTTTCCCTCTTTCCTTCTCTCTCTCCCTCCCTCCCTCCCTCCCTCTCTCTCTCCCTCCCTCCTTCCCTCCCTCTTTCCTTCCCTCCCTCCCTCTCTCCCTCCCTCCCTCCCTCCCTCCCTCCCTCTCTCCCTCCCTCCCTCCCTCCCTCCCTCTCTCCCTCCCTCCCTCCCTCCCTCCCTCTCTCCCTCCCTCCCTCCCTCCCTCCCTCCCTCTCTCTCTCCCTCCCTCCCTCCCTCTCTCCCTCCCTCCCTCTCTCCCTCCCTCCCTCCCTCCCTCCCTCTCTCCCTCCCTCTCTCCCTCCCTCCCTCCCTCCCTTCCTCTCTCTCTCCCTCCCTCCCTCCCTCTCTCCCTCCCTCCCTCCCTCCCTCTCTCCCTCCCTCTCTCCCTCCCTCCCTCCCTCCCTCCCTCCCTCTCTCCCTCCCTCTCTCCCTCCCTCCCTCTCTCCCTCCCTCTCTCCCTCCCTCCGTCTCTCCCTCCCTCCCTCCCTCTTTCCTTCCCTCCTTCCCTGCCTCCTTCCCTCCTTTCTCATGTACTCCAGACTGGCCTTGAACTTAATATATGGCTGAGGGTGAACCGAACCTTCTCATCTTCCTGCCTCTGGCTCCCAACTCCTGGGTTACAAGGCTGCAGCACTCTGGGCAGTTAAACTTTGGGGTTTCTAACCACACATCCAAAGATAACTGCAAGCCAGGTGGGACATGCTCGTAATCCTGAGGCTGCTGCTCAGAGAGCCAAGATGAACCAGAAGCTCCAGGTTCTACTGAGAGACAATATCCCACTTCTGAGAACTGACACCCACATCAACATGTGCGCATGCGTACACACAAATTAACAACCCCACAGTGTAATTTCCAGGCTTCTACAACAATACAGAGTTCAACTATGGGGGAGTCATCAACTGTGGGCAAGTCCAGGACTCCCTGATTAATATTTTAATGCTTCATTTAGGTTTTTGGACAATTTCATATTTTTCCCTTGAGTATAAAATAAAATTATGTGGACCTTTAGATATAATCTATTTTGAAACAGTATGTACATATATGATCCTTTTGGTACTATGACCTAGTTCTCAGGAGGTCTCAGCACTAAAACTGACCCATGATATGAAGACAGACAGACCAACACACACACACACACACATTGTGTATATATATATATATATATATATATATATATATATATATATATATATATAGAGAGAGAGAGAGAGAGAGAGAGAGAGAGAGAGAGAGAGAGAGATTTTCTCTCCAAAGGCTCTCCAGGTCTTACTCCTGGTAACAACGTCTATCTTAGAGTTTCCGTTGTTGACAGACACTATGACCAAAGTAACTCTTATATTGGGACAACATTTAATTGAGACTGGCTTATAGGTTCTGAAGTTCAGTCCTTTATCATCACGGTGGGAAGCATGGCAGCATCCAGGCAGGTGTGGCACTGGAGGAGCTGAGAGTTTGACATCTTGTTTGAAGACAACATCCTCAGGCAGCTAGGAGGAGGGTCTCAAAGCCCACACCCACAGTGACACACTCCCTCTAACAAGGCCACACCTCCTAATCGTGCTACTCTCTGGGATAAACGTATTCAAACCACCACACTCTACTCCCTGGTCCCCACTGGTTTGTTCAAACAGACGATTCTATGGAGGCCATACCCAGCCATAGCATAATGAGAAGTATATTTAGTCCAACTTCAAAAGTCTCATAGCCTATCACAGTCTCAACATTGTTCAAACTCCAAAGTTCAAAGTCTCTTCTGAGATCCATGCAATCTCTTACCTGTAATCCCTTAAGAAATCAAAATTAAAAAGCAGATCACATACCTCCAACATCATAAGATATACATTACCATTCCAAAACATCATGGTGAGGAAATACTGGAACAAGCAAGACAGAAACCAGCTGGGAAAACTCCAGACTCAGCATCTCTATGTCTGATCTACCTCCAACTCCTTTCATCCTTGTTAACTGCTGTTGGCAAATCTGGCATTCTGCAGCAACAAACTTTGTTCTCTTGGGCTGGCTCTGCTCCCTGTTAGCAGCTGTCCTTGGCAGGTATCCCACAGCCCTGACATCTCTTAAAAGACGTATCAACTTTACAGCTTCTTGTTTCAGTGTCTAGGATCCACACACGATCTTCTGGGCTCTTCCAAAGAGCTTCGGTCACTTCTCCATCTTTGTGCTTTTTAGCACTTGATGCTCCGATTGACTCCACTCCACTGTCACTACTGTTCTTGGTGGCCATCCTATGGTACTGACATCTCCAATGTGCTGGGGTCTTCCCCTGAAACTAAGCTTCACCAATAGCCTCTCATAGGCTCTCTTCATGGTGCCAAGCCTCAACTCCTTTGCATGACCCCTTCAGTCCTGGGCCATCAACTGTGACTGAGGCTGCACCTTCACCAAAGGCCTTCCATAGCCTCTCACAGTGCCAAGCCTCAGCTGCTTCCATGATCCTGTTATCTTTAAAAACCAGTACCACCTGGGTGACCTTTACAGATCACCAAGTCCAGCTGCCAGAGAGAGGTCTATCTTTGGAACACAGCTTCTTTGTGCTCTCAGAAAGCACTTCCCAGAACATTTCACCTCAGTGATTCTTAATCAATGCTAATTTCTTAGCTTCGGCTAACCAGTATCAATTGTCCAAGTAGCCTCTTCTCTTGACTATAAAGCCAGAGCCACATGGTGAAGCTGCCGAGTTCTGTGGCTGGAGTTGGAACATGGCCCCAGTGTTATTACATCATCACCAGCTTTCTGTTTTCCAAATCCTTCACTGCCTTAGCTAGGAACTTGCTCTGTAGACTGAGCTTCAATTCTGAGATCTGCATGTCTCTGTCTCCTGAGTGCTGAGATTAAAGGCTTGTGCCACCTTGCCTGGACTTCAGCATTTTTTCACCTAGAATTTGCCCTGTTCTAGGTTGTCCTTGAATTTAGAGATCTGCTTGCTTTGTCTCCTGGGATTAAAGGTGTGTACCACCAAGTTTGGGCCTAAGCTTTTCATGGCCAGTATTTCTCAAGATCCCTATCAAAAGTTGGTGTCATCCTATGTCAGGATCTGGATCAAAAATCTTTACCTTCCAGCCTCAAGATCCGGATCATAAGTGTGCCCTCCATTTCTGCATTGTAGTTCATTCCAGATTAAAAGTCAAAATGAAATCAATAACCAGGCAGTAATGCCTAGCATAATATATAACTGTTCGTTGTACAACTGTAAACACAAACAATAAGTTTGGCTGGTGGGATCTTGCCCTGAGGTCACCACTCCCTTAATCTGTTTATCTCTTTGACCACAGGATTTAGTTCCGTTGCACTTTTTGGTGCTGTTTTAAATAGTCGAACCATAAATTGTGTTTTTTCTTTGTAGCTGACTATGCTTGATCAAAACACACTGCATGGGACAAAGGACAGAGGACAAAGTTTATGCTGGGTGCTTCTGAGACTTTCTTTGTCAATGCAATTATTGTGAGTCTCTTCACCTTAGCCTCAGACAGATCCTTCAGATAAGGGCAAAAATTGCTCCATTGTTCACAAAACGTCATAAGAATGATCTCTGGAGTTCAAATCATCCTCAGCACCACTGTCTTTCATATTCCTACTAGGATGGCTCACCAAGTTCCATGTAACTTTAATTTTTTCAATGCCCACTTTTAACGATGGTTCTTAAACACTTTAACCTCCCCTCTAGCCCACCACCCACCAGAGGTAGTGGAAAAGAAAGGTTATGGAGCAAGTGGACCTGTTTGGAGCAAACTCTAGCTGCATTGTCAGAAAACCAGAAGCTTCCATTTACAGGGCAGCAGTGGCAGCTCCAACCACAAATACTCCACAAATACACCAGCGTCAAGTTTGGTGGAGTCAGGATAGCAAACAGCTATAAAATCAGCAGCAGTGGCAATACCTAACAGAGACAGCTAGGCCTCAGCTGAATTGGCATGAGTCAGCAGGAGGTATCAGGGACACCAGGGACACCAGGAGACATTCTCAGCTGTGCCTCTCAATGAGTGGAAGATCAGCAAAGACTCAAGATCAAGAATCATTGCACAGCTAACTCTACAAGCAAACCCTTTTCCCAGTCTGCTGAGCCCTATTTATACTCCCTCCAAACATCACGTGTCTTCCACAGGTGTTCCCTTACCATGTGTCTTACGTCAGCATGAGAGTCTGACTTAGCAAGACTTCACATAAGTCTGTATCAGCTGACATCACTCTGCGAATAAGCCTGAATCTGAAGAAGTGGTAAGAAGTCTCAGCACACCACCAGAAGTATTTTGGTGTGTTTCTGTCTATGGAGTCACAACAAATGGAGCTCAACTATGCAGTAGAAGGTGGACCAATGCATCTGTGTCATTAGCGAAGAACCCTTCATCACACATCCTTCCATGTGCTTGCTTTAGGAGAACATCCTTTCACCTGTGTCTGCTTCAGCAAAATGTTCCTTCATGAGTCTGCCTGAGCCTTTTACCTGTGTCCACTTCAGGAGAACACTCTGCCTTGTGTTTGCCCCAGCAAAATACTGTCCAGCACAACTGACTCTCCAAAGAACCTTTAACTTTTAAATTCAATCCCATTTAAAGCATCCAATGGCTTTCCAAATCCAAAGTCCCCAAATCCACATTCCATCAAACAAAAGCATGGTCAGGCCTATTACAGGAATACCCTACTCCTGGTACCAACTTCCGTCTTAGGGATTCCATTGCTGTAAAGAGACACCACAACCGAGGCAATTTTTATACAGGACAACATTTAATTGAAGGCTGGTTCACAGGCTCTGAGGTTTAGTCCATTATCATCATAGCGGGGAAACGTGGCAGCATCCAAGCAGGCATGGAGCTGGAGAAGGAGCTGAAAGTTCTTGTTCCAAAGACAAACAGACAACAGCTAGGATGACATATGCACATGGCACAATGACAAAGCCCATGCACACAATGACATACTTCCTCCAACAAGGCTACATGTAGTCTAAGACCACATCTCCTAATAGTGCCACTCCCTGGACCGAGCATATTCAAGCCTCCCACCCCCATTGGTCACATCTTGTATCCTTTATAATCCTCTAAAGCCTACATTTTATTGCTGCTAGGACTGTCACCTTAGCAACCGAGAGTGCCAGGGCCCAGGAAAAGAAACCAATAGACAGAAATGTGGAGGGCACCAATGCCTCCCAGGTTTGGCATAAGAACATCTCTCCTCACCCAGATTTTCTTTGCCTGGTGACTCTGGGGCTTTCAGACCCACAAGCTTTCTTCTTCACACTTCTCTGGGCACCTACCTGCTCCTTCTGGCTAAGCTTCTGCCTGGCATGCTGCAGGACATGCTCATAACACATGGAGTAGGTCTCAAAGTTGCTGCGTTCTCGGGCCATCACATCACAGCCCAGGGACAGGAGACAGGTTTCAAGGTGCTCCCTCCGGAATGTGATCTGAAAAGGAACGGTGTGTCTTTCAGCAGCCCCACCACAGCCTCTGGCCAGCCGCATCAAGCAAGGGCTTGAGGAACATGTTGCTTTGGCTCATGGATACATTTTATTTCTTCTCAACACTAAACCCTTGACTGGAAATGCCTCTCTTAGCTTTTCTCTGAACCTTTGCAGAGCCAGAGACCAGAGAAGAAACAGAAGCTGACCGTGTGTCTCAGCCATTAATGGTTATATAAGACAGAGCAATAAACTATTAAAGTGCTGGGTTTAGTTCACCTTTCAAAGGAGGTAAATGAATTGGCCGGGTTTGAACTTATGTCTAGAAACTACTCTGAGTTCTGTGGAGAAGTCTGGAGACAAGGCAAGAGCAGCTCCTCAGTCAATGTTCACAGTATGATCCCCACTTCCTGCATCAGGACCCTAACATGCCTGAATAGTGCACTTCACCTTGCCCATCCAAATTCTACCTGGCCCTCTTCCTACATGGCTACCTCTTGGTCTCTGCCACACCAGGGGTATTCATATCACGTGTGAGGTCTATGCTCACTCTGAGGAACACAGTCACATGAGGGATGAGTCATGTGATCAGCAGATCATGCAGATCAGTGGTTCTCAACCAGTGGATTGCAACCCTTTCAACGGGAGTTGGCTACCTAAGCCCATCGGAATGCACAGGTATTTATGATTCATAACAGTAGCAAAAATACAGTTATGGAGTCACAACAAAAATGATTTTGTGGTGTGTGGCAGGGTCACCAATACACGAGGGACTGTATTACAGGACCAGTATTAGGAACAGTATTCTGTTCTACTGGAACCACTGGCCTAGATGGAAGCCTAGGGTTCTGAGTTGGCATCTCCCTATGTCCGAGGGGAAAGGGTTAGGCTGTGGGTGGGCCAAATAGGGGTATTTCCTGAAGCATGGGGCATCTTACTCTGCTCTAAAGCACATGGCTCTCTTCCCTTGATGCTTCCTGTAGAAGACTGGGCACACTCTTTGAAGAGGTAGCCATGAAGGGACAGTAAAGAGTCCCCCTCACAGCAACTTAGCTTTAGGCTCTGGAGAGAACTGAGAGCAAGTCTGAGAAAGGCAGGCCCATGAGTCTGCCCTAGCTCTAGCTCATTGCTGTGATAAACACCAATCAAAAATAACTCTTGGAGGAAGGAAAATCCATGGTTTCCACATCTAGATGACAGTCCAGCATTGAAGGAAGTCAGGGCAGGATGCTGAGCAGGAACTGAAAGCAGAACACACAGAGGACCAGAGCTTGGTGGCACTCTCTTAGTTATCATTTTTATATAGGCCAGCATCACATGCCTAGGGATGGTATTGCTCACAGGCCAACGTAATGAAGGCAATTCATCACCGGAGGGTCTCTCTTCCCAGGTGACTCTAGTCTGTGTCAAGTTGGCAATCAAAACCAGCCAGCATTGCGTCTGACTGAGTTCAGGTGTATACCCCCTGTGTAGACTTCAGGGCCTGTATGTGAATCTGAGGTCTTTCTTGGGGAATCAATCCCAAGATGCAACCTGTCATCTTACATGAGCTTCTTCTGTGACAATTTCAGGATAAACCAAGAAAGCTTCCTACTTATCGGCTTTCTGCTGCAAAAGCCAGGCTGTTCTTGGGAGCAGTCATGGTCCCCTGGCTCTGATCTGCTTGTCCATAGAGGGCTCAAGACACTGTCCTGTCGGTATGACTTCATGGCTAAATTGATCTTCAGAGAAAACCCACAGTGGATTCTGTGAATTGCGTAGAAAGTAGGAAAGATGGTGGAGAGGGAAGAGACCTAGCATGGGGAAAGGGCTTCAGAAGCAGATCCAGAATTCCCAGGAGGAGAACAATCTACAGTTCTAAGCCTTCCTTAGGAAGTCATGGGAAGACTCCTATGAGTTTATCTTTAGGGAATAATGTGCTTTGGATCTCAAATGGTCCCCAAAGATCAAACACTAAAGGCTTGGTCCCCAGCTATGGGCTTTGGTGGGGTATAAATGTACTTTTGAGGGTTGAGATTTCATCAGAGTATTGCCTCATTGATTAAGTTGAACTTGATGGCATTATTCCAAAGTGATGGAAAGTAGAATGTGGACCTTAGATGGAGGAAGTAGGTTTCAGGGGCTGTGTCCTTGGAGGGGTCAATCTTGCCCCAGGTTCCTTATTCTGTTTCTTTGCTTGCTGGCTGGCTTGAGGTGAGCACCTTCCCTGTGCTATGTGCTTCCTCCATATTTCTGTTGTGACACAGGCCCAAAAGGAACCAAGCCAGCTGGTGGGAGCCCCTGAAATCATGAATTGAAAGAAAACCCCTCCAAGTTATCCTGGAAATTGTGTCACGGTGGAGACATGGAAAGGCAATGAAGTTGTATGCAATGTTAATGTAAGCATCTTAATGTGCTTCCCGGTAGGAGAAAAAAAATAAAATCAGCCTCACGTAGCTTATCAGGGGGATGAGTTAAACCCTGGTTCATCTACAGGGAGTAATACTGACAACCGTGTATAATATAAAGATAGCACACATATCTATCTCTACGTATCTATGTCTCCATTCACACACACACACACACACACACACACACAGAAGATACTATTGTTTATTTATTTTATGTATTACGTCTGATATATATATGTATATATAATATTATATATATAATCTTATGTGCCTGGTGCCTACAAAGGCCAGAAGGTGCTGATCACCTGGAACTGGAGTTGTAGGTAGGAGGCTGTAAGCTACCATGAGAATTCTGGGAATCAAGCCCAGGTCTTTTGAAAGAGAAGCCAGGTCTCTTAATCACTGAGCCATGTCTTCAGCCTCATATAAAGATATTTATAATACATGATCAACTTCAAAAAAATTCCACCATTTAGAATAGGTCATAAAGGAAGGGGCCTATAATATGGCACCATGGGAAAAGGTGCTTGCCAATAAGTCTGGTGACTTAGACTTGACCCCACAATTCACACCATAGAAGGAGAGAATCAACTCCCACAAGGTGTCTTCTGGCCTCTACATATGTGCTATGGTGCATGTGTACGAGCACACACACACACACACACACAAAACAAATAATTAATCAATATAAAAATGGCATATAATAAACAAATAATGTAAAAATGTCATGCAAGACAATCTTTATAAAGCCCATGAATGGAAAACGGTTAGTAAAGTTTAAAAGGAAATGTGCTAAAATAATAAGAGATTACTAATGAGTGGTAAAACTCTGAGCGTGTGTTCTCCTGGATCATACTTCTGTTTTCTTCTTTGGGTTTTATTCTTATTTTCACGAGAATGTGTGTTTTGCTAGTTACAGATGGTTGTGACGTGACCCATGATCACAGTTTGTACATGTAATCAGGATAAATTTCACATAAAGGATACATACTAAAAGTTATGTATTCAAAAAGTCACTGATCGTATCAGCCTGGTAGGATGAAATGAAGATTTATCCTTGGAATCTGAGGTCAGTTTCTGCTTGTGTGAGAGGGAACCAGCCACAGGCAGGCAAAAGACCAGAGTCCTAGGATTCGTTCTCCAGGGTCCCCCTACCCCCCTTAGATAAGGCCCCTTGGTGGGTGGAGTAAGGCAGGTCATCCGGCCCCTGCCTCCCTCTGAACCTTTGACCTGTGAGCACCAGGAAGCTACTGGAGCAATACCAGGGATTCTGAAGCTCTCTCTGTTTGGAAAAGGCTTAGTAATAGCAAAGGGAACTTTCTGGTTTGACTCTGCTGAAGCCTGGAACCATGAGAAGTCATAGCCAGGGTGGTTAGAGAGGGTGTGGCCAATGACCTCACCTCAGGCCATGCTGGAAGCCTTCCCTAGTGACTCATCCCTTACTGGCCAGGCAATTTTTCCTGGAGGGAGCACAAGTCAACAAGGCTTCCATCAGCTCTACAGCAATCATCATGGCCCTCTGCCAGGGGCTCCCTCACTGGCAGGACAGGGCTTTTCCTCGGCAGGAGTAAGAAGCCCCTGGAGAATTTAGATGACACAGTGGGGGTGGGAGGTTGCCAGAACTCTACCCCTAAGCACTTCTCCAGGGGAGCCAGAGAAGTTTCACTGCTTCCTTCTCCCAGGATGCTCCGCGCAGAGGCAACAGCAGTTGGGCAGAAAGCCCCACTCTGGGAGCTCTCAGCTCAAATGAGGTGCTCTGTGAGACTCTGACACTTGGGGTGGAGTAAAAGGTACTCTTATGTGAACAGGGGCGTGGGGGGCTTGTCTGACATGGGCCCCCGTGATGGGTGCTGTGGCCATCAGGTAAGAAAGGAAGGCTTCAGGTCTGCTTTACACACTGCCCTTGGCCTTCCTGGACCACACAAAGCCTCTTGTACAGCAGATGCTGGACCCTGGCACTCCTGCTGGCACGCCCACAGTCTCTTACTGCACGGCTATCTTTCAGGGTCACTGTAAAAGTTTCTCCTGCCTGTGGAAAGAGTTAGCTCGACCAGGTTTACCCCTCCCACTCCCGCACACCAGCCCACATTTTCCCAGTAAGCACCACTACCTTCCCCAGGACTGGCTCCCTGGCCGCTTGCACTGCGTTGGCTGGGGGAACAGTAGATTACTCTGTGCAGATTGTTCAAGACTGCCAGTCTTGGGTGAGGCCTGGCGGGTGCCAAGGCTGATTATGTGTCCCGTGGCTTTATAGGCGTGTGCCACCCACCACACCAACACAGTTTGTGCAGTATCAGGCACAAAGTATCCTGGAGGTTTCTAAAACACTGCTGCTGTTGGTGCACTATTTACTCTGAGGCTGACTCCCAAGGGTTGTACACAGGGACACCGGAACCCAGCCCTAACCTGTGCTCCAACACTCGCCCTCACTCACCCACCTCTGCTGTGCCTTCAGTTCCCTGACAGTCTTCCTTCATGTTGTCAGCTCCTCCTTGGGCTTTAAGATATGGCCCCAACAACACTCCTATCAGGCCTGCCTTCATGTGCCCCTCTCCCCATAAATAAATAAATAAATAAATAAATAATAAATAAATAAATAAATAAATAAATGGACTATTTTTTTTAGAAAATCTTCTTTTCAATAAACTCCTGCTCTGTCTCAAGGGGAAACATTAACACTGGTGATGCTGGAGACTGGTTTTCTAGAGACTGGAGAATAGACACCGGTGTGGGTTTTTAAAGAAAGATCGCCAGATTGGCCTGTTTCTCAGGAAGCAGAGCAGACAGTATCCCTGGCTTGCAGCAGGGTGCCTGAGAAGGGGGCTGGAAGAACAGAGGTGCACGGCAAAGTAACCACATGCTCCTGGCCCACGTCTGAGACAGGTGCACAGCCTGGGAGGTCCAGTGTAGGCAGCTTGGGGACTTGGGACCTGACTTCATAGCTACTAATGACTTAAATAAGGATGCTTTACTGCTCAGAGCATCAAGAGGCCGAAGAATGGACCACACTGACCAAGAAGAAGACATGGTTGGGACAGTATAGTGTCTGAGGACAGCATGTGAGCTCCAGGGGACAGACAGCTCTCTGCGTCAGTGTGATGTGGCTGCCCAGCCCAGCACACATCCAGGCAGTGATCGAAGAGAAACATCGAGGCCAAGGTCACGTGAGCTGAGCATGTGACCTAGGATTTAAAGGAGACGGGCCAGGACAGCAGAAAGGAACAGTGGTGGCTTGTTTAGGGGGAGCTGGGTGGCTGAGGACCCCGTGTCACTGCCCAGCTCAGGGCGCATGGAATAAACCAGAAAGGGGCTCAGGAAAGCTCTGCTTCCCAGTCTGCATGTTCTGGTGTGGGGACACACCTGAGGAGGGTGTGTGCAGCCCACCGCCCCTGCTGAACCTTGAAGATGCTCCACCCACAGCAGCACTGGCTCTATTGGGACAGGGTTATGGGAGGGCTCACTGTCAGGGTCAGAACCTTGATCTGTGGGTCTTTGAGGACAGCGGAGCTATGGCAAAGATTCTGTCCTACAGGGAAGACCACATACAACTTAGTAACAGCCAAGCAAACACAGGCTGCCCGGGGTCGGGGCAGTTGGTTGTGAGTGGGCTCTTGGTTCCAGCAGATGAGCAGAGGTTGGTGGTGTACCAGGCACGGACTTGGGCATTGCCAACGTCTCCAAGCATTTCCTGGGTTGCAGATATACATGATAAAGATTTGCTCTGCCTTTGAATCCTACATTTTCTTTCTACAGGTGTTATCCTTATCTGGGTGTGGTGACACATGACTGTGACACAGCAGCTGGAACGTGGAAACAGGAGGATGGCCAGTTGGAGGCCTCAAAATTAAAACCAAAGACCCTTATCCTCAGCGGTAGGCTGGGCATCAGGGCACATGCTCATGTGTGTGTGTGTGTATGTATGTGTGTACGTGTGTATATACATGAGCAGGAGTTCATAATACATATATATGTGTGTATATATATATGGACATATGTACACATATATGTATACATATCATAAAACTTATTCTTTTAACTGTCATCAAAAATGGAGCAATGGCAGCATCATTGCCACAGGACAAACCCCCTTTCATCTCACAAAAGGAAACCCGTACCCACTGAATACCGATTTCCCCCCTCTGTCCCCGGCCCCTGGAAGCCACCATCCTACCATTTTACTCTGGGAGAATAAGGGAGCACCAGGGAGTGTGTTAGATGTAGCCTTTCTCCCTGGGATTCTGTTCAAGGGGAAGCACACACGTTCATTTTGAATTCGTACCTCGGGTCCATCATCCTGGGAATTCTCCATTAGCCTCTGTACAAATCTCTCAACTATCTGGGGTCTCACAACTGAAAAGTTTTCTTTCATCACTTGGTGTTTCCAAAGATCTAGAAAAGAAGCAGATCGGTGTAACATCACAAAACACGGACTGCCACCAAGGGAGAGATGCCACAGCATTCAAAGGACGCACAGTGAGTCTTTCACTTCGAGACTCCCGTGAGGAAGGGGAGGAGGAAGTCAGGACACGAAACCCCTGAAGCAGGGAGGAAGGAAGATCTCTAGCAAGGTTCTTAACAAAAAAGGCTTTGGGGTTTCCCTCCTGAAAACCAGTGAATAACCTGAAGAAATGCCCCAATGCCCTACCCTGGTATTTACCTTCATTAATATCCTGTATTGTGGTAATTTCAGTCTAACACAGCCACGAGAACTAAGCAAGGAAGTTATGGCTGATGCATAGGAGATGAGGCATACATGATTTTATTCAGAGAAATGTTATTTACTGTCATAGAAACTGCAGGAAACTTAGCTTTCTGTGACATGGGGCCATTTATAATTCTGACATCCCATCCAATGGAGTAGTATACAACTGTTCACAGGAAGAAACTCTTTCAATACTGATGGAAAAGATTGATGCTGTGGTGGTTTGAATATGCTTGGCCCATGGGAAGTGGCACTATTAGGGGGTGTGGCCTTGTTGAGGAAGTGTGTCACTGTGAGGGTAGGCTTTGAGGTTCTATGCTTAAGCTCCACCCAGGGCAGAAGAGAGAGACCCTCCTCCTTCCTGCCTTCAGATCAAGATGTAGAACTCTCAGCTCCTTCTCCAGCATCATGGCCTCCCTCATGCTGCCATGCTACCCACCATGATGATAATGGACTGAACCTCTGAAACTGTAAGCCAGCCCCAATTAAATGTTGTTCTTATAAGAGTAGCCTTGGTCATTGTGTCTCTTTATAGCAATGGAAACCCTAACTGAGACAAATGGAATTGATCAAATGCCAATCATGGTAAGTTATGAAGTGGGGACGACAAGGTATAGAACTGGGAACATATAAAAGGACTTAGAGCTGAGGCTCCAGGAATTTTCCCTCCATTCTGTTCTGTCTTCATTTCCCCCTTCCCTGGAAGGCTCACAACAGCACAGCCTCCCCTGTTTTATAAAAATCCTCCTGATTCGCCTCTCACCATCTATTACCCAGTTTCTTTGCACCTTTTCATGGGAAATTCCCAGAAAGCATTGCCATCTCTCAAACCCATCGGTTTTCACTTCCACAAGTTTGGGGGAACCGGTTTTGTTTTAAATACCCACAACTTCCTCCAAGGCCAGAGGCCCGACTTGCCTGCTCGCTTCATAACCTCCCCTGTTGGGGAAGCTCCCCTCTCATGGTGCCAATACACGGTCCAGCCCTGCCTTCCTCTGAGTGGACCGTGTCCTAGCTTTCCTCATGGCTGGCTCTTCTCCTCACGCTCCCTGTGCCCCAGGACTCAGCCACGGCCCAGGGACTCATTTCTGTGCATTTATACATTCACTTTACTGTCTCATCACCTCACAGATGATTTACAGTAATAATAATGATCTCAAGTTTAGGTGAACGTCTTTATTTTAAAGATCACTTAAAACTTAATTTATGCGTACTAATGTCAATGTCTCCTTCCTAAATGGCTCCAGCTCCAGCTTTCTCCATGTCAAAGATAGATCATTCATCTTTCCAATGATCTCAAACACTTGGGGTCACGATGACTGCTCTCTTTCTCACGTTCTACATTATATCTGATCTATCACTGCCATTTCTAAAGCTATCCAACATCTGACCACATTTCTCTGCTTCCAGTTTCAGCAGGGAGGGGCTGGACAGATGGTGCTGATGCTCAAGTGCTTGCCTTGCAAGCCCAGGGCCTGAGTTCAGTACTCAGAGCACACCTATAAAGGTCAGTTAGGTGTGGTAACAGTTTTGTAAACCCATTACTGGGGAGAACAAGACAAGCAGACCCTCTGGGCTCACTGGCCTGTGAGCCCACCTAGCTGGTGAGCTCCTATTTCAACAAACAGGTGGATGATTTCTGACGAACGACACTTGAGGTTGTCCCTGATCTCCACACTGCGTGCATATACATGCACACACATCTAAAATGAAACATAAGCTATCTATCCTGGGCCAAAGGAATCTCAGGGAGAAACTATGGGTATACGGGAGAAGACACACCCACTGCCCCCTCTTTTGTGGAGTGCACCAGCTGTTTCCTGCCCACTGTGGCTTCTTCTTCCTCTTAGGTGAGGGTTTCTGTCACACACCCCAATACTGATGGGGTGGCCATCATACAAGAGTGAGCGTTCATCACCATCTCACAGAAACAGCTGCACCTCCAGGAGTTCTGGACTGCCTTTGAGAAGTCCTGACTTTGAAAATGGAATTCCACATTTTTTCTATAGATAGCTACTTTACATAATAAACCTATGAATCAAGGTTCACAAGATGCTTAGCTCTTTAATAAGACTAAGCATTGATGAAACAGACAGAGCTCATAACTGTCGTGGAAAACTTTTCAGATGAGAACTTGGCTGTCTCTGCTGGCTCTGGGCAGAGGACCACTGTGGTGTGAGTCTGCCTCACACTTCTAGCTTGGGATCAGTTTGGGTTTATTTCTGGCTCCAGCTAAGGAGAAACAGTTTCCTGGAAGATTTCTCGGCTCTTTCCTTACAGGAGAGTTCAAATTAAGATACACAGCTGGACTTACTGGCTGGAGCCAGGGAGAGAGGAAGTCAACCAAGAAATTTCTGGCAAAGAGAGTCGGCCTCCACATCTGTGGCCATGGCCCCTCAACATGAAGCATCAGGAGTGGGGTATGTTCTCTCTGTCTCTTTCTCTCTCTGCTTCTCTCTCTGTGTGTGCTTGTGTGTGTGTGTCTGTGTCTCTCTGTCTTAGTGTATTTCTGCTTGTGTGCACATATGCCTGTATGTAATTGTACAGTGTGTGGGTGTGTGTAGGTGTGGGGGGTATGGGGGTGTGTGCGGGGTGAATGTGGGGTGAGTATGAATGCATGTCAGAGGAGAGGTCAGAGGATAGCCCCCGGTGTTGGCCCTCGACTTGTATGTGTTTGATTTTATTCCAGGCTAGCCTTTGTCTTCACCTCCCGTCCTCCTGGGGGACATGCTAGGATTACTGCCCCAGCTCCAGGTCTCTGTGGTTCTGGGGATTCCCATTTGTGTGGCAAGCACTTCACCCACTCAGTTATCTCCCCAGCCGGAGGCCACAGCTTTACCTTGGGCGGCAGGAAGAAGCACCCTTGCGGTAACACTGCAGTCTTCTCCCTCTCATGCCCTTTGACTTACAGGAGAGTGATTGATTCCAGCCAGATCACTTCCCTTTCTCCCTTCCTGACTGGTTCCCTGTATCTGTAGACGTGAAAGCTGAAGGCTCAACAGCTGCCAGGCAAAGGTGTTCCGCCCTCCTCTCCCCTCCCCCACAGCCAGGGGCCCAGAGTGGGAAGCTTGAAAGGCACACTGAGCTGTGAGTTTTAGTCTCCTATCCCCAATACTAAGTTCCCAAGCAGTTCACTGCTTCCTGGACAGGACTGTGCTGTGAAGGTTCTAGGGTCCAGATTAGGGGACTTTACAGAGATTTCCCGAAGTTTTCCAAACTTACAGGGACACTTCCTACAGACTATCAACTTGACAGAATCTAGAATCCTCTAGGAGACGAACCATGAGCATGTCTATACAGAAGTTTCTAGACATGTTCACTGAGGAGAGAAAACCCACTCTAAATGTGGATGGCAATGCCGGGTGGCGACATCCTGTGGACTAGGACCAAGCTCTCTGTTTCCCTTTCTGTCTCTGTTTCTCTGTCTCCATCTTTATCTGCCTCTGTCTCTCTCTGTATCTCTCTTTTTGTCTCTCTCTGCCTCTGTTCTATCTTCATCTGTTTGTCTCTGTCTGTCTCTTTCTCTTTCTGTCTCTGTCTTTCTTTGTCTCTCTCTGTGTGTGTCTGCCTGTTTCCATGTCTGTCTGTCTCTCTGTGTCTGTCTCCCCTCCCAGACTAGGTGTTCTTGCTACTAGGTCATCCCACCATGATGGCCTGAAGCCTCCAACTGTGAGCCAAAATTAACCCACCTTTCCTTGAGTTGCCGGGCATTTTGTCAGAAGAGCAAAGTAACTCGAGCACTTAGTTTGACATGAAACACTTTATGTTATCCAATATGTTATTTGAAACTTCAATATGTCATTCAATTTTGTAGTTTTAAGACTCAGAGGCTTAGGAGGGCAACTTCAAGGACAGCTTGGGCCACATAGCAAGATTTTGTCTCAACAAAAGCAAGAAAAAAAAGCAAAAAATTAGGGAGTGGTGTTGGGGTTTGGGGATGTAGCTCAGTAGTAGAGCCCTGGACGGACGTGAACAAAGTCTGACGTTCAGTTCATGGTATTGGGAGGGACAAGACTAATAGCTAAATAATTAAACAAAAATATGATAAAATATATACATATTATATATAATTACAAAAAATCAAATAAAAACAAAGTACAGGTTGCTTTCAAAGGATATATGCCATATGTGTTTTATCTTATTTAAAATAGATACAAATGTTTGCCAGTAGTCCCACACAGAGCGCAGGTCACTCCAGCCTGGCCAGGATGCTGGGTCATCTCTCCTCTGTAAATATGATGTAGTTCTGTGGCTCATTCTTGGTTCTATAGCTGTATACTGTAAAATGTATGGATGACAATTTCTAGGTGTATTTGTTGTGGGAAAGAATACATTGCTGAGGTCTGCTCTGTTGCTGTGTATTGTAATACTAAGTGTGGGCCCCCAAGGCTCAGTTGCTCCTGAGACAAGAGAGGCCTCACATAGATCCAAGTGACCTTATGTAACCTTACACCCCCAAGTTATTTCTGATTATTGAATAAAGCTGTCTACAGCCTATACCTGGGCAGAACTGAGAGACGTGGGACTTGGGGTTCCCTGGCTCTGGCTAAGGGCAGAGAAGAATCATGGGGAAGGAGAGAGAGACGAAAGCCATGGGTTAGGAGTCAAGAAAGCATGCCATGCAGGCCAGGTTATATGGGAAAACAGCTGGAGGAAGGGCATCCCAGCCCCTGGGCTGAAGACTTCAGCATAGAGATCAGGGTATGCCAGCCACTCCCTGTAACAGGTAGGGACTGAGGGATGCTGGGAGAACCTGGGTGGCCAGCATCTACTTTGATATGTTAATGGGCACCGAAGTTATCCATGTGTCCTGGGTATGAGACCTAACACATACTTTGCTGGCTGCTGGCTTGCTTCCCCAAAGTATGATACATACATGCATCCATCTATCCATCCATCCATGTATCCTTACATACATGTAAATGTGTGCATAGTTGTACATATGTATATATATTTCACTTTGGAGGTTGTTGGCCTTGTAACTGTTAAGTAAAAATTAGAAAGTCAGTTCAAAAATCAGTTTAATGCCAAAATGTCAAACGTGGAGGCGGCAGGCATCTATGAATTCAGGGAGCCTGTGTCTAGCACAGAAAGCTCCATGCTGAACCAGGATGTCTGCAACCATTGCTAGCTTAGGGGGGCAGGGGGAGCAACAAGTTCAGCTGTCAAGAGCGAGTACCAGGACCGGGTGTGTGGCTGCCGTGTCTTCACAGGCTCCCTGACAAGCTGGAGACCATTCATACAAAGATTAAGTTCCAAAGACAGGGTGGAAGGGTAATAAAAGGGGAGAGGAAGACAGAGAAAAGCCTTCCAGGGTTTGGTGTGTGTGTGTGTGTGTGTGTACATGTGTGAGCACATGTATGTGTGTCTGTGTATTGTGCACTCAGGCCAGAGGCTGACATTCATGCTCTACCTTATATTTTGAGACAGGATCTCCCACCAAACCTGAGAAGGCTGCCTGGACACTAAATTCCAGGGTTCTTTCTATCTCTACAGCCCTAGTGCTGGATTACAGTCATACCTGGCTTTTTACGTGGGACTCTGAACTCAGGTCCTACATACTCATGTGGCAAGCATTTTACTGACTAAGCCATCTCTGTTCTCCCCCACCCCTCCAGTTCCCCTCTGGCAGGAACTTAGGCAAATCCTGGTCCGACCAAAAGGGAAAGCAGAAAGCCAGAGGAAAAGGCCTGCAGCGCCTGCTCACTCTACAGGGTCAGTCCACTTCTCTCTCCTGTCCTAACTGGCTCCGAGAAGCCACCGGCTCCATGCTAACTGTGGTGTTGAAGCTGACAGGAACAGCTCTTCACTGGAGATGCCACTGCCTCTGCTCAGAAGCTGTGCCCGTTACAGCTGGAGCTGTGAGGTGGGAAGAGCATCCAATTTCGAATAGCTGGGAATTACAGTCTAAACTGAGGTAACGCCTTTCTTCACAGCATCCCTGGCACACAGTGGGGATCTACTTGCTTGCATCTGGGAACTCAGCTGACCCAGACCTTCATACTGTAACGGGCCCCACAGACCAAAGGCCAAACCAAACTAAAACTGAACAATGGTAATCATTGCACCATTTAGTACTGGATTTTCATTTCATTTTGTGTATCTGTCTGTCTGTCTGTCTGTCTGTCTGTCTGTCTCTCTCTCTCTCTCTCTCTCTCTCTCTCTCTCTGTGTGTGTGTGTGTGTGTGTGTGTGTGTGTGTGTGTGTGTGTGTGTGGCAGGGGGAGGGGGAGGTGTTGAGGACTAAATCCAGAGTCTGGTACATGCTAGGCAAACACCCTGAGTCATATTCCCAGAAGCCCATAGTTTTAAATTTTTGTAAGGACAGAATCCAAACAAGGATCCAACTAGACCTGGTCAGTGCACTCTAGCCAGCATGATTTACCAGTGTCAACTTGACCACAGCCCAGAATAACTCCGCTCCCAGGAAGCCTATTTGGTGAACTCCCCACTTCCAGGGCAGGCAAGCACAGCCACAAAGCAAGCATTCGAGCAAGCATGCTCTCCGCCGCCCCCAACCCCACCCCAGGATGTCAGGAGGACAGCCAGCACCTCTAAGGTGGTTGCAGCTGCTCAAGGCTTGTGCCTTTTCTGCTAGGACTCAGAAGGGAGCCCCCTGCATGCCACACAGCCCAAACAAAAACGCTTGTGTCTTGTGACATAACTCTGTAGGACTCCGGTCTCTAATTCTCTGGTGATGTTTGGAGCAGATGCCCTTGGGGCATGGCCAACTCACACAGGGCACAGTCTTTTTCCAAGAGCTCTGTTTGTTGAACTCAGTGACTTGAGAGTCCTACACTGCTCGGGAGGGAAAAGGCCCTGTCTTAGGTGAGGGCGAGGCTACAGTCAGCACACAGGTGGACAGGGATGGCCTCCTTTCAGAGAAAAACCCAATTTGTTTTGCTCCAGTTCCTCCCTAGCTCAAAGGTTCTTGATCTTTCTGTAGGACTACAAGGAACTAGGAATACATATTTGATGGTCTTCATAATCCACAGAACCTGCTGAAATAAAAATTCAGGGCCAACTTGTTCAAAATAGCAGAAGATAGTATCTATGCAATAGCTTTTTCCTCTCTTCGCAAGTCTCTCTCTTACCCTACTGTGTGTCTTCTGGCTGTAATCTTACACTCCCTTTGGTGTGGGCCCTAGGAAATGCTCAGTGGGTCCACCCATAGCCCCATCCTTCACCAACAACCACACTCATGGTTCAGTGCAAGCATTCGGGAGCACCAGCCACTGCCAGACTCAGATATCACATCTTGGCCAGGAGGTAAAACCTGAGCCAAGCATCTCCCACCCAAAGCAGGACAATAGTGAGACTGCAAACAAAC
>NC_137960.1:39259934-39401001 GCF_963924665.1 Micromys minutus | reverse complement strand
GTATGAGTCAGGACAAAAGGACACACAGGGAGAGGAAGGCACCCTCACTCCACAGTCTGGTTGAAGTCTCTCACCAGCTGAGAATTCAGGATTTCAGGAGCTGGGGATTCTTTCAGAGGACCCATGCTCAGCTCCCAGCATCCCAGCATAAACTTAAGAAGAATCTCAGCACAATCAGCAAAATGTACTGTGAAGGTTATAAACAAAGAGATGACATTCCTTTCCTTAGAGAAGAATGTCAGGACGGAATGAACACGCTTCAGAACTATGCCCGTGTGACCTTCCTATGTGGCCTTACACTTTTCCTGGGAATCTCATAAAACAAGACTAACCCCTTGTTCATCATTAAAGACATCTTAACTCTATGCCTGCAGCCCTTGAACCTAGGGTTCTACCCTAGCAGACATGACTCTATCCAATGTGCAAGAACCAGCCTATGATCATGTTTGGGTTGTCAACCCTTTAAGACAATGATTCAGAGAGCAATGCACACAGTGACTGCAAGATACTGAACTGTGACTCTCTCTCTCTCTTTCCCTCCCTCCCCCCCTCTGAGATCCATATCTATTTTATTTTTGTTATGCTGCATTCTAAATATGATAAAAATTCTCTTAATAAACACTAACACAGGCTTATACTGGCTCATTCTGAAATTTTTTTCTCTAGAGAAGTCTAGCATCTGTCTTTAACTGAGCAGTGGTTCCTTAAAGATAAGGGACCTCATCAGGCTTTGGGGGTAGCAGCATGGGATGGTACCAGTCCCACTACTACAGACACCTTTCATTCTGAAAAAAAAAAAGTTAATTTTCCAAGTAGTAAAGCAAGCATGCATTACCTGTTGGGAGGGCAGACTCCTCCTTGGACTTTTCTGATAGAAACAGTGTCATCTCTTTATTAACTTTTCTCAGCACTTCTTGGATCATGTGGATTTCTAAACTTTCCAGAAGCTTCTGAAGCTGGAATATGCATGGGTTGAGAGTCACACTCCAATTCATTTGTATACTCAGCCCCCAAGAGCAATACCTGCCACAGAGTCTACCTTTGGAAAGACTGCCCTTTGGGACCCAAGTTCTACCCCAGGATCAATACACCTCTTTGCAGATCAACATTTCTTTTTCATGGCCCTCGTCCTGATCGATAAGTGATAACCCTTCTTACTACATTCTGCTACATCACCAAACGTTCCTTGTTCCAAGTGACTTCATGCCTTTTGGTGGTCTCTAAATGATACCGGGAATCTCATACGCTGTTACTTTAGTAAGAGTCTGAAAGCCAGTTTGCACTCCAAGGATGATCTCGTGAGATCTGAAGCTGATACAAGAGCTGCTGCTCCAACAGCTATGAGCTTCACTCCACCCACGATGCTAGCAGAGCCTGCTCCTGTGCCCCAGAGGACCAGCTTCAGGAGCACAAGCAGTGTGCTTGGTTCCCTGAGGCTCTGTGGCGCTAACACTGACATTTCTATTGCTCAGTGGCTTCTCTGCTCGGACAGTCAGAGGCCCTGGGCCCCTTTATCAAGCTGAGCAATGGCGAGTGAATATTATCCAGCACACACCCAAGCCAGTGCGGAGACTGTACTCTTTCTGGGAAAGGCCTCTTCAAAATGCTGAGTTCGATACTGCACTTCCCTGTGGAGGGGCATAGGCAGGATTTTATATTTAAGATATTATTAGTTATACGTTCTGTCATGTTCCTTATAACCAGTTTGAGGGAAATGAAAACAGGAAGACCCTAGATCCACTGAATGGAGACACTCAGGGGCAGTTCCCCAATTATTCCAATCCCATATACCTATAAGAGTCCTCAACCCCAACTTGAAGAAAACACCTTTTGTGCTTACTGTAGCTTTACAGGACAGTGTTAGAGGCAACTTTTCAAAGGCAAACCGAAGAGAGCTGTGTACCTGCTGAGTTTTTATTTCAATTTCTGAGGCTCCTTTCGGGGGAAGGATAGATTGGTTTCTTATTATAAGTTCTTCAAATTCATCGTCTTTGCCCATCTGCCTGGCTAGAGCTTTCATGCTGGGGTAGAAAATCTCAGCTCTATCAAAGAAAAGAGACAGAAATTAGCAAATAGGCATATTTTCTTCTCATTCAGAGTCCCCATCATTATTTTCAGTTCCTTATCATCCAAACCCTTTATAGACACGCCAACAACTAAGTCCGCCACTCCTTCAGTCAACATTAAATCCGGAGGCCTTTGTCTGCCGAGTATATATAACTTCTGCCTTTGTCCTTCAAGAGGTTGACAACTCTTCTTATATTTTAGTTCACAGAGAACCTGATCTCAGTAAATTCCAGGACAGATGTTCTGAATGTGTCAAAGCCAAAGCCAGTGAGGTCCCCAGAATGGGCCCCAGCTGGAACAGGCACATGGGAAGAGCAGTGTGCCTTTCCTGTCAGCTAAGTCCTCCTAGATGCCACTGGGAGCCACATTCTGTGCCACCCTTTGGACCTAAGGTCTTAAGTCATGTGTGCCAAGTCACCCTCTGTCTGAAATGCTTCAAGCATTGAGGCTCAGCAATGGGGTTGGGGGTGACCCCAACTGCAGAGCAGCCTATCCTATGAGCTAAAAAGCTCACAATCAACATCAAGTGACTTGACAAGTCCAAGTTCCAAGCGACAGACTCTGGGGGATTCAGGATAATCGGGACATTCCGTGGAGTCCAGCTCTTCCCACGGCCAACACGGAATAGCTTTTCCTCACAGCACCGCCGTGGAGGACGGTTCTAGCTGTCACCTGACCCAGTGGAGTGGGTTGTCGCCAGAGTTCTAAAAGGGATCTCTCTCAGTGAAAGGAGAAGAACCCTGGGGCCCCAGGCGCTACCCACGGACGTGGAATTCCGTCAGCTACTCACTCATAGAGCTCTGAGAAACGTTTGTGGAGTGGGGCAGAGTTGATGTCCTGCCCTCGGAGCTTGAGTCGGCCCCAGTGTTCCTTTAGAACTTCCAGCTGCTTCCACAAGATGAGGAAGGATTTCAACAGAACCAGGGACGCCACTACATCACATGGGCCCTCCAGCAAAGCAGAGGCCTTTGGGTGACTTTCCGACTGATTTGGGCAGAGTCCTGGCAGTTTGGACCAGTCTGGCTGAAAATATGACAGAAATCCTTTATCAATTATGGCTCAAGATGGGATAAGTCTTCATATGTAGCCCATGCAAATAACATCCAGGAGAAACTGTTTGCCAGCCTGTACTATCCATAGGAAAACAAAAACCAAAAAACCCAGATGGCTTAATGTCCTTGCTGAGCAGACAGGGTAGAAACAGCCATCTCAGCTTCCAGTATGGGATTCAAACCATTGGTTTTTATATTTTATTTTTAACTTTTGAAGACAAGGTCTCATGTGGCTGGCCTCAAACTGACTGCATAGTCAAGGACAACCTTGTCAGTCCTCCTTCCATCTCCCAGGATGCTAGGATTGCAAGTCTAGACACCACACTTGGGACTGTCTATCTTCCAAAACCAGGATCTTCCTTAATAAAACAGAGGGTGGGGGCGAGGAGGAAAACAGAGAAAGTGCATAGCGATACAGGAGAGCCAGTTCAGCAGGAGAGAGTGATTGCTGCTCTTCCGGAGGGCCTGGGTTCAATTCCCAGCACCCATGTCAGATGGCTGGCAACCTCTTGTAACTGCAGCTCAGTGCATCTGACCCTCTCCTGACCACCATGACCGACCACCCCTAAACATAAAGTGGTACACCCCCATATAAATACAAACAAATCTTAAGAAACAAAGTGGGGGGATAGATGGCTCAGTGGTCAAGAGCACTTGCTGCTCTCGTAGAAGACCTGGCTCTGGCTCCCAGCACCCATAGGTAGCTCACGACCGTCTGTAACTCCAGTTCCAGGGGTGACTTCTCTGGGCACCAGATACATACAAATATTCAAGCACATAAAATAAGATAAATCGTTAAAACGTTACAGAGAGAGAGAGAGAAGGAGGGAGGGAGAGGAGGGAAGGAAGGAGGGAGGGGGAGGGTTGTTAAACATACTTGAGACTGAAATCTTCCCTACCGTCTATGGTGGAGCTGTAACGTAACTCTTCTTTGGAGGGCTTACCTATTTATGAACCAGAAAGCAGAACTCAGTTCTACCCTCCTGCCTGACAACCTCCTATAACTGAAGCTCAGGGCATCAGATACCTTCCAGCCTTTAAGAGTGAAACAGAAAACTGTCTGAATCCACGATTCAGTGCTCAAAGTCACTGTAATGTATTCATCACGCCAGGGCCTGGGCAGCCCTGGATGCTCTGGCACTCACTTTGTAACTCACACTGCTTGTCCTCCCGCCTCAGCCTGCAGTTTTGCCTTAAAATTAGGATTTTCTTATTTGCTCAATGATGCTCTCCTTAAATACGTATTTGTCCTAGTGATTTTGAAGGAAACACAGCATCACTGGGTGCTAGGAAGTCCTGGGCCACCCAGAGCCCAAAAGACACTGGGTGAGCAGGGTGGTGTGGTGGTGGTGTGGTGGTGGTAGTGGTGGTGGTGGTGGTGGTGTGATAGTTGTATTGTGGTGGTATGGTGGTGGTGTGGTAGTGGTGGTGGTATGGTGGTGGTGTGGTGGTGTGGTGGTGGTGTGATAGTTGTATTGTGGTGGTATGGTGGTGGTGTGGTAGTGGTGGTGGTATGGTGGTGGTGGTGGTGTGGTGGTGGTGGTGATGGTGTGGTGGTGGTATGGTGGTGGTATGATAGTTGTATGGAGGTGGTGTGGTGGTGATGTGGTGGTGATATGGTGGTGGTGTGGTGTGGTGGTGGTGGTGTGGTGGTGGTGGTGGTGGTGGTGGTGGTGTGATAGTTGTATTGTGGTGGTAGTGGTGGTGGTGTGGTAGTGGTGGTGGTATGGTGGTGGTGTGGTGTGGTGGTGGTGTGGTGTGGTGGTGGTGGTGTGATAGTTGTATTGTGGTGGTATGGTGGTGGTGTGGTAGTGGTGGTGGTATGGTGGTGGTGTGGTGGTGGTGGTGGTGGTGGTGTGATAGTTGTATTATGGTGGTATGGTGGTGGTGTGGTAGTGGTGGTGGTATGGTGGTGGTGGTGGTGTGGTGGTGGTGGTGATGGTGTGGTGGTGGTATGGTGTTGGTATGATAGTTGTATGGAGGTGGTGTGGTGGTGATGTGGTGGTGATATGGTGGTTTCGTGGTGGTGGTGTGGTGGTGGTGGTGGTTTGATAGTTGTATGGTAGTGGTATGGTGGTGGTGGTGGTGTGGTGGTGGTGGTGATGGTGTGGTGGTGGTATGGTGGTGGTATGATAGTTGTATGGAGGTGGTGTGGTGGTGATGTGGTGGTGATATGGTGGTGTCGTGGTGGTAGTGTGGTGGTGGTGTGGTGGTGGTGGGTTCAGCTGCTTCCTGTCTTGTGTCTCCTTGTTCAGCATTAGTCTCAAGAATTCGGGCTGCAGAACCTTAAACACTCAGCTTTCCTGACTAGAAACTGGAAGAGCAACCTGGTGTAATTGGACCTTACATCCGTGTTACTCATACTACGAAAGGGAGGCGTGTCTGCCAGAGAAGGGCTGGTGAGAGAGAGTCGGAAGAACTGGCTTTCAGGCCTAGGGGAGCAACGTGTCGTTCACAGACAGCTACCACCCCTCAGCAGGGCAGCATTTCTGGCAATCAGCCCATGGACTTCCAGGTGTCTGTTTTCCTTTTCAATCCTCAGAACCCTTTCATCAAATGAGCAATGAAGGCCAAGATCAGAGACAGGGCAGACAACCTGCAGGCCACACGATTGGTCCCCACCGCGCACAGGTCACTGTCTCAGAAGAAACTTGGGCCGCTCCTGGCCACAATTTCAAAGACTCTGGGTCAATCTATCCCTTCAGGGTTTAGGAGACCATGGTCCTGTGGGATCATGGTACATGTCACATGACCGCCATGGATGTCTAGGAGCGTGGCTCACAAGCAGTGCAGATTCTGTTGTCCCTGACCCCTATACATAGCTATATTCTTCTAAACAAAACAGATCCCAAGGGCAAGGGGTACAGCTCATGTATGTCCACCATCTGCGAGGCGCTGGCTTTGAACTTAGCAGCACACACGCCACAAAATAAAACCAACTGAAGTAAAAAGAGTGGAATCAGATCTACTTCTCAACATATTTGTATCAAAGGAAGCCACCTCTAAATGTCTTATCTTTATAAGTTTATTTAAAAAGAAAACTTGGAAATTAAAAAAAAAAATCAGACACCAAAATCAGCCAGACTCAGTCTTCAGACTGAGTTGTAGACTTCCAGTAACTGAATAGTTTATGCGCTAATCCAGTACAGCTAGGGCTACACATAGAAACCCTGTCTTGCAAAACCGAAGGAAAAGAGATATTTTTCAAAATTATTTTTAGTTGTGGGTGGGGGCAGAATGTGCACAGGAGTGTAGGAGCCTGTGGGAGGCAGAGGTGCTGGATCTGTAGAGAGCCGGAGTTACAGACCGTCGTGGCCTGCCTCACTGGCTCCTCTAGAAAAGCAGCAAGTGCTCTTAACCACTGAGCCACCCCTCCAGCCTTGTACGAAAACACTTCAAAGGGCAGAAGATGGAGGAGATAAAGAAAAATGCAGAAGGAGTTGAAGGATAATCCGGGAAAGCACTGTTGTCTGCTCTTGCAAAGGACCAGGATTAGCTCCCAGCGCCCACACAGCAGCTTATGGCTGTCTGTCACCCCAGGGAATCTAATGTCCTCTCCTGGCCTCTCTGGGCACCAGGTACACATATGCTTCATGTAGGCAAAAGCCATGTATACACAACCAAATAAACAAATCCTTTTGTAAAACAGAAGATTGTGGGAGGGAAGTAAGGCGGGTCAAGCAGGGAGTAGCTCACCCAGAACGAGGCCAGAGAGCAGCAATTGACAGCCCCGGGGGTCCCGAGTGCTTCCTGGTCTTGCTGCTACTTGATGCACACCTTACTTTGTGAATGATCCCTCGGGGTGAAGCATCCAATTCAGCTGCATTAATTTAAACAGTGTGTCTTTGCCCTTCCTGCCCCTATGACGGACCTGAAAATGACTTGTGACTCAGTTTAGCCAAGAGAACAGGAAAACCTCTACCTCTTCCTTCTTTGGAATAAGAGCGTGGTCTTGCTTTGCTTCCCCCCATTCCCTTGTGTTTACCTAATAAAGGCCAAGGAGCCGGTCTGTTCATACAGCCTGTGGCAGAGCATTGTCTGAGGGCCCAGCTGACTGGCTGCATAGGTCTTACCTAAGCTCAGTCTCTTCCTCCTAAGTTGCCTGCTATAGAAGATCAGTGACCTTTTGTCATTTTAAAATGCATGTATGTATGTGTTTTATGTATGTGTATATATGTCTATATGGGTGTATATGTATGTGTATGTATATGTGTATGTATATTCGTGCATGTGTGTTCATGTATGTATATATATGTATGAATATGTGTGTATGTATGTGTATGTGTGCATGTATATATGTGTAAGTATTCGTGTATATATACATGTATATATGTGTATATAAGTATGTATGCATGAGTATATATATTTATGCGTGTATGTGTTTGTATGAGTATATATATGTCTGTCTTTGCATGTATGTGTGTATATGTGTGTATGTATATGTGAGTGTGTGTGCACGTGAGTGTATATGTGTGTGCATGTGCACATGCATGCACTTCTTCTCTAACATAAATCCTGGACAAGATGCAGGCAAGGCTTATCTGGAAGGTGGAAGAGAAGAGAGAATTTTCTAAGGAGAGTGCTTTGGAGGGGGCATCTTCAGGACAAACAGAACTGATCCTGCAGTGAGGAGTGCTGTGTCCTACTGCAGGGACGGCCTCACAGAGGCTCAGAAGGCTCTGAGGAAAGATGTGACACAGCTCATAGTTAAAGCAGTGTCCTGGGGCGGGAGGGGTGGCTCATTGCTGAGACGCTGCTCCTCCCATGGAGGACCAGAGTGAGTTTGGTTCTCAGATAGCGTGGCTCACAATAGCCTGCAGCTCCAACTGCAAGAGATCTGATACTGTCTTCTAACCTCTGTGCACACCTTCACAGGTGCAGCAGCAGAACAGACAGACAGACAGACAGACTCTCACACACATAAGTAAGAAAGAAAATAAAGCATAAAAATGAAAAACAAATCAAGAAAACAAACCCAGTCAAAAAAGGGCTGAGGAGTTGACCAAAGAATTCCCTAAGAAGAAACACAAATGACCAATAAAACCATGTTCAATATCTTTGGCTATCAGGGAAATGCAGATTGAAACTGTCAGCTGGCTGTTGTGATTTTGCTGTGGGATGCTCAGAGGGACACTGTCTACTGAGCTCGAGTCAAGCTTAGTCCAGTACAGCACCCGTTACTCTGCAGCCCACGTGCAAGGGTTACCTGCGCACCGTCCAGTGCAGACGCCTTCCTGATCACATGACAGCTGCCCAGAAGTACGTCTTCCATGAGTATCTGCACACCCACCAGCTCTCCATGGGCCACCTTTCGGTCACAGTCACTTAGCCCACAGAGACACATCTGAAAACAAGACACCTTCCCATTTTGAAGAGGCCTACATATCCTTCATACATGGTTTTTAATAAAAATGTTCTGTGCAGATGTGATGATATCCCTTACCCTCTCAATTAATAAAAACATCCATAAAAATCAGAGTAACCGTTCTAGATTAACGTTCTTCTTGTGCAGGGTTCTGAGTACCAAGTCTCCCAACCTTACACAGATACAGTAAGTAAAGAACGGGACAATCCTAGTTCCCTTTAAGTCCCTCTTGCTTTTACTGTTTAAGATGAGAATCTTTTTACTTATGGAGGATTCTGAACATATACAAATGTTAACAAAATGATTACAATTAATTATATGTATCATTATATAGCCAGTCTTTCCCCACTCCAACCCTCCACTCCAAATTCTGAAGCCAAGTTAGAGTTAAATTTTTGTGTTGGTTTTACTACTTTTATATATTAATATATATGTATATATACATGTATATAGATGTTTACTAATCGTGAGACATATTTTTCCCAAAACAATTTAAAGAAGCATCGTGATAAAAACAATTAAAGGGAACCCCCCCCCCAATCCTGCCTAAACTGTTCCCATCCCAGGTCAGGTGTCCTACACCTCTGAGTGTCACTGGGGCAGTTTCTCTAAGAGGCTTGGATGGTGACTCCAGATGAGTGGCCACTCCTCTCGGTCACTACTGCCCTGGGAACCACAGCTGAGTTGTCAGCAAAGGCCAACAGCAGCTGAGGGTGTGGCTTTTCTCCATAATAAGAGAATAGAACTCGCCTCACGTTACAGCTTCACGATTAAACATGCATTTATCTTATAAGTTACCACCGGCTGGACCATGAACCTGTGATACCTGCTCTGTGGTCTGTGTTTGGATTTCCCTCAAACCAATGGGCAGACAGATCTACCTGCATATCATACTCGAGGGTGTCTGGGATGCTGCTTATCACTGGAAATGGTCCACCATCTTCTAGGAATGCCCTCCACGGGAACAGCACAGATGCCTAAAAGAAATGAGGATGTTCTCATGCATCCCTAAGATGAAGATGTTTACACATGAACAAGAGCTCCAAAGCCCACTCCGAGGATCCATTTATTACGCAGAAAGACTTCTCATTGGAGCACGCTCAATGACACAGAGGCCAATGTTATTGTTGTTGTTGTTGTTTTAGTAAAATGGTGTCAGTATAAACAGGCAGCTCCAGGATCCAAAGTTCCAGAACCAGAGGGTCGTGGTGGCACACACCTGTAAGCCCAGCACTTGAGAAGCTGATGCAGGAGGATTACAAGTTTGAGACCAGCTTTAGCTAGACCTGTGATTCTCAACCTAGGGGCCAAAGGACTCTTTCACAGGGGTCTCATATCAGATCTCCTGTATATCAGATACTTATACCACGATTCACAACAGCAGCAGAATTACAGTTATGAAGCAGCAAAGGAAATAATTTTATGGTTGAGGGTCAGTGCAGCATGAGGAACTGTATTAAAGGGGCGTGGTGTTAGGAAGACTGAGAACCGCTGAGCTCTCGAAAGAAACATAACAAAGGAAGTTCTAGAATAATGCATCACCAAGGGGGCATGTTTTTAAGCAATGACAGTAAACTTAGTTAAATGCTGTCTGTACTAGAGACCTTCAAGACCTGTCTTACGGCTCTGAAAGAGGTTTAAGGATTGGAACAGGAGTCACTGCATGTGACATGGAAGAAAGGGACTTGTTTGAGATTAGTGTTGAATGATTTCTAATGTTTAAGTAGGAGTCTTGTAAGGAAACTTTAAAGCGATCGATGGACACAAACTCTTTCCAGTGGAGATAGTGCTTAGGGTTTACTTAGAGTTAGGCACACACCTGTAATCTTAGCACTTGGGAGCCAGAGACAGGAAAAATAGGAATTCAAAGTCATATTTGGCTACATAATAGGTCAGCTCGGACTATATGATACTGGGGGGGGGGGATGTGGGAGCAGAAGGAGGGAGGGATGACTTTGAATCATCCCTTTGAGTCCAGCTGGACATAATGACTTAGTGCCAGGGAACAGAACACGGCAGCAATGATGGCGTCAGTTCTAGAGTCATGGCTGCTACTTGAGGTTCTCTCTCTTGGTTTCACCTTGAGAGAAAGTTCTGTAGAGAAGACTGTGGGAACCATCTTGGATGCTCATCTCCTGACAGCTGGTGAATGAGTCTGGAAGAGAACTTCTCAGTCACGCCTCTTCAGGCCTGGCTAACATCTGGGTTGCAGCTATCCAGAGAAAGCCTCAGCCAGCGCTCCTGACCTGCTCCCAGCCTCCTGCCTCAGAGTCTGGGAGTGATAATGAATGGTTGTGGTCCTAACCTCTTAAGTGGGGGATGACTTGTGCTTGTGGCACTAGAAAAGCAGCATAAGGCTTGGGTCCTGATGCTGCTCTCTCTCTCTCTCTCTCTCTCTCTCTCTCTCTCTCTCTCTCTCTCTCTCTCTCTCTCTCTCTCTCTCTCTCTCCCTCTGACTCTTCTCAGCGATCCATCTCTGGCTTTCTCAAATGCTGACCTCTGTTGAGCCGTATAAAGTGCCTGCCTGGGTGTGGTGTGATCGCTGGCTTTCTTGAACTTTGACCTCTGTTGAGCTGGATAATGTGCTTGCCTTGGGAGTAGTCATAGTTGCTAAGATTACACTTGATAACACATGTTGTAATCAGGGCAATTCGAAGCCCAGTGACTGACCTACTTATGCATTATAATTGCCTCATTGTTTATTCAATAGAAAATGTTGCAGGACATAGTTAATCTCAAATCGGAGTTTCTACCTCAGCTTAGATCATTCCATTCTCAGATAAAAGACACACGACCTTTATATTTATAATAAGCTTTATGCACCAGAGCTGGACAGATATCTACCCTCTATGCTGTTAGTGTCTACTTCCCCACCAGTAACCCAGAGTTAGAAGTTTCCATGTTCCATCTGGGCAGCTCTTAACTCCAACTGGACAGCCCTCATGGCCATGTTTTCATGACTCACCTACCCCATGGTGGCTTCCTCCTCTCTCCACCTTCTTCTTGCCTCTCATGGTTCTCCTCAGACCCCAAGGTGGGGAACCAACCCCCACCCCATCCAACCCTCCACCCTGCCTATCACTCTTCTGCCCAGCTCTAGGCTGTAGGTGTCTTTATTGAGCCTTTAGGGTTTTGTTCTGTTCTTTGTTTTCTCTCATAGGCTGTTGCGTCCAGTCATCCCACTGAACATTTGCAGAAAAGACCCAGACTGGAAGTAACTCCTGGTCACAGAAGTCTCCATGGCTACCTGTGTGAGTGACCCACGGGTCATTAAAATATAAAGACCCTGCAAAATGGAAGCCAGGTGGGAATGGACAGACCACGCTCCTGTGTTCCACACATTTCTCATGGGTACAAAACACTTTCGAGATTCACCTGGAGGCTCCAAGGATCCAGCGGCTGGGGCAGGCTGAGCTGTGAAGAAAAGATGCTCTTCCTGAGAGAGTTGCCCAGTGGTGGCAAACCGTAGCATGCACCATCTGCGACAGACTGGTAGGCGGCATCATTTCCCGCTGCCAAAAAGGTCCTGTCAAAATATGGTGTGAGTTTTTGTTTAATATGGTTACTTATGCTTCTAAAGCCCAGAACTTTCTTCAAACTCACTGTAGCAGGAGACAATTCTGAGAGCGTTAAGAGGTAGGTCTTCCTCAACCAATGCACCCATGCTGACCTTCCCAACCAATCTAGCTTTCGGGGGTGGGGAGGGGGGAGTGTGTGGAGTTGATACTATTAATGGGAGAAACGGAGAGCTTCTATCAGTAGAGTATATTGATAGAATTTTCTGGAAGGCTGGAAGACTCAGAAAGCACTGGCTATATGTTGCTGGACACCTGAAGTGCAGCTCTTGTGAATGAGAGATAGAGTTTTAAATTCTACTTAATTTTAGTTAATACTAACTTGAATCAATCAACCACACAGCTACAGAACTTGGCATTACATCTTTAGCTCTAGAACAGTGACTCTAGCTGCTTGTTGAATTTTTTCAAAAAATGAACAGCTAGAGTAACAGTTCAAATGTATAAAACCACATTTTAGGTTAGATAAGATCTATAGGCAGGAGAGAACCCGCTTTTGTTTTATTGAAATGAAATTTGGCTTTGTGCATCAAGAACCTCACCCCCCCCCCCAAGATGAGAGCATGAAATTTATAACATATGTAAGAACAAGAGACATATGGTTTATTTCAGGGTGACTTTCCTGCCCCAAAGGAAATATGATCCAGCTGCTGGGGCAGGAAAGTCTAGATCTCAGTTACAGTCAGTCCTTTAGCATCTAAAGGACGTCTACCAAACCTGATGACACAGGATAAATTGGGGGAGGGCATCCTGGAGGGACAATGTCTTCTGTGGAGACCAGCAAACCAGAGACCAAAGAGAAAAGAGAGTGGCCAGACTGAGAGGGTGTCAGTTGATGGAGCTGAGGAGCTAGCAGCCCCTGGGCACACCAGAGAGACTTGGGAGCACCTGAACCCCATCAGTAAATTCCTTGGCTCGCACCCCTTGGAGCTCAGGCTGCCTCTGAGAGAAATGAGCAAAGAAGGTGGGGTGTAGGTTCCAACATTAAGGTCCAGTTTTAGGAGTTGCCTTGACATCTGGTAGGGCCTTGAAGAGTCTTAACTGTAGCTTCTCCCCTCCTTCTAGGATAAGGTTCCCACGTCCACCCACACGCCTTATCAAAAGGAACTGTGCCCTTTCTACTGTCCCTGAGCAACAGCTGTTTCCTGCCAGACCCTGGAGCTAGGCAAACAAACGGATCATGTCCTCCTTGGTAACCAAGGAGTACCACACGTTCTTATATGGCAAGGTCTGTCCCCGCATGTTTACTGTGCTCATCCATGGTCTGACATGGCCTGCAGGACACATCTCCTGGCTGTGCCGACTCAGCACTAATGACTTGCTATTGATCCCATTTGTCCCAATATTTAGTGACATTTGTTCATAATCCAGAGTAGAGTCTTTGCCTCACTAGTAGGGTGATTAGGAGGCAGCTAAAAATGAATGAAACAAGAATAAACCAAAAATGTAATGAACTGGCTTGAAATTCCGAGGTGACCATTTTTAAGCCCATTTGTGACTCAATAATGTGGCATTGGAAAGCAAAATAGCTTTGCTACAGCAGAAGTAGGAACTGATATATTTAATAGTGGAACACTCAAAAAGTTAATAAAACTACTGATCGTTAGTGCTTATGTGTATGTCTGTGTGCGCGCACACACACATGTCCAGCAGCTATACTGGCCCTGAACGTGCTAAGCATGCACTTTACCTCCGAGCTGAACCTTAGCTCTGAACTCTATGTAGGATGGCAGTTGGGCGTACCAAAAGAGTATGTATATTTATTTCCCTGTTTATTTTAACTTCCAGGTGATTTCTCAATGGCCCTAGTCAGGAAAAACTCAACATACCAAGTGTAGCCTGTTACTCACCAAGTGACTGGATGGAACTGTTTCTTAGGTCTGTAAGTTATCTGGGGGGAACTGCATTTGTGACGTACAATCTTTTTAACTTGATCGACTTAGAATTACCTAGAAAACACACAGCTGGGTGTGTCTCTGAGGCTGTTTCTGGACAAGTTAAAGAATGAGGAGCCCCCAGTCTCGAGAATTCTGAAATTTTGGTTTCTTTTTTAAAACACAGAAATGAATGTTTTTGTTTTAATCCTAGTGTGTGGATATGGGGCTGCTTTGGATTGTCCTAAACAGCTGACTATGATTTGCCTCGTGCTCTAGCAGAGGTGTGGTTTTGCCAGCTGCAAATAGTTTGTGGTGTTTGAAATTTTGGAAACTTTTCAGAGGGTATATAAATGTTAGAGCTCCTGCTAGGTGGGGTTAATGGTTGATGGGCATTCGGGTGGGGGTTGGGAGTACAGTTGGATGCTGTTTGTGGGCGTGCTCAAAGAAGAAACAGAAGGAAAGAAATTAGATTCAAGGGGGCTGGTGAGATGGTTCAGTGGTTAAGAGCACTAGCTGCTCTTTCAGAGGTCCTGAGTTTAAATCTCAGCAACCACATGGTGGCTCACAGCCATCTGTAATGGGATCTGATGCCCTCTTCTGGTGTGTCTGAATACAGCCACAGTGTACTTATATATAATAAGCAAATAAATCTTTTCAAAGAAATTAGAGTCAAGAATCTCTTTTCTCTCTCCCCCTCTTTCCTTCTTTCTCTCCTATCTAGTATGGGGGGGTGAAACTGGGTAGATAAAAGGTGGGTAAAAGAAGACAAATCTAGCAACACCACCCTAAATATGTGCAGCGCCATTTCATGGGCTATGGTCTCTGACCGAATAAAACATGAAGAGGACAAAGCAAAGTAAATACCCGAATTCATCTTCTGGCCTCCGCCCCCTCCACTGCCCCCCACTTCACACTTCACTTGCTATGAAGGACCATATCCTCAAACTGTAGGTCAGAATACGCCTTTCTTAGGCGACTTTTGTCGTGTATTCTGTCAGAGCAATGAAAAAGAAACTAATTATCCTTTTAGCACTGGGTAGATCCTTCTTTATTCCCTCTCTCTCTATTCGAGACTTTTCCAGTAAACATTTATTACTAAATATGGATAAAGGGTGGAAAGTTTATACTACTATGCTAAACAAGCTGGAGTCAGCTGGGAAGAATGAATCTTGATTGAGAAAATCCTCCCAGCAGATTGGCCGGTGGGCAAGCCTGTGGTACATTTTTTTTTTAAATTGATGTGGGAATGTGGTGCCGTCTCTGGATTTTGGTACTGGATTCTGTAAAACAGTAGGCTAAGCAAGCTGTGAGGTTCAAACCCATAAAGAGCACTCCTGCATCAGTTTCTGCCTCCAGGTTCCTGCCTTAAGTTCCTGTTCTGACATCCCTGGATGGTGGTACAAGCTGTAAGCTAAAATAAACCCTTCCTCCCTAGTTGCTTTTGTTCATGATGGGTTATGACAGCAATAAAAACCCTAAAGATCATTGTTTTCCTATTTTATTTCTTCTTTTTGTTGTTTTGCTTTGAGACAGGATCTGACACAGCTTAGGCTGGCTTTGAACTCACTGTGTATAGGATTCCTGATCCTTCTACCTCCCAAGTTCTGGGATAACAGATAAACTTCACTTCATCTGGCTATTTTTTGGGGGGGGGGAAACATGTCACTCTGCCTATTCTGGTACTGACTATGTGGCCCAGGCTGGCCTCAAATTCACAGCAACTCTTTTCCCTCGGCCTTCTGAGATTACAAGCATGTACAACCACATCTAACTAGAATGTTCCAATTTTAAAAGAAAATTTATAATAATATTTAATCCAAGCTCTGAGCTGTGGGAAGGGATAAGGAATGAGGAGTCAGACAGGAAGCATGAACAACCACCGAGGCTCTGGGAAGTTACAAAACTTCTCTCTCCTTTTCTGTAAAGGCAGGAAAAATAATTCATAGCCCACAGACTTGGCAACCAAACCCAAGCTCATCTCAACCTGGTTCTAAGACTGCAGTTCAAACAAAAGAAAAAGGAATGGAAGAAGAGAAAAGACAAGGCAAGAAAAGAAAAACTGTTACTTTTGTTTTGCTACATTTCTTTAGGCAAGTATACAGTGTATGTTTCATTGTGACTTTGGAAATACTGTGACAAGTCTCTCAGACCCTCAGTTGGCAAAGCCTGGCCAGGATCTGTAAGTGTTGCAGCTCTGACAGAGTCCAGAGCCAAAGGATACTACAAGTCATACCACACAACAAACCTCACACAAGAAATATAAGACACAAGAAGGTGGCTACCGCTGCTGGGAAGAGAAGCTGCAAAAAACTAGGCAGGAGACAGTTTGTATAATGTTTCTTGGGAAACATTTCTAAGGTGGACTGAGATTGGTGTGATTTTGTGGCCTCTTCATGGGGCAAACTCAGGAATTGGTGGGATTCTGTGCCCTGATCTTGGGCTTTTTTTTTCTTTATAGGGCAGAACTTAGCAACCTAAGTTTCAAGGGGGCTAAAAATGGCTACCATGGCAGATAGAGCCTAGGGGTGGTGCTTGGCCACTTGCATGCCTCAATGGGTTTACACCCTCCATCAGTGTCTGCCTACAATGACACTACTACAGTTCACAAACAATACCTGTGGGGTACAAGCCTAGCTATCTGAATTACATCTCTAGAACCTATGTAAGGCTGGCTAGACATTTATGATTTGGGCATTTGCCATCTGACAATAAATCACAAAGTCAAATCTCTCTGAAGTCCCGTGCAACATTTAATTCTTCATACGTTTCTGCCCTACCCTGTATGCTTTCTTATCAACACATGGCTGGGGCCTCCTAGGAAGCATCCCCTGCCTCGTGGGAGAGAACTGCCAACAACCTGATACCAGGCAGGCTGCTTTCCAGCTGGACCTCAGAAAGCAAGGACCACTCAGAATGTGTGCTGAAGCTTCCCGCTGGGAGCAAGACTATAACAAAATCTGCCTGGACAGGCCAGCCACACTTACGGCCCTGAACTTCTCAAATGGTAGAGACTGGGGCCATGGCCATAAGCCAAGACCATGTCTCATGAAACCCCCAGATGGTCTTAAGCCACATGTTGACCTTTGAATGATTAGAGGCACTTAAAAACCAGTCAGGCCAGCATAAAAATAAGTCTAAAGTTTAAAATGAAACAAAATTAAAACAAAACAAAACAAACAAACAAACAAAAAAAAATCCAAGGAAGTCTCCTTCCCCTAATGGCAACAGCACACAGAGAGCAGAAACACTCTTTACGCCATGATTTCATTCTATTCTACAAGGTGCCTCTGAAGGATGCTCTCCTCCCTTACAAATAAACTTGACCCTCAGGCATGTCACAGACCAGGAGTTAGGTTACTTCTCAATGGACAGAGCCAAATGTTGGGCCCTAGAGAGTATGACTCTGGCCTATTAGGAGACAGCCACAGATTTTTTATCAGTTTTCCCCTACTGACCTCAAGAGCAGGTGGGGGAGGGTAGTATTAAAGTATGTCAGACAACTTCCTCCCTGTGTCTCTTCTATGTGGGTAGGAGGGTGAAAGGCAACTTTAGGGGCCCTGCATCCTTCCTGTTTCCCAGAGTCTGCTGAAATATGTTCCCTTCATTCTAGGAAAGAGTTTAGAACTTTATTTTTCAAACTCGTATGGAACCTTCCCCTCCTTCTCTGGGTCACAGAGCCCTGCTTGCTCTGGTAAATTCTGAGGTGACCCAGGAAAGTTTACCTACATCCTGTCTCTTGACATCTAAACATTTCCCTTCATTTGCAGGATCAGTGCTACCTCAGATGATGGGGAAGGACAACACCCCCCTTCAGCCTTTATCTCTACACTTTGGCCTTCTCTTCTGAGTCTCCTTCTGCCTTGAAGCTGCCCAGAAACTACTATAGTTCATAGATTTTGAAGCTAAATATATTGAGGCTCTGATTTTACTGAGTAATTAATTCCACATACACTCAAACAGGGAGCATTCTGGAGAGGAGAAAAACAGGAAGATAGTCCAAATAAAGAACATCAGGTGTGCCACCTGGGTGGTTTCTGATAGGTTACCTCCACTGATGAAATAAGCCAATTCAAGCCGAACTGCAAAACATGAAAGGCGGGTGTATTGGGGTCACCTCTTGGGTGGGTTCACTGAACTCACAGGGTGGGTCATGGAAGTCACCATTCAGGCAGGGAGACAGGGAGAAGGAAGAGAAAGAAAGAGTGCATGTAGAGAGAAAGAAATGTAGAGAGAGGGAGAGAAAGAGAGACTAACATGTCTGGATTACATAGGGAAGAGCCTCTGAGGAAGCCCAGCCCCTTGACTAGAGGGTTCAGGGTAGAAGACAGGGTATGCCAGCCACAGCCTGTAACAGATGGAGCCTGAGGGATGCTGGGAGAACTTGGAGACCAGGTCTGCTTTGGAAGTTAACCCCTTGTCCCAGGTCTGAAACCCAACAGTTTCTTCTGAGAAAGACATAGAGAGCAGAACACTCAGTCTCCAGCCCCATTCCTGGCCACACCCTGAGGGCAACTGTCAGGAAGCAGAGTGGTTTCTATAAACTGGAACCAGACAGGACCCTGTATGTCTGGAACCAAGCCAAAATGGAGGAAAAGGCCAACCCTTAGGTGTTCATAGTACAGAGGTCAACTCAGTGGCCGTCTCGGTGCCCATCCAGTGGTCACATACTTTACAGCCCACAGACTAAACTAAGCTACAGATCCAACGCTGTTTGTCAATAAGAAGTAAGAAAGTCATGAAGCTTTATGTGCCACTAAATTTATATTCTAAATCCAAGAATTGTTGGCAGAAAAAAAGCAAATGCAAAGTAAAAAAATATGTTCATTCGATATAACCCCCTACCTCTGTTGTCTATGGAAGCTTCGTGCTAAGGGTGGGAAACACTTGTAATTCTCTGGTCCCGCCCTTTGGAGCCCTTCTTGGCTGGATACTCACACTGGTGATGAACTGGGCTGGTTGGGGACAGGGTGGCCTGAGCACTGTAAACTCAAGGCTGCTCTGTTTACAGATCAAGTTCCAGACAACAAGGGCTACAAGTTAAGACTTTCTTTCAAAACAAAACAAAAGGATAATCAGAATTGTGAATAGGCTGGCCACTCAGGAGGCTGAGACAGGAAGATCCCAAGTTCAAGGCCTGCTTTGGCTACTTTGTGGGTTTCAGGATTTCCCCAGCGACAGCTTTGTTGTTGCTGCCCCTTACTGTAGTAAAAAACAGGTGCCTCCAAACCCGCACACACCTACACAAATCCAGGGGTCCTCAGCCTGACTCTCTTTCTTTCTCATATAAAAGATTTTCTGGAAGCATGAATAGTAATCCAAACTCAATCCAAATCCAATAAAATCCTGATTAATCAGCCAAATAAAACTTTTGTATGCAGCAAACTTGAGACGCGTCCTACAAGATGGAGGTAGAGTTTATTTAAACAGCAACTCTTGTGACCAGTCCTGTCCTCAGATGAACAGTAAACGCTGTCCCTTTGAAAGGAAGAGTGGAAAAGGGGGAATGAACTCTTCAGAATAATGATCTTCAGAAATACAAAAGCTTTAATCCCTATGATCCAAACTGTAGATTAAAAGTAGTGATTGTTACATGGGCTATTTGCAAACTGTCTTGAAAATCCTCAGGAATACCAGGGCAGGCTTTGCAAGGTTTGGTAGCCAGTGTGCCGGATCTATCTGCAGCGCTACTTCAGGCTGGTTATCTAATCTTGCTAACCGTGGCCTCCCTGAACGGGCCTCTGCGGACACCTGCTCAGCGGAATCTAGTTGGCAGGAACAGCCCTTTTCCAGCCCTTACCGGAGGAGTTGTCTCATGGCTGCATCGAACTGCAGCAGTTTCACCTCCCTGCGGAGGAGGAGGGCCTGCGCCACCTGGCTCGGGTCCTGGGGGCTCTGGAGACTGTCAATCATCTTCTGCAGCTCTTGAAGTTCAGTCCCTAGAAAGCAGGCAACACTAGTCAGACTGTGAAATACAGCCTGCGGAAGCCAAGCCATCAGACTTGCCTTTCCCGTCCAGGACCAGCTTGTCACCCAGACTTCCTTTGTTTGTGGACGTGCTTATTATATGTTTTGCAAGACCAGCAGCTCTAGAAACCAAGGTCTGATTTAGCTTCCCTTCCTTCCTCCCTCTGGGAGATAGAAGCACCCTGGCTTTAGCATAGTAAGAACATACTGTTGGAAGCTTGAAATCGGCAAAGCCCTGGTCTCAAAACAGAAATGGCACAGGATGAGGAGGCCCTCAGAATACCCACTAGTGACTTCAACTTACTGTCCGCCAGAAGCCACGTTCATTTTTATTGTCATGCCAAGAGAACCGACTTCCCTTTGTCACCACTGTGTGGACTGAAAGACTCAAGAGTCATAAAGCCAGTACTAAGATATGGCACATAGACATACTTGTACACACATATATGTGTATACGTATCCATATATAAACTTTCAGAAGATTTGAGCCATTTCAGAAATCGAAACTTTGCTACAAGAGAGGGATCCTTAGAATAAGTGTGTTCAAGCTCCAGATGAGGCTGGAAATACCGGTCTTTTGGAGCACCCGGGCTGGGTTGAGGAACTGGCCTGTACCTGGCCTTCTGCGCTTGGCTCAAGGAGGGAAGGAGTCAGATGACATAGGAGAGCTCAGCAAACAAACAAACAAACAAACAAACAAACACGCGGGAGCCTGTCAGGCCTGTGTGTTCAGGGCTATCTGAATATGAGCTGTCCAGAAACGTTTGTCAGCTTCCGCTGAGGGTGGAGACTATAGGAGAGGCTGTGAAGCTCTGGTCACTGGTCCTTCATGGCAGCCCAAGACAGGCATTGCTCAGGGCATTGATGAGGATGCTCCTCTGCTTCTCTCTCTCTCTCTCTCTCTCTCTCTCTCTCTCTCTCTCTCTCTCCCTCTCTCTCTCTCTCCTTCTCTCTCTCCCTCCCTCTCTCCCTCTCTCCCTCTCTCTGTCAGTGGCAACTCCAGACCCAAGCAGCCTTCTTCCTACCTGGCTAGTGCTGGGTCTCCTCAGCCCTTTGCACACCAGGAAAGCAGAGGATTATGGGAATAAAAAGGAAGCTGTCTGTGTGAGTTTGACCAGGGTCGTTCCAGGCCTGAGAATGGCTGTTGGTACTTGTAACCTTTCCTTGTGACTTTGGGAAAGACGAGCAGTCGATTCCATGCCCGGTTTATTGTTGGGGTTTTCCCCTTGTCCCAAATAATTGGGTCCAGTCATCACATTTAAAATAAAATAAAAAAGTCCTCTAAATGTGACGGCTCCATTGGGCTACCAAGGAGTTCCCAGTGGAAGGGCAGTGTCAGGAACACAAACTGCAGAACTTTTGGGGTGTTGTTGCAGGAGTGGAGGTGGCCACTGAGCCATTTGTTTATGGCTTGTGGTTTTGGTCTATAAGCAACACATCTTCAGGCAAGTGGCAACCAAACAAAAATGTTTGCAGTCGTCTGTGGTAACTTGTAAAAGAACAAAAAGCCCACCTCCCTATGATCAAAGCACTGTTGGAATGTAAATTTATAAAGTATTTGGGCCCAGGTTACAAGGAGCGGCGGTAAATATGAACAGGACCCTTGGAGTGCTTGGCTCATGGTGATTTTCTTCATCTTAGCATGTCTATTGTGCGGTTCTCTTTTGCTTGTGATCAAAACACTTGCGTGCTGACAAAATCAACTAAAACTGGACAAAGGCCTGAGTTAAAAACTTGAGTCACTGAAACCGCTGGAGGAATTCCAGCCAGCAGAGCCTGGGCAGGAAGCACAGGCAAGGGCTGAACAGGAGCCCCACACACACAAGAGCTGACAAACGGGTTATGTGATGCTAAGAACCTGTCCAGCGGGGTTGCAAGCTAATACAACCACTCTGGAAATCTGTCTGGTGATACCTCAGAAAATTGGATATAGTACTACCTGAAGGCCCAGCTATTCCACTTCTGGGCATATACCCCAGAGACACTTTAATACACAACAAAGATATATGCACCACAATGTTCATAGCGGCTCTATTTATAATAGCCAGAAGCTGGAAGGAACCCAGATGTCCTTCAGAAGACGAATGGATACAAAAATTGTGGTACATATACACAATGGAATACTACTCAGCCACCAGAAACAATGACTTAACCAAATTCTTAAGAAGATGGCTGCATCTAGAGAATATCATCCTGAGTGAGATAACCCAGTCACAAAACAACAGACATAATATGCAGTCACTGATAGTGGGATGCTAACCCCAGAGGCTTGCACTCCCCCAGAAACAACTCACAGACTGTATGAAGTCCAAGAAATAAAGAAAACAAAAAATATACATATATTCACAAAACAAGAAGACTTTGACTATTTCCATGTTGCGTTTTGTTTTACATGTACTTTACGCTTATTGTAACTAGTAGGTTTTCAATGCATACTGTCAAGCCCTTGAAAAAAATCAAGTACTGACTAAAAAATATATTCACATGGTTTTATGTAAAATTTATTTTAATGTCTGAAAAAACAGTACTGACAAAAATGTATAATTTTAAGCAAAAAATGTTTAAAATCTGTACATTTATCTTTGTTTTGCAAAATAAAGTCGTTAAAAAAAAGAAAACAAAACAAAAGAAAACAAAAAAATCTCTATACAACAAGAAAACTTTGACTATTTCCAAGTTACATTTTGTTTTACATGTACTTTATGCTTATTTTAACTATTAAGTTTTCAATGCATACTATCAAACCTTTAAAAAATCAAGTACTGACTAAAAATATATTCATACAGTTTTATGTAAAAATTATTTTAAAATCTGAAAAAAAAGTACTGACAAAAATGTATTGTATAATTTTATGCAAACAATGCTTAAATCTGTACATTTATCTTTGTTTTGTAAAATAAAGTTGTTAAAAAAAAAAAAAAAAAGAACCTGCCCAGCAAAGGGAGGCATCAGCAAAGCAAGCGGCCCACAGAAGGTGGAGATCTTTACCAGTCACACTGCAGATGGGGGCAGGGTAGTGTCTGCAATATATAAACTGCAAAACTGAGAAACCCCACTGCCAATTAATAGACCAGTGACTAGACCGAGCACAGTTCTTAAAAGGAGAAAAATAAATGGGCAATAAATGTTTTTAAAAAATTATAATGAACATCTTTAGCCACCTGGGAAATGCAAGTTAAAACTATACTAGCAATCAATTTCACCCTAGTCATAATTGCTAACATTAAGAAAACAAGTAACAATAAGTGCTGGCGAAAATAAGGGGAGTAAACAGGAACAGCCACTGTGTACATCAGTATGAGGTTACTCAAAATGTTTAAATTAGAACTACCTATAACCCAGCTGCACTGCACATGAGGATATACCCAAAGAACCCTGCATTCTACCATAGAGACTTGAAAGTCATGTTCACGGATGCCCTGTTCATAATAGTGGGGATGTGGAATCAGCTATTGGCCAATAGATGAGCAGAAAATGAAAACGTGACAAATATGCATAATCTTATTCAGCTATGGAAAAACATGAAATTTGCAAAAAAAGAAAAATAAAAAAAATGGATTCAGAAATTACTACATTAGCTAAGGTAACCCATACTCAGAAAGACAAATATCACATGGTCTCTCTCATACGCAAAGCCTAGATTTTAATATATATTAGTTATATATTATATATTAACATATTAAAATGTGTAAGTGTTAAATGTGTACTGTGTGTCTGTGTGTGCATCTGTGAGCATGGGCACAGACCTCCAAACTGGGAAGGATATCGTGAGAACAGGACAAAGAGGCCTGAAGGACAGGAGACAACTGAAATACATGTGACATCGAAGTGAATAAAGAAACCTATTATATTTTTAGAACACAATTAAAGTGTCACAGATCAAAATACAAATAAAGCCAGGTGTGGTGGCAAACCACACCCTCGATCCCAGGACTTGAGAGGCAGAAAGAGGGTCTGTGTGACTGTGGCATTAACACGTGGCTTGTCACAGTGCACCTGTCCTGGTGAGGACCGCCTCTCTCTTGCCTCCTACCTTCCAACTTCACCATCTAGGTTCTGTTTCACCCTTGGCTAGGGACAGGACGCTTGTGGGGAGTGAGGCAGGGAAAGCCGTCTGGGATTGCTAATGGAGTGGATGGTGAGCAGAGGACCCAGGAAAGCAAGGGAGATCTGCCTGTTTTCAGGAGGAGGGATCTGGTAGGAGCCCTCCCACTCCACACACACAGAGGATGAGAACAAGGAGGGAGAGTAGATTTATTGTGTTTCGGCTCAAACTGGTCTTTGGATCTTTGGCAAAGAAAATCCAGTATAAATACCCTACTATGTGTCCCCCCCCCCCCATGCTTCACACTGATCCAAGGAAAGGCTGGTTGTCAGGAAAGGGGAGAACTTGACAGGGTCCACAGAAGCTCAGTTCATTATGATGGCTTCTTTTGGTCATAGGAGAGGGCCATAAGCTCATATCCAGAACTTTGCAAGACATTTTAAAGTGTGGAAGTCTACAAAAGTCACTTAATCTACCACTGATAAAGGGCCCAACTCAATTTTATCTTCTGCCTTGGTTTTCCTGCCTCCTCTAGGATCTGGGCCAGGAGCTAAACAAGCCAAGCAGCCTTTTTAGGAGGGTGATTATCTTAGTGGGATTTTTCTCTTTCACTTAATTTGCTCTTCATCCATTTTCAGCAAATCAGAGCACGAAAACTCTGCACATATTCCCCTGAGCACATTTTTCCTCTTCACTTGCAACAATCGAAGTGTGCAGCCTTGAACTGACACCTCAGAAAACCCAGGGCTGCCGTCCTTCAGTAGCGAGGACTCAACTCTGGTGGTTTTCTCATCTCTGCTGATCCTCGATGCAAAATAATGTATTAATCAGGACAGTTTGTCGTGGCTTTCATCTCGTGATGTGTGCCTTCCAGACTTGCTTGTTTCCAGTTGAGGTCATTAGCCGGTGACTGTGCCAAACTTCATGCTGAGGTGGTACCAACAGCAGCCTTCTTCCTGTTTCTTCATCTCAGCTAGACTCTCAGCAGCCTCCTGCAACTCCCCTCTGCCCCTTCCTGTGCCCTACATTAGAATATCTTCTGTGTGCACAATACAAATCTAGGGTCTCTTTCAAAAGTGTTTCTTTAAGTCACAACTGGAAGGGGAAAGACTCATATCACTCACACTTGCTTTTTAAAATCAATGAGTCTAAACAGGCCTATCACCTCATTTCTTAGGCTCATCCCCAGTTTTAAAAATTCCTGGCTACCAGAAACTTGATTTTAATTGACCACTATCAACAACACACCCAGTGATGGAATTTGTATAAGGCAAAGTACTAAAAGAAAACACTCTCTGCGTCTAATATACTCTGGTTACTTTAAGGTTCTACTGCTGAGGCTGGAGGGACGACTCAGTGGTTAAGCATGATTGCTGCTCTTCTCCTGGGCCTGAGTTCAGTTCCTAGCTCCCATGCTAGATAACTCACAACTGCCCGTAGTTTCAGCCCCAGAGAATCGGACACCCACTTCTGGCCTCCACGGGCACCACATACCTGTGACCTATACCCTCATGCTCCCAACACACACACGCACACACACACACACACACACACACACACACACACACACACACACAGTGTTAGTATGTCCATGTAGGCATGAGTGTATGAGTTTGTAAATGTGTGTACACATGTGTGCATGGGTAAGAGGTCACCTTGGGTGTTGTTCTTCAAGTGCCATCAGCCCTATTTTTCAAACAGCGTTTCTTATTGCTCAGAGGTTCTCCAATTAGGCTGGATAGGGTGGCTAAGGAGCCCCAGAGATGTACCTGCCTGTGCCTCCCAAGCATTCAGATCTCAAGCTTTTCTTAATGTGGTCTCAAGTCTTTGTGATCACACAGTGTGCACTTCACTGTCAGAATGATCTCTCCGACATCTATTACATAGTCTCTTATCAATACCAGACACATTACGATACCATCCTATAACCTAATGCTCCTTCACTGATTAGAATAGGAAACTAAAATCCCCCTTATCTTTATCACAGTCAGATGGCTCTGAGCTATCAAGACTATCAGCTTCTTCCCGTGAATGCTTGGGTAGGACCTCATCACGTGGGTTACAAGGAAGAAGGAAACAGAATCAAAACTAATCTTTAGAGTGGCCTTAAGTATCCTTTAACAGATTCCAAGCCAGAGGATAGCTCTGTGACACGAAAAGGTTTTTCTGCAAACAAAATAAGTAAATTCGAGCTGAATTAAAAGTATAAAAAGAAGGTTTATTTGAGATCAGCTCTCCAGTGGGTTCACTAGTCTTACAAGAGACCTAAGAAGTTACCATACAGACAGGGAGGCAGAGAGAGGCAGAACAGAAGGAGGAAAAAGACGAGAGAGAGAGAGAGAGAGAGAGAGAGAGAGAGAGAGACAGAGAGACAGAGAGAGAGAGAGAGAGCGCTAGGGTGGCTGTCAGCCCTTTTATCCAGCAGCCACCTGGCACAGGCAGGTGATGACGTAAGCAGTTGCTAGGTCACTGAGATCAGGAACTGCTTGTACACTTCCAGGGTTAGGGGTTCCCATCACCCCATTTTATAGATGGTCTAAGAGATGTAGAGGGCCTCACATCTACTGGCAGGGGCGAGGTTCAAGCTGGGCCTCTGGACTTCCAACTCTGTGTACTTTCTGGTGAGCCTGTGACTGTGGAGCTGACCAGCCGAATGCACAGTGGAGAGTTTATAACGGGGCTTTTCCTGAGTTCCTCCTATTGCTGTCACAGGAGATACACTTCTGGGTTTCCAATATTAACCACGTCTCAGAGTTGCCACTCAACAAGTCTGATGATGCTAATAGTGACTGTTAGTTACTTACTGATGCCCTCAGCTCCTCCCCAGTCTCTCCTCAAAGGGTTAGGACTTAGAGGAAGGTCGAAGCATGGCGGGCAACTGCCAAGTCTGGCAAAACTGAAAATGTAGGCCACGATGTCATGGAGAGCAGCTACGAGCTGCAGAGTCAGTTTTAGGGCTCTAGAAGCTTCCTGTGAATAAAAAGCAACACACAGAATAGGTTTTAGGAACTTCCTAAGAGGCCTATGCAGCATTGAGTGTGACTAAGGAAATACATTTACACAAGCATACAGTGGTCCCTTAGCCATGGCACCTCCATGGGTACTGTATCCTCGGCCTCAGGATGCTGTGATACCATCATGTGTGTGACCTGCATAGAGCCTTCTGTCAACTTTAACCATCATAAGTTACCTATAATATCTATTCTTGATCATTGGCTGATGGAGCACAGAAACTTGCTTAAATATACAGTTTCTCAGTGAACCCAGGGAAATAAAACAACAAACCTATCCCTGAACATTGCCCCGCTGAGACAAAGGCACTGCTGTGGGGGTTAAAGCACCATGTTTCTGTCGGTTTAAAGTCATCACAGCTGTGAACACGCTACAGAATGCTTATTTCAGACTAGCAGTGAATCACGAGGGTCACAACAGGGACTCTCCCTTAGGCAGTCCTGTCCTGAGCATCTGTAACTGGGACATGGGTGTTTGTAGCCTTAAAAAAAAAATTCAGAATATTCCCCAAAGGCCATGTTCAGCACCATAGGTCAGCAAAGGTTTTTATTTTCACACCAATTTTCTTACAGAGAGCAAACCCTTCAAAACTGCAACTTGTAAGATGTGGTGGTACAAAAACCTGTTGTCTGACACTTGGAAGGCACTGGCAGCAGAACAGATGCAGGTTCAAGGCCAACCTGACCGATATACTAAATTCCATCTATGAATTCTGGACTTCATTGCTGAACTGTGATGCTGAATATGGCATTTGGGGAATATTCTGAATTTTCTTTAAGATGACAAACACCCATGTCTTGGTTATAGAAGCTCAGTCGGGGATTACTAATGTGACTCCTAAAAAATTCATCAAAACAAAGCAAAACAAAAACCAAACGTCCCCCAGCAGGCAGCTGGATACAGTGTTGCGTACCGTAGCCCTACCAGTCCCGGGAAGCTGGACAGGATACAGTGTTGCGTACCGTAGCCTTACCAGTCTCGGGAAGGTGCAGCACAGTAATCTCATGTTCAAGATCAGCCTGGGCTTTATCATAAGACAGTGTCAAAATCTAACAAAATGCAGTGAGTGGCTAGCACCTTCTGATAGCTTCAGGGCTAACAAAAGTGGGGTTTTACAGACGGGCTGAGAGGAAGGAGAATGAATAAGGGATATTAAAATCCCAAATTCGTGTTCATCAATGACGTGGAAAAAAAAATAAAACTCATAAAATGAGTCTCACGAGCAAGAGAAATTGCCAACAAGGTAGCAAAGTATCCAGGAGCTGTGAAGAGGTCTCGGTGATTAGATACCACGGAAAAATCACTCTCTCCATGTGATGAACCCAAGAGCTTAAAACACGGCCAGTCTCCACACTGGTATATATCCACACCAAAAAAAAAAAAAAAAAAAAAAAAGCCAAACTGAAACAAAAAACCACGACAAACCTCTTCCGGCAGAGTTTTGAACATAAACAGCACTTCGGACGGATGGGGAATAAACCACAAATTGAGGAAGACTCTTCCATCAGTGGACAGCAAACTTCGAGGCCGAGGCTGAAAACTCCTGCAGTGTGAAAGAAAAGGGAGGACCCACAGCACAGACAAGATCCCACTAAGCCAGAGGCACACCATGTGTGAAGGAGAGCCACCGGGCCACCGCAGGCCCAGCACCCAACCCCAGGAGCCGCCTACCGCTCCCAGGTGGCCAGAATAACTTATAAATAACTCATCAGGAAAAAGAGCAGAGGTGCTGATTTTAGCCTGGGCTGTGTAGGAGGGAGGAAGGCGTGGGTCAGGAGGGAGGGAACCTGTGGTAAGGAAGGAGAGAAATTAGATGGTGGCCTCACACTGAGTGCTACATATTTTATGACGCTTAATGTCTTGACCATCTATTTTTGTCCCTGTTTCACAGCTGAGGATATTGAGGTTTGAGGAGGGATGTGGGTCCTGCCTGCCAGCTCCTGAGGCAAAGTCAGCTTTTAAATGCACATCTGCCTAGCTCGAGAATCACTTTAGACATCAGCTCTGTTTGCCTTCCCCGCCCACCATGTTTCCATTAAATCTAATGATAAGGACATAATGATATAGATGGAGCAGCAGTCAGCCTGGGGAAAGGAAGCTGACATATAATTCCCTTCAGAAGATGCAGATCATCAGAAGAAAGTGGTTTGGGATCCCGATGGGGCCTGGAGATGGGAGGGAGAGCAGTAGACTGATGGGTAGAGTCAGACATGTCGGGGCAGGGAAGTAAAGGTACCCCTTTAAAAGAAGAGCTTCATTAAGGGTGAGAATAAAATGTCGGGGAGGAGAGGGTAATGCAGGGTGGGGGGAGGAGAGGCTGTGGGATCTGGTCTTCTAGAGTGTTCCTTGTTATTTTAAGAGGCATGCTGGTATTTTAATTGTTTCTTGCCTATATTCCAGACCCTGGCCTCAACTCTTTTTCCTCCTTCAGATACCAACAGCACATCACTTCTTGGCAGTCTCTTTGTCGCAGGCTTATAGACAAACGTGTATCTGTATTTGGTTTAAGGATGCACAGAAACCCAGGGACCTGACCTAACAGAGTGTCACCCACACCCTTGAAGTCTCATGGGACCCTCCCTAGTGGCTTCCTGAGTAACCTTGAATTTTCCATTAACAAATGCCTTTAAAATTTTGAAACATATTTGTTTTGTTGTTTGCACGTGAGTGCTTTGTCTGAATGTATGTGTGTGTACCACATGCATGGCTGAAGTTCACAGAAGCCAGAGGAGGGCATCCAGTCCCCTGGAACTGGAGTCATGGATGGTCTTGAGCCACCATGTAGGTGTTAGGAACTGAACTCCTGTCCTCTGCAAGAGCAACAAGTGCTTTTAGCCAGGAAGCCACGTCTGCAGCTCTAACCAATACCTTTCAGATGGCTCAGCAGGCAAAGCACTGGCCACTCATGTCCGATGACCTGAGTCCCCTTCCTAGAACCCACAGGAAAAGGTAACACCAAATTTTTGGCCTGCACCTTTAATCCAGCTCTCCTGTGAGTTAACAGGCAGACCAGGAGAACTGTCTAGAAGCTGGCAGGCCAGCTAGCCCTGACACACAGTGTGGCAGAAACAAGAGGGTAGAAGGAAAGAAGCAATCCAGAAAGTTTTCCTCTGACTTCCACATGAGAGCCTTAGCATGTGCACATCCCTGACACTCAGAACTGACTTCCATGTGAGAGCCTTAGCATGTGCACATCCCTGACACTTAGTACTAATAGAAAATTAGCAAAGAAAGGAAGCACTGTCACCATTTACTTGCCTGAGCTAGGGGACTCGGGGTGACATCCTAGGCCCTCTTTCTTCCTTGGTTCCACTTTAAATCTGGAACCCAGCCCCACTGATTTTACCTCCTAAACAGTTTAAGGAGTCTCCTAAGTCATGTCACCAGGAATCACATTGATCTTTTCCTGTGGCCTGGAAGACAGATGTGAGTTTCCTGGACCACGCTCACCCACGCTCACCCCTCTGCATTGCTACTTTGTTCTCTTAATCCTGGATACAGGCAGAAGTCAGTCAGCCTGCGTCATCAACTCCATGACTTTGAAAATTCAGATGTCTCAGCTTCAGCTGGCTTTCCTTTCTCTTCCCACCTAGAATCTCAGATCAAGAGATCCAGACTAAATGTAGTCTTCTTTATGGTCTCCCTCGCTCCCATTTTTATCCCCACAACCTTTGGAAATCGAGTTAGTTACTTTCTTGTTACTATGATAAAACACCGAAGCCAAGGCACCTTTAAGGGAAAATGCTTATGTTGGCATAGGTTCTCATCCTTAATCTACATCATGAAGCAGAGGGAGCCAGCTAAAAGGCTGCCCCACCTACACCCCTACAAACACTGTTACCAGCTGTGGAGCTGTTCAATCCCAGAGTCTACGGGTACGTCTCATCCAGACAACCATCTTAACAAGGTGCATTTCTTTCTTTTTGTTTAAAAGTTTAATTTTATTTTATGAGTGTTTTTTCTGCATGTCTGTGTATGTACACACGCATACCTGGCCCTTAGAGGCCAGGAGTCAGCAGCAGATCCTCTGGAGTTACAGAAGGCTGTGAGCCACCATGTGTGTGCTGGGTCCTCTGAAGAGTGGCTGCTCTCCAGTCCCAATACTGAGCATTTCTTGATTGGAATGCTCATTAAACATTGACCTTATTTTGCTCCTTATCACAGTGGGCTGTTATGATCCGTCTATTTCTCCTCGATGGATGAGGGCCACGGTGGATTCATTGTTGTGCAGCAGTTAGTAGGACCAGCAAATATTCACGTTCAGGCTGTGTTCTGAGGCAACCGGCAGAGGCTAGAGTCTAGCCTGTGCTTTTCTTGCAAAGCCCTGCACCCCACTGTGAAGGCACACCCACCCAGAAAAAGGGATGCCTTCTTGTAATTTTCACAAAGTAGTTGTTTGCAATGACAGTGACTTTCCTTGTCACACAGTGGGACATCAGCTAACATTGTCACCATTACCCAGCCCCTCAAAGTGAAGCTGCAGGACATCTTGGTCTCTAGCCTCCCCTGGAATCACCAAGGCAACAGAAGCCGCAAGGGACTTATGGGAAGAGGGCTCCCATTAGCTCATCTCCGACAAAGAAGCGGTTAAGCTACATTACTTAGAGCCTTTAAAGGATTAGATCGGCTCTTGGAATTTTAAACTAACACAGCTCATGGGGCAGATACTGCCAATCAATTACTGTGCGCTCAGACAAACATCTCAGAATCCCCAGCAGGATCCCTAATAAGTTGTTGGGACTGAAATTTTAAATGAAGGTTATGTCTGATCTTCAGCCTAGCTCAGCCTCCTATCTTATGGCTGGAACCAGGATCCTCTTTCTCCTGTCCCTCGATCCTCAACACCTCCTCTTTTCTCTATATATTTACATCGTGCTGGTTCCCAGCTAATGCTTCACACACAGTCACGGGGAACGGCCTCTTTATGCAGACAGTGATTTTTCAAGCCCTGCTTCTTGTGGCCCTTACTCTAGCTACCTAAGCATTGAGAACTACAGCATCTTTGATCTCAGAGAACTGCTCCCATGTCCTCAGTCCTGAGGAGAGAATGACGTCCAGTAATTGAAGATAAGAGAGATTTTCCCAAGACCTTGGGGCAGCATGTCTAATTCCCAGACTACGGATCTCCACTGCAGCTTTGTCTGGTGCTATGCCATGTCTTGGGCTGAGTTTAAGCACGTTTCTCTGAAAGAACTTCATGAATGGAGGTGACAGGTCTCCAGCGGGGGAGTCACTGAGGGGGTGGGACGGTTTTAGGGGTAAATCATGTGGGTCTGTCCATAGGACAGTAGGTAGTGTGTTCTTGGAATGAAATGTCAGATTCCAGTGTCTCTCTGTCTTCCTGACTTCCAAAGTTATTTATTTCATTTTATCTTATCAGAAATGAGGTTATGTTGAGATAGTCTTATAGCCTAGGCTAGTACTAAATTTCTGCGTAGCCAAGAATGACCTCCCGATTCTCATGTCTTCAACTCCCAAGCGCATCACCACGAGTAGCTATGTTTTTCTGATGTTTGACGAGATTTTTCCCTCAGACACTCAGTTCTAATGTGATGGGACTCTCTAAGAGAGGGTCCTTTCCAGAATCAACTAATGCTGGTGTTCTGCCCATGGCTCTCCACTTGGCTAAGGTGGCTTCCTTTACTCTTTAGAAAGTGGCGTCACCTAGCATAATCTGGGCCAGTTTTCACGTCACCCTACCTAAGACAACATTAGAAAGGAGTAGCACACAGATTCCCACCCCTTCCCACTCTTGCCTCCTCACTGCTTCCTGCCAATTAAACACATCACAAACAACACGGTCCGTTCTCCTAAACAAAAATGTAACGAGTTCACGATTAAGCTTTTGTATAGAGTTTTTAAAGGCTGATGCCAAACATCAGTTGGCCAACAAGCCTACAGTGTGGTAAGCTGAAGAGACTGAAGAGGTCTTTAAGGGCTGGTGGATTGGCTGGGATACTTCTCATGAAAGATGAATTCCTTGGCCTGCAGGTATCCAGCAAAGGCTCCCAGGAGAGAGTCTACAGGCGTGTCTTCACCCTATCCTTCTCTTCAGTGCATCCTTACCTGAGGCAAGTCCTGAAGCCTACTCAAAAACACTGGTACCCATGACCGAACGCAGCACCTTGTAAACACCAAGGCAAGATGGAACCCGTCCATCAGTTGGGGTCCGTCAGTTGGGGGATGAAAAACATCACTTCCGTTCACTCTCTGGCCTGCACTGGCTAGTTCATTTTTGTTTTGTGTAAAGTCCACTTTTCTATCACTTGTTTGTTTGCAGTCCTCTCTGAGGCACTGAGGCAGAACTAAACATCCTTTAAAGACCTCAAGAAACACCTCTAACATCTTATCTCTGAAGTTAGTTGATTACTGAGCTTCCCCCAGAGCCAATGGACCATTTCCCTTTGTTCCTAATGCCCGGGACTAAGTAAGCCCTGAACAAATGATGTACATGAGTGAATGAATGAGTGAATGAATGAATGAATGAATGAACTGCATGGTCTGAAGCATGCCATCTTCCAATGCCTTTCATCTGTGTCATCAGATGAATTATATCATATTATAAATATTACTGCTACTCAAACTTCATACATTATAGGAAGTGGGTATGCTTCCTAGAAACTGTAAGTATAACCTCTGACGCATGCTCCCTGTTTCCCACAGTCAAGGCACTGTGGTCAGTGACTGCCCAGGTATGCTAACTCCTCATCCAGGCGGGTGAGCCTAGGAAGGCTGGGTTAAGAAGGCCTGGAAATCTCCACATCGGGATGAGAAAGTATAAGAGTGGCTCTTGCTTTCTCTGTCTACCTCTGGGTGTCCTAGCAGAGAAGCTCACAGCACTGGTTAATTATGATTTTCTTCTGAATATTTCTTCCCCACTGAGTGGACCATCAGAAGCTAGGAGTCAGCTAAAACCAAGCACCAGAGTTTGCTTACTTATTGGACATTAGCTTGTACAAAGGCCGATGCCGAAGGAGACTCTCTGGCCTTCCCAGGAGGAAACAAAACCTCATTGATGGAAAACTCAGTCACCAACCCCATAAACAAAGGACTCCTTCACTGACAAAGATGCTCTTATGCTTGGAGCGCTGATGTTTACTTTTGACCTTCTGAGCCAGAAAGTCAGCCGATGGCAAGTTAGCCAGAAGGTCAGCTTTCCACTACTATAACAAACACCTAAAGTAACCTCAGTATAAAGAGGACTTTTACTGTGTTTTGGTGTTTTTAAGGTTTCAGCCTATAATCCTGCATATCCCTGCCTAGCACATCTCTGTAACGTACCTCTCTGGGAGACAGCAGGCTAGGTACTGGAATAAGAGGTGTCAACAGCCCTGCATACCTGGAGTCTGCCCTGAATTCCCCACTGGAGTCCTTTGGTCCCTTCTTTTCATTTGGTTGTCCCAGCATGAAGAAGGTGTCTCTGATGGTAGGAAAGCCATCCAGAAGAACTCTCAGGCTATTGCAGTAGGCCATGATCTGACCCCGAAGGGAATAATGAGACAGGCGAAGGTTCAGCCTGAAGGTTAAAAGAAGAGACGGTATCCAGAAAAATCTTCTGGCTTTCAGAGAGGATCCAGAACCCACTTCCCCGGGGAGCTTTTCAGGAACAGAACTCCCTTGATGAGAAGATGCTGCCACCTATGTAGGGTTGGCACTGCCTGAAGGCAGAAGCTCAGGCCTCTTCAAGGTGCCTCCTGTCCTTAACTTCTGATGCTCGCCTGCGTCTGAGTGTCCCGTGCTTCTCTCCGTCCAACAGGGCTGTGGGCATTTACATACAAACCAGCAGACTGGTGGTCCGGGGTTCTAGGTGACACTGCTGTTGGAAGTCTACCCAGCCAGAGAAACAGCTGTTTTCCTCACAGATGCTACTTACTTCTGGCAATATTCAACTATTAGTTCCTTCTTCACTTTCTCCACATCATCCTATCAATAAAGGAGAAAAAAAAATACACCTATTGTAAGCCAGCTTTCAGATGAATGTATGGTCAAATTCAAATTCAAGTAGGGAACAGCTACAAAGCTGATGCGGTCTTTCTGAGGGCAAATGTCTTGGGCGGGTCTCTTCAACTTGCTGCTATCCTGCTGAGCACTCCAAAATGCCGGGCCCGGCCCAGTTTCCATCTGAGCCATTTTCAGGGTTGTGTTTGCTGACAGCAACCCTCAGGGATGAGGTAGAGTCTCTTTCTAGGAAAAGGGGCAGCTTAGTTATTAAAGAGATGCTCCACCCAGCTTTTTGGTTTCTGACTGACAGCGCACAGGGTTCTTGGTAGCTCTTCCGAACCTTCTCTGTGGGACTTGGGAGGCAAGGGGGACTGACGAAAACGTGGCATTTGTGTTGTCTGCTCTGCTCAAGAGGAATAAGTTGTCTCTAACCCCAGGCATCCACAGAAGGGATACATAAAATGGATACATCCACAGAATGGATACATACATCGGCCTTCATGGACAGGTAGGGGACTGACTTGTTCACTTGCCTTAGGCTAAAATTCTGGAGCAGACAAAGCTAATGGAATATTGCCTGACTTCTTTCTGGTCTCGTAGGTGTTGGTAATCTTGGCCATCTGTTAGGGGCTTTACAGAGTCACTGGTTTGGGGGAATTGTTTATTTGGGGGAGAATGGATACTTTTGTTTTCATTATCAGCTATCAGTAAACAAAGTGTCTAACTGCTCTTAATGCCTGTATCAGCCTTTCCTTTCCGTCATAGGGAGGGACAAAGCGCAGAGAAAATAAACCTTCCCATTCCCTTCCACAGAACTGGGCATTACCAAAACCTAATGGGTTAGGAACCACTACTGACAAAATTGGGAATTAAGTTTAAATGATTAAAGGTTTGAGTTTCATAATATGTTCTAAATGGTTTGACTAGTATTTGAGGGGGAAAAACCCTCAAATAGGACACAACAGTGGCTTCTGAGAAACAAAGATAGCAGGTGACCATCTGCCTACCTTGCCCAAGCCACCTACCCCTGTAGGGGTAGTGTCAAAAGTAGCCTCCTGGCACAGGTGCTCAGACTAGTGTTTAGGAAGTGACAAGGCAAAAAACAACCAAACAAACAACAAAACCAAACAAACAAAGCCAAAACAAAACATGGCCTCTGGGGGGAAAAGTGCATAAACTCGGCTGTAGTTTCTGAAGAAACTACAAATCTGCAGATTTTGTCCTCACTGGGTTTCGTTTCCAGATCTGGGCAGTGTGTTTCCAATCACTCTATCTGAACGGTTAAAGCAGCAGCTGCCAAATTCAGACTGTTTCTCTGCTCCAGTCTAAAAAAGAGTGAGGGCATTAGGAATCCTTTCCCTTTCTCACTCACCGGGCTCTTCATCTGGTCCGCCATTGTCTGCTTCCTGTGCAGGAAGGTGTTCAGCATCAGGTCCCGCAAACCCGCCTTTTCTAGTTGAATAGACACAAAGGCCTCTGGAGCCCTGCCCAGCAAAGACAGACAGCTGTGAGGTGGGCGGTAGCAGGCAGACCAGCAGCTCTCGATAACTCAGGTTGAGTGCTGCGGCAAGAGGTCAGGTTGTTCCATCTCTGCCGTGACCACTTTCTTAAGAGCATTTGTGACTCACCTGCCATTGTACTCCTTTTAAGACCCCACTGTATCCGAAGCATGTGACAGCAGTCCCTCCCAAGACATCAAAGCCTGGGGCAATGTGCCCTCTGCCTTAGCTACAGAGATATCTAAACTGCAGGGTCCTTTCAAGTAGACACGGTTCTTAAGTCTTCTGCCCACACTGGAAATGTGGTCTGAGGATTCTTGACCTCTGGCCATGAGTCCCATTATCAGTATCTCGAACAGAAGTTATTTGTCATTTTTCATTCCATACTTACCATTAATTAAAGTAACCTTGTACCTCAACAAAATAACCAGAGTGGTCATAATTATTAGAGAATATATCTATGTCTTTCTCCAGACCTCTATGGATACCATGAATCTCAGCTAACTCACTCTCCTGTTATTCTGATCAACAGGAAAATCTTTGTAATATCGTGAGAGCAGTTCTGCGCCTCTTAGTCTTACGTGGCTACAGAAAATCTGGAGTCACCCATTTACCTCCCAGCTTGTGAAGGAAAGTGTGATAAACTCTACAGAGAAAGAAGCAGGAAGTGAAGAAAAGAGGCATTGATGAGAAAGAGACAGGAAAGAGCCACCATCAGGATGTTCTGACTCCAACAGAACTGGATTATACCTCAAGGAGTGCTCATAGGGTGTGTCCTCATATGAGATCTTTAAAAAAGTACACACTCTATTTTCGATTGACTCAAATCTCTTCCCACTAGATGCAGTACCTCTTGGAAGTCTTAAATCCTTCTGAAGGATGAGCGAAGGCTCCCGGGGCTCTCGGAGTTGGGGCCACCAGCAAATGCTCTTTGCCATTCACAGTTCTGGAGTCTCTTCTGCTTGGATTCATTTCATCGTGATGTCTTGGGTCTGAACTTGTTTCCTAAACCATTTGAAACCAACCTGAGTTCAGTGTGTTGGATATTACACCCTGTAGGAATGCTGGTCCACAGCAGACCCCATGCACATGTGATGGGGGGGGGGGCTGGAGAGAAGTGATGGAAAAGGAGAAGAGGAGGAGGTAAGGATGGGAAGAAAATACTTTGCACACTATAGGAGTAAGGCACACAGTAGGGCTATTTCCTGAGCAGTTCCAGTTCTGTAAAGTGCTCAGAAAAGGTCACCATCATATGGAGTAGTTAATTAGTATTTTGTGTGCACCAGTGTCTAAAGAATTGGTAATGGGCCGCACAGGTCTGGAAGACGGATTGCATGGATCAGTTAATGGATTGCTAAGATCTGGAAAATTTCCTCAAGTATGTCCAATCCTATCTGGATTATATACGCCTCCTTGGGCAATGTAATGATAAAGATGGGAAAGTGGGGTGAGGGAGGGCTAGGAAAGGAAATACAAAATTAGCATCTTCTACTAGTCCAGCATGGTTCATTATAGATGTGGGGGATACAAGTCTTTTATATTTCATCAACTACTAACTGAAAGAAAATGGTCAAGTCTTCAAAGGGAAAGTCATTCTTCAATACACAACCAAGGAATTGGCATATTGAAATTATGTAAGATGGGAAAGGCCAAAAAAAAAAAAAAAAAAAAAAAAAAAAAGAAAGAAAGAAAGAAAGAAAAAGAAAATCCCAGAGGTGAAAAAAAAATCTAAAGTTCCCAACCTTGCTCCCACCAAGACCCCTAGTGCACCATAGACTGCAGGAAACAGAAGTCTCTACCAGTTCAGAACAGGGGTCATCTTACCAGGCCATAAAATGCTGGGAGGGATGAGAACAAAGGTTCTGAGTTCAATCCTCGCCTTTGCGTCTCATCTGTTTTTTCTTATCTTCTAGAACCTGTTTGCTTACCCAGAACAAAGCCCAGCTCATGAGGGTAGGGAAAGGTTCTCTTGGCCTGTGTGTTTCCATTATCTGGCTTCCTGCTAGCTGGGGGCGGGCACTGATGCTGCTGAGTCAGCATTCACATCAGGACTGCTCATCTGGAATGGCAGCTGTGGCCATGCCCACTTTCAGTCTATGACCAACCACTTCCCCTTTCTGCATTTCTTGCAAAGGTGGCCACATCTCTTTTCAGCCCTTCATCCTACTGCACTTTCGGGTTGCTTGCTCAGTTCTAATCCAGCTTTTTGTTGGTGGTGGTTTTGTGAGACAAAGTCTCATTCAGTCCTTGCCTTTTTAACCCTGACCCTGAGCTTTTACTCCAACCCAGTGAGTAGAACTCAGGGGTCAGCAGGGAGATTGAGCATCAAATGTCTTCATTTTCATCTGTCCCCATCTGCTTTACCCCTCTTCATTCAGATCTAGAGAATTCAGCTCTCCTTTTAAAAATAGTAGCTCTCTTTACTAAATGTTTTTTAAAGTATATGGTTAGGTAAGTTCTGACGTGTATGTGACATGCTCTCAGTATGAGACTGTCACCACAGTGCTAACATGCAACACTCACACCCAGTCATCTCTCCCTATGCTCCGTCCCCAACACTCCTCTGGTTTGGGCAGCTATAGACTAGGATGGATCACCTAGAGTTTAAGATAGATTCATGCAGAATCTGGTCCTTTAATCTGGCATTATCTGAATTGTTGTGGGTGTCAATCATTTGTTTGTACTGTTGTGTAGTATTCCATTGCATGGACATGCCAACGTGTGCTTATGCCTTCACCTATTGGAGCACTCTTGGATTTCTTTCCACATCTTCATTGTCATGAATATAACTTCTATGGAAAATCACATGCACATTTTTGTAAGGCCGTGTGCTTTCATTTCTCTTAGACGTTGAATGCTCCGTTCATATGGTAGGCACGTTTAAACCTCTTTAAAAAGTGCTGACTATTTCCCAAGTGGTTGCACCATTTTTATAGTCTAATCAGCAATATGCAAAGGCTTCAGGTCTCCCATATCCTTGCCAGCACTGAAGGAGGTTAATCTTTTACATTTTAACCATTCTAACAGGCATGGGCTGTTCCTCAATGGGGTTTTAAGTTATTTTTCTGGCATTGAGCTTCTTCTCATCCTTCTTTGCCAGGCTATACTGCTGGTGGCTCATTGGTTCCTTTCCGCAGCAGTGGCTGAACACTTCTGCTTTCTAATCACCTTGTACTCTCTTCCTCCCCCACTCCATCTCTTGATTTTTCTACCAGACCCTTTCGTGCTCCATAGTTGTAGACGATTTATAAATCTATCTGGACATGTATCTTATGAGGAAGCAATCATAATATTCACTTTATTGGGGTTCAAAGAGGGCTGGGTGTTTTCTGGAAGATGTAATGCGATAAGGCCAGACAGTGCAGAAGGTCCTCCATCCTGTAGTCTTACTGAGGCCGTGTCAGGTTTAACTAGACTTTAGTGTTCTTGATGGAAGATCCTATGGGAAGTTGCCCAACTCTATTCAACCTTAGCTTCTGTTGAACTGTTTGCTTGTGCAAACCTCCTCCTATGACTGCTAAGGGAGATAACTAGATTTTTTTTTTTTTTGCCTTAAAAAATGTTTGTGTGTTTTGTTTTGTTTTGCATTTAAAAGTCCCTTGATCTAATTCAGTGATTCTCACCCTTTCTAATACTGTGATCCTATAACACAGTTCCTCATGTTGTGGTGACCCCCCAACCATAAAATTTCATTGCTACTTCATAACTGTAATTTTGCTACTGTTCTGAGTCATAATGTAAACATTTGATATACAATATATCTGCTATGTGAACCCTGTGAAAGGGCTGATTGACCCCCTCAAAGGAGTCACAATGCACAGGTTGGGAGCTACACTTGGGTCCCCTAGTACCTGAGTGCGGTCCTAGCCAGCTGGAAGAAGGACTGTCGATTGGTCATGAACTATGACTAGTGGATCATCTCCGGTGGGCTCCCTGTAACAATAATGGAGCTGAATCATGGAGCATGGGTAGCGTCCTTTAGAAAAAAGTGTGTGGAGGAGTGGGGTGTGTAGAATACAAAATGTCTAAGACTTAAAATAGAGCCCAGAGGACATGCATGAGAGAAAGCTTGGGTCAGAGATCTTGTATACCTTGATGAGGAGATTGGGTCTTGTGATCTGGGCTACAAAGAGCTACTGCAGGTTTTTAACCACTGAGCCATGGTGTTCTGTGCATTGTATGTGGATGTTCACAGTGGTATTATTCCTAATAGCCAAAGGGTCAAGGCAACTCATTGACAAATGAATAAACAAAATGGAGTATAGTCAGATGGCAGGATATTATGCAGTAATGAAAAGCAATGAGGTGCAATAGGCGGTGTAACACAGACAGACTTGGAAAACATCATGTTAAGTGAAAAAAGCCAAACACAAAAGGCCACATGCATGGTCGCATTTATATGAACAGTGGGGACATGTAAGTCCAGACACAGAAAATAGCTTAATGGTTACCAGGGACTGAGGGGAGGGAAGTGGGAGTGACAGGTGAGGTTTAGGGTTTCTTTGGAAAGTGATACAAATATTTCTAAAACAGAAACTGTCAATGGTTACATGGTCCTGGGAATAGACTGAAATGTGTGTGTATGTGTGTGTGTGTGGTGTGTGTGTGTGTGTGTGTGTGCACAGCATATACATATATACATACGCACACACACACATACACATATGGATCAAATGTGTCTCTCTACATTTTAAAAAACTAATTACAGGCAGGATAAACAAGAAAACAATGGATTTTTTTAATCTACAAATGAGAAGGGTTGAAAACTGGGACTTTTTGTCCTGGATGAGTCTAGCAAGTTTGTATTTCTTTTGGAGTAATATACAAAGCACATCACATCACTCACAAAGGGCGGGAGGCAAGAAGGAAGGGAGACAAGTAATTGGGATATGAAATACACATATTTGCGCATTGCCTGGGGTTCTTGGTGAAAACTCCCAAGGCCTTGCTATTGCCTAAGTGGCTAGAATAACCCTAAGGAGCTTAAGCGTCAACAGCAGACGAGGTTGGAGGCCTCGCCCCCCACCCCTGGTCTTCCGGGGGCCTTTCACCTGCCCATTTCTCCCAGAGGTGGGCCAGGAAACTGGAATTTCTCTCTGAAGTGGTCAAAGAAACCCTGATCTTAAATACACTGATCTACTTTTCAGTAGAGGATAAGACTCCTTTACAGAAGTAATTTTGCCCTAGGCCTTCAGGACAGAGAAAAGAGCCTGCACCTTGTGGTCTCTTCTGGAGACTGGGTAGGCAAGGAATTTGGTATGTCGTAACCAGAATCCAGCAGCTGTCTCCTGGTCACTGTGTCTCCAGGTTAAACCAAGAGTCACACATTTGGGATCTAGGACACAGCTGTGTTCTCACGGCTGTGTCCCTGAGGGTCACAATGCCCCTCTGTGATAAAACATCCTTGAAGCACAGAGACTCAGAGCCAAACATTAGATGGAGCTTGGGGAGCTTTGTGGAGGAGTTGGGGGGAAGGACCGAGGAACAAGAAGAGGACAGAGACTCTACAGGAAGACCAAGAGAGTCAACTAACCTGGATCTTTGTGGCTCCCAGAGACTGAACGACCAACCAGAGAGCATACATGGGCTTGACCCTCTGCACACGTGTATCAGAGGTGCAGCTTGGTCTTCATGTGGGCCCCCTAACAACCGAAGTGGGGGCTGTCCCTGAATCTGTTGCCTGCATGTGGATCTGTTCTCCTAACTGGGCCACCTTGTCTGGTCTCAGAGAGAGAGGATGCACTACATATGCTTGGGGGGACACCATAAAGGGTTCCCCAAGAAATGGGGTGAGGATCTGAGAAGATACTGGGAAGAGAGGGAGATGATATTGGGATGCAAAGTGAATAAATAAATTAACATATAAATAATCTTGAAGCTACACTCAAATTCCTCCAACTATATCAGAAACTTAGGCTCCAGATACTTTCTTAGCTGCCACACGTGTACTAAGTCAGGGTCTGTATCATCAAAAGACTCCGGGTTCATTAGGAAATTATTGGCATTGTTTTTCGGTGTCTCCCTTTCCTAAGAACTTTTCAAGATGATCATAGGTGTACTGGCTGGTTTTGTGTCAACTTGACACAAGTTGTAGTTATCACAGAGAAAGGAGCCTCAGTTGAGGAAATGCCTCCATGAGATCCAGCTGTAAGGCATTTTCTCAACTAGTGATCAAGGGGGGAGGGCCCAGCCCATTGTGGGTGGTGCCATCCCTGGCCCAGCCCATTGTGGGTGGTGCCATCTCTGGGCTGGTGGACCTGGGTTCTATAAGAAAGCAGGCTGGCGTCATAACTGAATTGCGCATGAGCCGTCCCAGATGGTATCTTCTGCAGAATTCATTCCTTGCTTGCTGTTAGGGAGAAGTCTCCACAGCTTTGGAGTCACAGAAGTGATCTGTGTTTGAGCGACAGTAAGAAACTGCATCTGTTTTCCCTATAAGAAGGAAAAGGTGATAGAAAGTGGAGAAAGGAGGAAGGGGAAGAGGGAGCAGAAAGAGGGAGGAAAGAGAGGGAAGAGGAAGGAGGAGGGGAACGAGCAGTCTGACATCAGCTGCTGGCAGAGGCAACTCTGGCATCTCCACACTACAGGCTGACCTTGGTATCCAGGGTGCTGTCTGCTCCAGGGGTGTGATAAAAGAACACCTGTTGAACGGCCACCATCAAAGCATTTCTCTGAACAGTTTGGCATGTGAGGGCTGCCTGCATATTTTCCACTCCTGAATGGAGCAACAGCTGCAGGAAGAGAATGTGAGTTGTAAAGAGATTGTTCCAGAGGGCGGAGGAGCTGATGGTGGAGCCCACCGGTTAGTTTTACCATCAGAGACACCCGGGACTCGAACCACATGATACCTTGGGCTTCTTGTTGCTCAACTGCCCTGCTCTCCCCCAGGCAGCCACTCATCCCATGCAACCCCCTGTGGTCAGGGAAGGGCTCTGATGGACCACACGGACTCAGAGGCAGGCTCCGGAAGCCGTCAAGAAAAATATCTACCCGTATAAAAGCGAAATCGTTCAAGGCAAAAGGAGAAAAGTGGCACTGGGTTCTGAAAGTCATAATGAAAGCTCTAGTGGCTACTGGGTAATTTAAAAAGCTAAGCTTGCCATGTGCCCTTTCTTTTCACCCCTAACAGAACTCATGATACGGGGCTGCAGTCCTCATGACTCAAGCCAGACCATGCAAGGCCAGCATTAGTAATAATAAAGGAAAGCTGTTCTCTTGTCTGAGACATGCTCCCATGCAGCCCAGGCTAACCTCAAATTCAAACTCACTATGTAGCTGAGGCTGGCCTTGAACTCCCAATCCTCCTTCCTCAGCCTCCCCAGCACTGAAATTACAGGCATGCTGTGATGCTAGGTGGAGCCTGGAGAAAGCTTTTCTTATGAATGGAAGCCACCTTGTATGAATTAAGGTTTTGTTTGTTTGTTTGTTTTTGCTTTTTTTTTAAGAACACGAGAAAAAATTGCTTTATTTTCATTTAGGTTCTTTTTCAAAGTTAGCATCTTTTCTAAAAAAAAGAAAACAATACACAGAGGCGTTTACCTTGAGGACGGTTTCTTTTGTGTGAAAACTGAATTTGCCAATCTGACTGTCATCCAGTTCGGAGATGGCGAGGGTGAGGGAGGCGGGGCAGTATCTGTAAAAAGAACAGCAGAGCTGTCCAGGCCTGACACACCTGTCAGGAGTTACTCACCGATGGCCAGGACAGCAGCTGACTGGATCTGGGATGCCAGTGGTGATGGTGGACCATATCAACCCAAGCCAGGCGGCTCCGCCGGCTGTGTCCTCACTGGACTTGGAAGTTCTTCTCTCCTCATTAGCCATCTTCCCTTTTCTTCTTACTGTCATGGCTGCACCTGTTCAGGATCCCCCACTAGCCCCATCTTGCACACCCCTAAATGGCATCTACTTCTTGCTCTCCAGGGCTCCTGCAGCTATCTAACCTGTTCTCTGTGCCATGGTCCTGTGTTGTGGCATAACCCTGTGTTTGGAAGCTGTGACTCTCTGTCAAGTAATCTAGTGTTTATCGATCTTTGTTTTCTCATCCGAGAATGGGACTATTAGCTACTGTAGGATTAGGCAACCGTGAAATGCGTATGCACAAATGGGCTTTATAAAGTGTAAGTCAGCATATCATGTAGCCCGCTGCTGTCCTCACACTGTCTCTTCAAAGCGACAACTTTAGGAAATTACCATACACAAAATGAAGTTGAGATACATGCTCTTTAACAACTTAGCCTTCTAGAAGGTTCCCCTTGAGCATAACTAAACATTACTTGACCAGGCCATAGCATTCGAGCAGCTTGTTCCAAGAGGTGGAGTCCAGGCCTCTTTTATCTGGCTCTACAAAAGCCTTGACCACAGCCTGGCTCCACCGTGCCAGTGGACAGCTGCCTCACTCAGGATGCATCACACTTCCTGCCTTTGAACGCTCACCTTGTTTTAGCAGTGAGGTGAAATAGGGCAAGAAAAATCTGCCTCCAAGGGATTATTGGGCAACATTAAGAGACATCTTCGATTGTCAGGAACAAAGGGGTAGGGTAGGTTGAGGAAGAGAAGAGAGAGGAGGAGGGTAGAAAGGGGAAGAAGAGAAGGAAGAGAAGGGAAAAGGAAGAGGAGGAAGAGGAGGAGGAGAAAGACAGAGGCTGTACCGGTCTCTCCAGTAGAATTCAAACCTGCTGCTAAATAACCTAAGGTACATGTAGAAACAGCGACCTTGTTCCACCCATTAAAGCTGAATGCAGCCCTCATTTTCACAATGCAAGAAACCACCACAGCATTCTGCTACACAAATTTCTCTCACCCTAGCTCATGCCCTGGGAAATTCAGCAGCCTGGTAGCATGTCAGACTCATATTTGGAACTATACTAGCAGTACAAAGACTTTTCCTCTGTGGAATCACCTTTGCCTTCCCAGGGGGCAGATCCAGTACCAGGACTCTCCAGGGCCAGAGCTGGGACCCTGGGCGGAAGGGCAGACTGGCTCAAGAAGGAAAGGAGTGGGGACAGGAGAAGCCAGCCCTCCTCGCACGTGAAAGGCTGGCTGCGGGAAAGAAGAGGTGGCTCGGCCGTAGAGCATCTCTCTGACTCAGAGAGGACACCATGGGCTGCCCAGGGGGTTTCAATGGTTGGAAATGGTTCCCATGAAGGGAGCTGACTAGGAGGTCTGCATGTGACCTCCGTGCTCTTTGTCGCTGATGTAGACGTGTAGCTGGCGTCTCCTTTGTCTGGGAAAGTGAGAGAGGTAGCCAGTCCTCACGCCCCCTGCCACCAGGAAGGACATTGTCCACCAGAGAAGCTGGGAGCTTGTGGTTTCCTTCACATTATCTGACATGGTTCTCCCATGTCTTGGTGATTTTGTGTGTTTCTAGACACTTATTTTTTTTCTCCATTTTTGAGTGTGTGTGTGTGGGGGAGGTAGTAGTCATCACATGTGTATACATATTTCCACGTATATGTGCACATGTGTGGCAGGTGCTTTAAGTAGAAACTCAAATTTGATGTTGGAAATTATGGTCATCACTTTTCCATCTTATTGAGTGAGGTAAGCTCTCTCACTTAGGTCCAGAGCTCACACGTAAAGTAATTCTGGCTGGCCAGCCTGCCACCTTCCGAAGCTGGAATGAAAGGTCCTCACCATGCTCCTGAGGCATTTACATAGATTCGGGTCCCCTCCCGTGCACAGCAAGCACTTTACCCACAGAGCATCTCCCTAACCTGATCCTGTGTTTTTAAATCTAACTGTACTCTTGATTGAGATACTGTTTTCTTCTCCTTATTAAACAAGAAAGAAGCAGGCAACGGGCATAATGGCAGATCACAACCAAGGGGGAGATTTTAAAGACGCAACCACATTTGCCTGTTCAGTGGTGACGGAAAACCTTGTCACTGGCTACGCATCTCCCCATGCCCACCACTGTCCCCTGGAGGCTCACCTGTCCACCCGACTTCGGTCTTCTAGCAGAGACGTTACAAAGACAGGTGGGGGTGGGTCCCCTTTGTCCTTGTGGGATGCAAACTCAAAGTGAATGGGCCTCAGATGCAAATGTGATTCTTCAAAACCCATCTCCAGCGCCAAGTCCTTATATAGACTAAAATGGGGGAAGGAGCAAGGGCGTGTTCGTTAGTGGTTTTTCTGAAAGACAATTAAGCCAAGACAAAGTGAACACAAAATTGAACCAGAGCAAGCCCCGCATTATGGAGAGAGAAGAATCTCAAATGATCTTGCGCACCCACTGGGCCAGGCCAGTGATCGAAACACACGCACTTGGGCACCTTGGCTCTTACTTTCTACACAGCAGCTGCTGTGTAGAAACCTCGTGAGCTCATCAACATTCACTTCTGAGACACGGCCCCTGTCTTCCCTTGGTGCTATTCAGGCTGACTCCTCAGCAGTTTGCTGGCCCACACTGTCCATGCTCCTGCCTCATGACAACCCCTTCCCAGGCTTCACTGGCTTTTCCTTAGGTTCAGACGTGCTCTTAACTCTAGCCCTGACCCTCTTCTCACCTACATCAGTCCCTGAAACCATATCCTCAAAGAAGCATCTGCACCCTCACCCTGTCCTGGTTCATCTCTCAGCTCCATTCGATGTCTCTCTGGTAATTCAGCCTTAAACACCTGGATCGGTGCACCAGGGTTGCCACAAAGGATCACAGAGACACACCATGTGCTTGGTGTGTTAACAGAAACCCACGGTCTCAGATCTGAGATCAAGGTGTGGGCAAGTTGGTTCCTTCCAAGGTTGTGAAGGGGGAACTGCCCAGTGGCCCTCTCCTTAGCTTGTGGATGGTGCCTCCATCCCCACCCCCTCTACATTGTGCCAATGGTCCTCTTATGAATCCATGTAACCCAGTGCCCGCAGTTTAATTTGACTATCCCTTGAGCAGATTCTCCCATCTTGATATACTGGTTCTTGATCCCATATGTCTAAGAGGGACCCAGTTCTATTTATAGCATCATTTCCCATGATGCTCTCCCTGATCCACTTAGAATGAACTATTCTCGCTGCTGTTCTCCCAAAGTAGTTTTTCAAGTGAGAAGAGTCTCATGATTATAATATATTACGGGTAATTTTTACATTATTAACTCCCAAGAGGCACATATATCACAGAGACGCCGCGTCTTGAGAGGTAGCGTCTTGACTGATAGCAGCTCACTTTCTGTTTCTGCCACTTTCTAATTTGGAGATTTGAGGCTCATTACTTAATTTTTTTTCCTACCCTCCACTTCCTTGCAAAGGAAGTGTTTGCACCTGTCTCGTAAGGATAGTCTAAGACCGTAAGGAAATGATACACACAAATTCCCATAAACACTATGGTCACACAGGTCCTCAGTGGTGGCTGGTGGACTGGGGATCAATGCATGATAGTCTGTGCCTTAGGCCTCGTGTGAGATCGGAGCAACACTCTATGTATTTGGAAGAAACTCTCTATTCATCTCCTCCTTTTGGAAAAGTCTTGCCATCTGCTCTTACTGAGAACTGGCACAGACCTCACCAGGGCCTGTCTTCTCTGCCCTGCTGAGCCACCAGCCCTCTCCAGACAGAGATGCTGCCCCTGACACACTCTCCTTGCTCGGCTCTGCTAGTCACCTTCCTTGTGTGCAAGAGAAAAGTTACCGCTGTGGCTCAGGCCCCATACCAGTAGCTATTGTTTGGATGTCCCCCAAAGTTGGAAACTTAAGTCCAACACAAGAATGGTTGACAGAGACTTTTGAGGGATGATTGGTTGTGAGGCCGAGGCTGTTAGAGAATAAGAGGCCAGCTGTTGTGGACAGTGGTTTCTGATGAAAGAACACCAGACCTTCCCCTCTTGTTTCTCACTTCCTCTGCTCCTTCTCTCTCCGCTCCACTGATGAGCAGAAACAGAGCATGGCTGTCTTTCTTCTGTCTCAGGCTGGCGCAGCAAGAAGGCTCTTGTCAGATATGGGCCCTATGGTGATATGAACATGCTTGGCCCAGGGAATGGCACTATTAGCAGGTGTGGCCTTATTGGAGTTGGTGTGTCACTGTGGGTGTGGGCTTGAAGAAGCCCCTCCTAGCTGCCTGGAAGTCAGTCTTCTGTCTGCTTTTGAATAAAGATATAAAACTCTCAGCTCCTCCAGCTCCATGTTTGCCTGGATGCTACCATGTTCCTGCCTTGATGATAATGGACTTAGCCTCAGAACCTGTAATCTAGTCCCCATTAACATTTGTTCTTTATAAGAGTTGCCTTGGTCATGGTGTCTGCTCATAGCAGCAAAACCCTAAGACAGACCCCATGATCTTGGATGTCTCAAGAACTATTAGATGTAGATGTCTATTCTTTACAAATGACATAGTCTCAGGTACTCTGTTATGCCAGCACAGATTAAGATTCCAGGTCATGGAACAGCACAGTTCACTGCCTGGCAGTGACTTTGTGTTAGAAAGTTGACAAACCAGTATCAAGCAACTGAACAAAAGGACTTGTGTTGAATGGAAAGAAAATGTATGTACCAGTGGGAGACTCTTGCTTGGGGAATGGTCAGAGAGGCTCACAAGGAAGCTTGGAAGGAAGGAAGAAAGGAAGGAAGAATGAAGGAAGTTAGGAAGGAAGGAAGGAAGGAAGGAAGGAAGGAAGGAAGGGAGGAAGGACGGATAGATGGACGGAAGGGATGTCATCACTTCATCAAGCTGCCCTACAGAACAAAGGGCAAAGCTCAGGACAGAAAGCCCCAGACTCTCCCATTTATCCCCCAAATTCTTCCATGAAGCTTCTGGTCCCCCACTAACCCAGCCAAGTATGCACTTGCCACACTCGATTCTATCAGCCGGTGACGGAGGGTCAGGAGTTCCAAAAGTTTGGAGAACGTGTCCAGGAGCAGTGGGTGAAAATCCTGGCCTGGTTTCTGTTCTTTGTCCACCACAGACCTGAGGGCAAGCAGGCCCACCTCCTCCACGAGAAAGGGGTCACCCATCACTTGAGCTGAAAAGAGCTGAGAGCAAAACAAGTAATTTGGAAACTCAAAAGAAGAAGCATCATGTGTCCTAAAAAGAAATCATACTCTCAGTGCAGACTCGGAAAGCCTTATTTCCTGGCCATCTACTAGACAGTTAAAGAGAGCAGTTATAGATAACCACTAATTAATAGGGCTGCCCAGAGGGTTACGAGAGCCAGTATACACAGAAGTATTTTTTTTAAATAATGGGGGTAAATCTTGTTATTAGAAATGTTTTGAGTCTAAACACAAAAACCACAGGAGAAGGAACTAAATAGAAATAAAAGCCACTGATTTAAAAAAAATACTTTAAAGATGGAGATATGGTTCGGTGGTTAAAAGCACTGGCTGCTTGTCCAGCTGTTTGATTCTCAGCACCCACATGGCAGCTCAGAACTACTTGCAACTGCAGTACTAGGGTATCCAATGCCTTCTTTGGCTTCCAAGGTACTAAGTATGCCTGTGGTACACAGACACACATGCAGGCAAAAGACCCGTATGCATTAAAAAAAAAAAAAAACTTTTAAAATGTTTTGGTGGCCAAAGAACAATTTCTATAATCCTCTCTGATTGCAGTTTCAAAATGCCAAATAATTTTTACACCTATGAATTCTTTCAATTTTTCACCAGACCCCCCCAGGAAGCATCAAAGATCCTCTTTCTCAGCAAGGAGGAATCCAAACTGCCTGGGAATTAAACCTAGGGTTTCATGTAAGCCCTCTACTATGGAGTTACTTTGTACTGTTACTTTCAAACAAGATCTCACTAAGTTGCCCAGGCTGGCCTTGAACTTGTAATCCTCCTGTTCCACCTCCTGAGTATCTGAGATTGTGAGTCTGCACCAAGCCTGGCCCTGTGACCTTTACGTCTTAAAAAGGTCATTCAGTGGTACCAAGAGTAGCTTGTAGCCCCTTACTTCCGAGTTCCTTAGCTTCACAGGACCTGACCTGCTTCTCAGCACCTCCTCACACCCAGGTGGCCCTGTGTGATCCATGAAACATCCAAGTGACCTCTAATACCCTTCTGCTTAGTGAACATCTACTGTGCCCTTTCCAGTAAAGACCTAGTTGGAAGATCCTTTCTCTCCTTTCTCTCCCTTGCTCTACAGGCTTAATTATGTATCTACCAAAGGATTTGTCTGCTGGAGATGTGACTTTCAGGCTCCTAAAGTCTTCAACTGTGAGAGCCAAGAGAGTTGTTAAATTCCCGCATGCTTTCAGAGGGCACTGGCACACCCACTTTCTAATACAAAAAGTTAGTCTAAACATCCAGCATTTCTAGGTTTAACTGTGAAGGTAGCTCCGAAGCAATAGTTACAATTGTGACATCAGGAGACTAGAGAAGTCACCCTGGACAGTCTCTGTAATCCATAAGACATTTTATAAAATTAATATTAAATATGGTACTACAAGACACTGTGAGAATAAAAAACGGAAGGCAGACAAATGGCTCAGAGCTCTGGGAGCATTCCAGTTTCTGCTTCAACCAGCGCTCCACGGTCGCTAATTCCAGTGGAGAGCAAAAGAGCTGGATGTCTGAACATTAAATCAAACCCTTAAAATGGGGGTCAGAGTAGACAAACGAAACACCCGCAGAGAGACATTTTCTCTGCATTTAGGAGGACAGACACAGTCACAACAGAAATGAACAGCAGATCCAACTAGTCAAAAATAAGAGGGTTTGCTTTAAAAAGGCATAAGAAATCTGCAGGAAATATGATAGACCAAAAGGTTATTTCATTAGACTCCAGATAAGTGAATAGCAGTGAAGTTATTTTCTCAGATAAGTGAGCCAAAAAGAATTGCACACAAAAAATAAAGCTAGTGACCAAATGTGTTAAAAATCATCTCAACATGGGCTAGAGAGATGGCTTAGAGGCTGAGCACATGGTGCATATAAATCCACAGACACAAAACACACACACATGCACACACACACACACACACACACACACACACATATATACCGATGTATATATTCATATATGGAGAGAATACACACATCTATCTATAAATATGCATATTTACATGTATATGTGGTTGTAATAACAAGGAAATGTACATTAATACCATAATGCCACCCATGTTTCATGCACACACGTAATGAGTTAGTTCACACATTGCATTTCAAAGGCCAATGTCGCACTGTATGCTAAAGCAGAAGTGTGCCTCTAATATGTCAGTTGGTTTCTACAGGGATTGGCATGATTCTTTTCAGAGCAACCTGCCAGTCTATATCTAAGAACCAAATTTCACGTCATCACTTACGCCCGAGTTTAGCCTGCCATGGTGGTGCACGCCTTTAAACCCAGCACTCGGAAGGCAGAGGCAGGCGGATCTCTGCGAGTTCGAGGACAGCCTGGTGTAGAGTGAAAGTATCGGGGTAGCCAGAGCTACATAGTGAGACCCTGGCTCAGAAAACAAACAGAAAGACTGGCGGAACTGGAAGATGATAATGCGTGAAGGGTGTGAGTGTGCCCTGTGCATGGGAAGATGATAATGTGTGGAGGGAGGGCGTGTCCTGTGCACGTGGAGACAGTGTGAATTCAGAAAGCTATCGTGACTGGGTTTATTGATCCACTAACTACATCTGCAGCCCTTGGGAGTGAACCCAGGGCCACGTGCACACTCGGTGATGCTCTGCGTCTTTCTGTCTTTTTAAAACTGTATTTCTCTTGCCTGCTTCTGAGGGAAGACCTTGCTGACTTGGCACTGGTCCAGCCACCCAGGGGATCCAAATTCCTTTCTCAGCACCTGCACTGGGCATCTCACGTAGGCCATCCAGTGTTCCCTTCCGTCCTCCACGGACATCCATAAACACACAGCCCCCGCACACAAAGGTACACACATACACAAGTGAATGATACAAACTTAAGAACAAATCCTTTCCTTCGTAAAGATGATGTTAGTGTAGGCAGGAGAGGAGAGAATGTTGACCCAAGGAGCCGATACTCTTCAAATCACCTCCTTTATCACAAGCAGCTAGAGAGTGAGGCCAGCTAAGAAGCCCCAGCCCAGAGCCTTCACAGAAAACACAGAGAATTGAGTTCAGGCCGGCACACCGCATTCACAGCAGGAACCACTGACCTTCACCGCCCAGTGTTCTCCAGCTTCTCCCGGATACAGACACACTGTATCATTAGAGCCCCAGTGGGGAGTGAGAAAACACTTGTATATAACTATGCGATTCACCAATTAATTTTAGTTATAGCAACATCCTTTATACTATAAGAATATACGTATATACTAGCTTTGTCCAAAACAAAAAATCACATAGAAGTATCAGCAAGGCTTGTGACTATGCCCTCTCTGGCCAAGTAGAAATGAAGAGTGCCAAACAGCCAAACAGCCAAACAGAAAGCTAAACAGAAACATCTGGAAGGAAGTGGTCTCTTTGCCAAGGACCCAACTGTCCTCTCAAAAAACACCCACATCTCTCTGGAGTTGTGCGCTGTACCAGGCCTCGGGCTTGGCTGGGGTGAGCCACAGGTCCAGGGCAAGCTGTAAGACTCGTATCTCCAGCTGCGCATGCCCGCTGGGCGATGCAGCCTTGTGGGCGTGGCGAGCCTCCCGCAGCAGGTGCTCCAGAGCTTTGGGGATGAGCCCAGCCAGGCCAAGGGAAGGGTGGAGCTCCAACAGATGAACGCTTTCTGAAGATGGGCTTGAAGAGGAGAAAGGACGATTTGATTTTTCACAACAACGAACATAGATAGTTTTTTTTCCCCCTAAGGTATCTGTCTTCACATTTTTAAAGACCAGTATCATAGTTCCCACAGACAGACAGGGAATTAACCAGTACTGCAGTATGCTCTTTGCTTTAACACAAGCTCCGTAAAGTGGAAAGAAACAGCTGCATTTCCAAATGCCCAGTAAGCAATGACTAGAACAAAACCTCCACGCTTCAGTGACTTCCAGAAAAAGAGAATAGCTTAAGAATAAAAAAGATTATGCAAAAGAACAATAATTTCCACGATTCTTAGCATCTATTTTTCGCCTGAATGGTCCCCCTCAATATTAATGAATAAAGACAATTTTTTTTAAGTTCTCTGTACACTGAGGGCCTCCTAGAATTGATGAGGGAGAAAAAAAAAATCAATAAAACACTTGTCTGCCCGTTTCTTTTTCAAATGAAAGACACAGAACAAGCCAACAGTCTTCCTACCTTGAAACTGAGGAGCACAAAAAGTCAAACTAGGTAAGTGGGTTTCAGCGCAGTCGGAAACTAGCTCCAACCGAGCCATTGCACTGGGTTTGGCAACTACTCTGTCAGCTTCTAGGACCCATGTTTTAGCCTTAGCCTGTTCTGCCAAAAGCTACTTCCCGAACAGCAGTTTTTTGTTTTTTTCCCATAGTAAGATGGGCGCACACACGGCTGGTGCCAAGCTCATTACGGTGATGACATCAGCTCTGTTCGAGGTCTACAGGGGAGGGGCAGTTTCACAAACTCAACTCTCTTAAGAAGGTTGAATCTTAGCTTTTGTCCCAAAGACGTAACCTATCATGGCGACCTCTTACATAAAGATTGTCATAATGTGCACCGACGGAGCCTCAGGGCCATGTCTCATGTCTGTGTCCTCAAAAGTGTGTGATGGGTGCTGGAGAGACAATTACTCCCCACCTTGTGGCAGCAATGGGGAGAGTTTGACCTCAGGCTGTCCTGTTGAACTTGGGGGTCTGCCATCTCAAGAAGCCCTCCAACCCCAAAGTTAGAAGGAACAGGGGAAGGGAGTAATCACACTGAGAGGGTGTGCCCGCCCTGAGCGGTCTCAGGAAATTGAATACTGCTCTTTGAAGAATAATTCCCAGAGGTTCATCTGGCCAATTCTCAGAAGCCTTTTCTAGTGATACTGTGAGAAGAAGGGAATTCCTTTCAGAGCAACTTAAAAGCACACACCGGCCTCAGATAAGTGAGTTCTGCTCAAGGTCTCTCATGTCCACTAGCCACCGAATGGTGCTCAAGAGCTTAGTGCTTTGATCCAGTGCTGTGCCCTTAATTGCTCTAGAAGATTAAATGTAAAAGGCTAAAGACAACGCCAACTTACCAGCTGTCATTGAGGGAAACAAATGGCTTGCGGATGATGTTCAGGGGAAGTCCGAATGTCCTGTGAGCCTCGGGATGATCCCCTCGCCAGAGCCTTTGGACATACTCCCGTTGCTGCTCTACCTAAGAAGAATAAATATTTCCAGGGCCTGAGCTGTGAGCCTAGACAGGAGAAACCCAAATGCCCTGTGGCCCTGTCTCTTCACTGGTTTCGCCCTGGGTGTGGTTTCAATTACAATGGGGGCATTCTGGTCTCTCAGTGAAAGGCCAGCCAAGGAAAAAAAAGCCAACCAATTTAAAAAGGCAAAAGAAGGCTGGGCCTGTGGTACATCCCTTTGATCCCAGCACCCAGGAGGCCGAGACAGGTGGATTTCTGTGAGTTCTGGGCCAGTCTGAGTTTCAGATCAGCTGTAGGTACACAAAGGGTACAAGGCAGTCAGGGATACAGGGCAGAAGGCTGTCTCGATAAAATAAAATAAAGCAGAATAAAGTAATAGTGGCAGTCTGTATCTACAGCCCCTGAGGCTCAGGCAGGATGGCCAGGAGCTTCAGGCAAGCCTAGGTTACTGTGTGAGACCTTGTCTCAAACACAAAAACAAAACAAGCAGAACCACCCAAACAAAAATCCTCTCTATATGGGGGAAAAAAAATCAGAGTTTTATATGACGGTGTCTTGGGAAAGTCCTTTTGTTGATGCGAACTCCGTGATCTCATACAAGTTGACGTTCTTGATCCCTTGCGAATCAACTGCCGTTGAGGTAGAAACCTCCCTTTAAGGCCCGAGCTACACATGCCAATCGGAAGTGCCAGTGAGCTCACAGATAAACACTCCACCCAGAAAACCCAGACTCTGGAGCTGCAATGGAAGAATGTTACTTTTCTTTTTGGCTTAGGTCATCCATCCCCTTTCCAGATGGAGCCATTAAAAGCCCTACTCACGTGGTGGCTGAGAATACCCCTCAGCAGCTGCAGGTGGAGCCGCAGGCAGGCGCAGTCATCTTGGTAGGCCTTAGTGAAGTACACGTGGCTGAAATCCAGCTTAGGGCGTCGGTGCATAATGTCGGTCATGGCTTGGGCTAAAGCGAACCGTTCTTCGGGGTCCAACGTGTGCTGGTAGGCCTCGAAGTAACTCTCAAGAAGCTGAAAACAACGTTTATGGTCAGGATACAGCACGGGTAGCTCCGGGGTCAGCAAACAAGATGGAAGCTTCATCCTGGGCTTTAAGAAGCCCTGGGACCTTAGCCAAAGACAGATGCTGAAATGTGTGGGTAGCTAGTGGTATGGTCTGGGCAAATCTAGAAAGAACTGGCGCAGTTAGCAAACCTGCAGAGTAAAGAGGCAAAAGCTGGAGCTCATGCAGGACTTGAGTTTGATCTATCTACTTCTGTTCTTTCTTCTCCTGCTCTTTACAAACAATGTTATGGGGTTGGCAGTGTCACTCTACAATATAAACTCTGGTAAGACAACACCCAATGTCTGCCATTCCTCGAAGCCAGCCCTCTCTCGTTCTCCTGGTTACTTTTCACAATGTATCGCTCTGGTTAGGTCTTTTATCATTTTTAATACTATTTATCAGATGAGACAATTATATGATTTTTTTTAATTTGAACTGATGACAGACCAAAGTACAGATATTATACCAACGTCCAACTTGGTGAACCAATGAGTTTTTTTGGGAGTTTGCTTATAGAAATATGAGGGAGGGTGTGATGGTTTACATATGCTTGGCCCAGGGAGTGGTACTATTAGAAATGTGGCTTTGTTGGAGGAAGTGTGTCACTCTGGGGGTGGGCTTGGAGGATGCTTAATTTGTTCCTAGCTTCCTTTGGATGAAGATGTAGAACTCTCAGCTCCTCCTACACCATGCCTGCCTGGATGCTGCTATGCTCTTGTCTTGATGATGATGGACTGAACCTCTGAACCTGTAATCCAGCCCCAATTAAATGTTGTTCTTATAAGACTTTCCTTGGTCATGGTGTCTGTTCACAGCAATAAAATCCTAACTAAGACAGGGGGGTTACTTACAGAAGCAGAGATGACTCAAAGGCAGCTAGCTACACCACCTAAGCCCACCCCAACATGAGGGACATCTCACAAAAGCTGAAAAGCCAGCGCACACTGCACAGGCTGCAGGCAGCTTAACAGGTAGGAGAAGTGTCCTTTCCCGGTGGCTAAAGACTTAGGCTCAATCCCGGGGATCTATTGACATGGTGGGAGAAGGGAACAGACTGTCTTACAAGCTGTCTTCTGACCTCCACGTGTGCACCATGGCACACACAGGCAAAGTAGGTAGAATGTATAAAAAATAAAATAGTTGCTGGCTACTGTGCTTCCTCTTTTGAGAGCTACTTGTTCTGTCCATCTCTCTGTTCCATCCATCTCTCTGTTCCATCCATCTCATCTCTCTGTTCCATCCATCTCTCTGTTCCATCCATCTCTCTGTTCCATCCATCTCTCTGTTCCATCCATCTCTCTGTTCCATCCATCTCTCTGTTCCATCCATCTCTCTGTTCTGCCCATCTGCCTACTTATAGCCTGGAAGACAAGTTTTCAGGAGTCGGCTTCTTTGAGTCCCCTGTTCTCTGAAGACCTCCACATGTGCACACAACACTTCTGTCTTTCATCATTAAAGGCACAGGCACAGAACCGCAGAGTGCTGAGGAGAATTTTCCTCTTTTACCAGAGACGGTTAAACACTCCAGACTGAACAGACACTAGGAATCAGAGGTCACCTAAAAAGAGATGTTTATATCTGCCTGTCCAGCGTCAAGGCAAGGCTTGTGGACAGCGGGCCTGGGATTCTCCATTCAGTGCCTGTGATGTTCTGCATGTAAAATATCCCCCATGGCTTCATGTTTGAACATTTTGGTCTCCACCTGGTGCCACAGTTTTGAGAGGTTGTGGAACCTTCAAAAGGTGGGAAAAATGGTTCTGGCGGGGTGGGCCTTGAGGCTTGTAGCCCAGCATGACTTCCTGTCCCGCCCCTACTTCCTGTTGTGCTGAGATGCCAGGCGGTAAGGATCCCCAGTTCCCCTCTCCTCCTGTCTCCGTGAAGCTGCGTGCATCCATGTCTTCCCAATCAGATGAAGTGCACACATTCAAGCGTGTGAGCCAAAATAAACCCCTCTCTGAAGTTGCTGCTTCTAGGCATTTCATCCATGTGCTTAAACACGGCGCTCAAACTTGGTGGATGCCTTTTTGCAAAGGTACCAAGAGGAGCCAGAAACTCAGCAACCATGGAAGGTGTGTCAGGGTTAGGAACTCACAATGCAGAGTGGGGTCAGAAGTGGAGAAAGATGGCGGCCCCTTAGACTATACGTTCATCTCACAGAAAATGAAGAGCAGGGTGCTCTCAGTGACCGGATCTCCCCACCCAAGAGCCACACAAACTGTTAAATGACGGAAAGAAAAATGAAACGGAGGAGGAGTGACTTGACTGGCTAAGAGCGACACTCCGCTGTCCCAGGGAGAGATTAGAGAAGAAACTTTACTTTTTCATTCATTCTAGCCCAACGTGAACCCTTCTAGCTGGGCCAGGGTAATCCTGAGAGCTTGCTTATGGTATTTAAACTTCTTGACCTGTTTTTTTTTTTTTTTTTTGTTGTTGTTTGTTTGTTTGTTTTTTTTTTTTTTTGGACAAAGGTCCAAGTGTTGGTTATTTGACTAGGGAAGTTGGCTATTAAAAATAATTTTTAAATTCCAAGTCTTCTTTCCCCAGCCCTGGCTCCCAGAATGATGACTCTGAGATTAATTTGTTATTTTTAAAAGCATATGCCATAAACTTTGGCTCATATCCTGACTACCTTGTAATCTATTTAACCCATTCAAACTATTCTATGTCTACCACTTGGTTAGTTATCTCTTCTCGGCCCCTGCCTGCTTCGTCCCTCGAGTCTTCTCAGAGTCTTCCCAAGTTTATCTACCTGCTGATTTACAACCATCTCTTCTGTCTGTCCTCTGTCTTGCCTCATCTCCTGAGTCTCTCCCCAGATCTCTCTTTTATACTCTTACTATTTCCCAGAATCCTCTCTCATGTTACTAGTGTCCCACTTCCTTTTGTTCTGCCTCAGCTCATTGGCCATCAGCTTTTTTATTGACAGGTGATACTTAGAAGAGATTCTCTCTACAGAAGTTGGCTGCGGAGTCCTTTCTGTCCTTCCCAATCTGGTGAGGCCAAGTTGCAAAGGACCATACTAAATCGAATGCTCATTGTTGATGATAAGGTTGCCAGAGTCAGCAAATAAGAACATAGGATGGCCAGCCAGCAAGATGGTTCAGCAAGTAAGGCACCTGCCTCCGAGTCAGAGGACCTGAGTTCAATCTCTGGGACTCACATGACAGAAAGCAAGAATACACTCTGCTAAGTTGTCCTCTGACTTGTCTAATGTGAGCTATAGCATGCCTCCTGAGCCTCCCCCAAAATAAGAACACAGGGCATCCAACCAACTTTGAATTTCAGATAAATAACAAATACTCTTTTAAGGTAAGCATGTCCCAAATATTGGAGTATTTTATCTGTTGAGAAGGAAAATGTAAGTTAAGCTAATATCATCTTTCAGCGTTTAGGCTCATCTGAAAGAAGGTACCAGATGGATTATTGCATAATTTCTTTACAAATTCCTTCCTGGCAAGCGTGGGGCAGGATCTTTCTGCCTCACTGGTTCTATTTGTTATCTGTTTGCTAATTGGCCTGTTGCCATTTTAAACTCCAGGCTGGTGTTTGCCTGAGAAGTCTTCCCAAACTGTCAATGTCACCTCTGTGTGTCAAGGGCCAGTTCTCAGAAGGTGATACACAACACAGCAGGGAGAGAGGCCAGGAAATGTCTGAGAAAATAGGAAAACAGACAAAATGGATGATATCAAGCCTCCCTGGGTTTATCTTATTTGTGAGATTATCTTATTGAGTTTGTCTTATGTGTGAGATCTAAGACTTATGATAACTTTTAAAGACAATGCTTTACATCATAACAAAGTGTCAAACAGAAAATCACACAACTTACCACGCAACCTGTTCTCCCTTGTCTCAGGGATAATACGCAAAACTCATGTTAGTTCTGTATACATGTGTGAATTCAAATTGTTGTAGAACGTGTCTGGTTACTGTGGGGGAGAATCAGGAGATGGGACAGCACGATCCAGGAGCTGCCACACCAACTCTCTGGCTTCTCTTGTCCCTCAAGCCAGTAGGTTGACATCAGCTTTTAATTTTATGAGTTATTTTAAAGAACTAAAAGAACCCAAGATGTCCCAGAACCTCTTAAGTGGTGATACCAATATCTTTAATAACTAATTATGGTAGAGGAATGGCACCAGGGACAGTGTGGAGGGTGGGTTCAATCGTACCTCAGATGGAAACCTGCCTTAGCCATTTAAGATGGGCTCTTTGGCCAGAGTTTTTGACTTGGAAGACCATACTCTACAATTCTGGCCCAGAAAGCTCAGGTTCTGTTGGGAGCGTACTCTCAGGGTGGACTAGAGGGATATTTCCAACAATTGCTTTACATGAAGACAGTGTCGAGAACCCCGGAAGGGAAGAACCAGTGGGCAGCTCTGGCAGCTTAGCAGAGGATGAGCTTCCGTCTCTGGTCTCTGCTGGGAGCCCAGCCTTCTGTCTCTTCTGCCCTGTGACTCTCCTATTGCCACTGAATCCCATGCCTGAGGGGAAAAGGACACTAGTACATGTACACATGCACAGACACACATACACACACATATATACACACAGAGACACACACACACATCTATATATACAAACACACAAAAGTACACAGAGAGACACACATATATACACATACATATACACACAAATATACATATATATACACACAAACACATACATATACACACACAAATATACACAAACACATACATATATATATGCACACACACATACATACACACAAACACACACACATACACCCACAAATACACACACAGACATACACAAACACACATAGAAACACACACACATACATACAACACATAATATAGCCACAAGCACATGCATATGCACATGCATACGCACACAAAGAAACACTTAAAAACGTATGCCTGGAGTAATGAATTTGACTTGTTTTTATTTAGTACAGCCGGTCACCACAGGAGTCCAAATCTCCCATTTACTTAGCTGGTCACTGTGAGGTTCTCACTGGCAGGTCAAGGTCATCTGTGAAAAACAACTGTCTTCCAAAGCCCAAGCCTTGCACCTTTTCAGCTCAGACATTTGTTTCCAAATGACAGTGACCTACATCTCCAAGAGTAACTAATCAGAGGGCACAAAACATTAACCTTCTATTCTGCTACAAAAACAGTTAGAAGGAGCCACCTTCACTCCTGATTTCCAGACCACATCACAGCTGTGGTAGTCTGGCTTCCACCCCCAGGACACCTCCCGACAGAGGCCTACACATCTGCCCCTGGCCCCTGAACACTGATCCTTGAGAGAACATCATCCCCAATATTTTACTGTGCTCTGCGTCACTAGGCTTCCTCCAGCTTTTTCCTGTCACTTCTCACAAGCTATTTCTTCTTTGTTTGGCTTCCATGTTGGCTACTCCCTCTGCTCCACAGCCTACCCCATGGAGTAGGCATCACCAAGGGCCTATTCAGACCCTCCACCTTTTCCCTTTCGTGGCTATGGTTCAACATTCAAGGTCATTTCTCAGCCCATATCTACTTCATGGCTTTCGACCTATAACTCCCCACAACACATTCACATCTGATGCAGCACCTCCACTGACAACTTGTCTTCGATACACTTGTATCTTCTTGAATGATCCTGCACTGGGCATTAGCTAGCAGCTCCTTCCTAGGCCCTTGGGAGGCCCTTCCTATCTCTTTTCACTCTCTCACTCCAAAATCCATATCCAGTCCTTAACTCCTACCATGTCCCCTTCAGAGTGATGGCATCTGCTCTCCTTTCCTGCTCCCATGGCTACGTCCTTGTGATCAGGTCCTTTTTAACTCTCCAGATCACCACTGGAGATGATCTGCTCTCTAGAGAGTTCTTCAATTCATCCTTTATGAGGACAATAAGACAGCTACTGAAAACAAAACTAAACTCACCCTATGGCACACACACACACACACACACACACACACACACACACACACACACACAGCAATATTAAAAGGTTCCTGAATACACAACACCAAAAATTATCTCAGAGTCAAATTCATAAGAACAGTGTTTGCCCCCATTGAATCAAGTTACTTCCATGCTGGCCAAGTTCTGAACCCACAGAATGCATACTTCATACTGCTAATGTCATCCCACCGTAAGTGCCCGTGAACACTGCCTGAAACACCCAGCTGAGACCTGCGACCACTTTATGTTATAAACTTCAGTGTTTTACCATATATGTAGGTATTATGTTCTTATAAAAGCATAATTATTCCCAAGAAACAAGCTGGTGTAGCCATCCTAATACTGAATAAAATAGATTTTCAACCAAAAATCATCAAAAAAGATAAGGAAGGACACGTTTTAGTTATCAAAGGAAAAATCCATCAAGATGAACTCTCAATCCTAAATATCTATGCTCCAAATACAAGGGCACCCACATTCATAAAAGAAACTTTATTAAAGCTCAAAGCATGTATTGCACCACAAACAATAATAGTGGGAGACGGCAACACTTTACTCTTATCAATGGACAGATCATGGAAGCAGAAACTGAACAGAGACACAGCGAAGCTAACAGAAGTTATGAACCAAATGGATTTAATAGACATTTATAGAATGTTTTATCCTAAAACAAAAGAATACACCTTCTTCTCAGCACCTGACAGCACCTTCTCCAAAACTGACCATATAGTCAGTCACAAAACAGGCCTCAACAGATACAAGAACATGGAAATAATCCCATGCATCCTATCATATCACCATGAACTAAGGCTGGTCTTCAATATCAACAAAAACAACAAAAGCCCACATACACATGAAAGCTAAACAATGCTCTACTCAATGATAGCTTGTTCAAGGAAGAAATAAAGAAAAAAAAATCAAAGACTTTATAAAATTTAACAAAAATGAAGGCACAACATACCCAAACTTATAGGATACAATAAAAGCAGTGCTAAGAGGAAAACTCATAGTTCTGAGCGCCTCCAAAAAGAAGCTGGAGAGAGCATACACTAGCAGCTTGACAGCACACCTGAAAGCTCTAGAACAAAAAGAAGCAGATACACCCAAGAGGAGTAGACTGCAAGAAATAATCAAACTCAAAGCTGAAATCAACCAAATAGAAGCAAAAAGAACTATACAAAGAATCAACAAAACCAAGAGCTGGTTCTTTAAAAAAATAAAAATGATCGATAAACCCTTAGCCAGACTAACTAGAGGGTACAGAGAGATTAATTAATTAATCCAAATTAACAAATCAGAAGTGAAACGAGAGACATAACAACAGAAACTGAGAAAATTCAAGAAACCATCAGATCCCACTACAAAAGCCTATACTCAACAAAACTGGGAAATCTGGAGGAATTGGACTATTTTCCTAGACAGATACAAGGTACCAAAGTTAAATCAGAATCAGATAAACCATTTAAACAACCTTATAATCCCTTAAGAAATAGGAGCAGTCATCAAAAGCCTCCCAACCAAAAAAAAAAAAAAAAGCCCAGGATCAGATGGATTTAGTGAAGAATTCTATCAGACCTTCATAGAAGACCTAATACCAATACTCTCCAAACTATTCCACAAAATAGAAACAGAGAGAACACTAACCAACTCATTGTTCAAAGCCACAATTATGCTCATTCCTAAGCCACACAAAGGCCCTACAAACAAAGAGAACTTCAGTCCAATTTTCCTCATGAACATTGATGCACAAATACTCAATAAAATTCTTGTAAACCGAATCCAAGAACACATCAAAATAATCATTCATCATGATCAAGTAGGCTTCATTCCAGGGATGCAAGGATGGCTCAATCTATGGAAATCCATCAATGTAATCCACTATATAAACAAACTCAAAGAAAAAAAAAAAAAACCCACATGATCATCTCATTAGATGCTGAGAAAACATTTGACAAAATTCAACACCCCATTCATGTTAAAAGTCTTGATAAGATCAGAAATTCAAGGCCAATACTTAAACATAGTAAAAGCAATATACAGCAAACCAGTAGCCAACATCAAACTAAATGGTGGGAAACTTGAAGCAATCCCACTAAAATCAGGGACTAGATAAGGCTGTCCACTCTCTCTTTACCTATTTGATATAGTACTGGAAGTACTAGCCAGAGCAATCAGACAGCAAAAAGAGGTTAAAGAGACATAAATTGGAAAGGAAAAAGTCAAAATATCACTATTTGCAGATGATAGTATACTTAAGTGACCCCAAAATATCCATTACAGAACTTTTACAGCTGATAAACACAACTTCAGAAAAGTGGCTGGATATAACATTAACTCAAACAAATCAGTAGACTTCCTCTACTCAAAGGATAAACAGGATGAGAAAAAAATTAGAGAACTGAAACCCTTCACAATAGTCAGAAAGAATATAAAACACCTTGATGTGACACTAACCAAGCAAGTGAAAGATCTTTATGACAAGAACTTCACATCTCTGAAGAAGGAAAATGAAGAAGACCTCAGAAGGTAGAAAGATCTCCCATGCTCATGGATTAGAAGGATCAACATAGTAAAAAATGGCCATCTTGCCTAAGGCAATCTACAGATTCAATGCAATCCCCACCAAAATTCCACCTCAATTCTTCATAGAGTTAGAAAGAGAAATTTGAAAATTCATTTGGAATAATAAATACCCAGTATAGCAAAAACTATTCTCAACAATAAAAATACTTACGGGGGAATCACCACCCCTAACATCAAGCTATATTACAGATTAATTGTGATATAAACTGCACGGTATTGGTACAGAGACAGGTAGGTAGATCAGCAGAATAGAATTGAAGACCCAGAAATGAACCCACACACCTATGGTCACTTGATCTTTGACAAAGGAGCTAAAAACATTCAATGGAAAAAGGACAGCCTCTTCATAAATGGTGCTGGTCCAACTGGCAGTCAGCATGCAGAAGAATGCAAATTGATCCTTTCTTGTCTCCTTGTACAAAGCTCAAGTCCAAGTGGATCAAAGACCTCCACATAAAACCAAGTACACTGAAACTCATAGAACAGAAAGTGTGGAAGAGCTTAGAACACATAGGCATAAGGAAAAAAATTCCTAAATAGAACAACAATGGCTTATGCTCTAAGATCAAGAATCAACAAATGGAACCTCATGAAATTGCAAAGCTTCTGTAAGGCAAAGGACACTGTCAAAAGGACAAAATGGCAACCAACAAATTGGCAAAAGATCTTTACCAATCCTACATCTGATAGAGGGCTAGAATCTAATATATACAAAGAACTCAAAAAGTTAGACTTTAGAGAATCAAATAATCCTATTAAAAACTGGGGTACAGAGCTAAACAAAGAATTCTCAACTGAGGATTATTGAATGGCTGAGAAGCACCTAAAGAAATGCTCAACATCCCTAGTCATCAGGGAAATGCAAATCAAAACAACCCTGAGATTTTACCTCACACCAGTCAGAATGGATAAGATCACAAACTCAGGTGACAGCAAATACTAGCAAGGATGTAGAGAAAGAGAAACACTCCTCCACTGTTGTTGGGAATGTAAACTGGTACAACTACCTTGGAAATCAGTCTGACAGCTCCTCAGAAAATTGAACATAGTACTACCTGAGGACCCAGCTATACCACTCCTGGGCATATACCCAAAAGAAGTTCCAACATGTAACAAGGACACATGTTCTACTGTTTTCATAGCCTTGTTTATAATAGCCAAAAGCTGGAAAGAACCCAGATGTCCTTCAACAGACGAATGGATACAGAAATTGTGGTACATATATACACAATAGAGTACTACTCAGCTATTAAAAGCAATGATTTCATAAAATTCCTAGGCAAATGGATGGAACTTGAAGCTATCATCCTGAGTGAGGTAACCCAGTTACAAAGAACACTCAACCCTCATAGTATGTATTCACTTATAAGTGGATACTAGCCCCAAAAGCTCAGAATACCCAAGAAACAATTCACACAACTTATGAAGTTCAAAAAGAAGGAAGATCAGAAGGTGGGTGCCTCAGCCCTTTCTAGAAGAGAGAACAAAACACTCATGGGAGGAAATAATGGGACAAATAGAGGAGCAGGGATTGGAGAAAAATCATTTAGAAACTGCCTCACCTGGAAATCCACCCCATATGCAACCAAACCCAAGCACTGTTGCTGATGCCAATTAGTGCTTACTGGCAGGAATCTGATATAGATGCCTCCTCAGAGGCTCTGCCAGTTCCATACTAATACAGAGGAGGATGCTTGCAGCTAACCATTGAACTGAACATGGGGACCCCAATGAAGGAGCTAGAGAAAGGACTGAAGGAACTGAAAGGATCTGCAAGCCCATGGGAAGAACATTATCAACCAACCAAACCCACCAGGGACTAAAACACCAACCAATGAGCACACATGGAGAGACCCATGGCCCCAGTTGCATATGTAGCAGAGGGTAGCATTCTCTGGCATCAATGGGAGAGGAGTCCTTAATCCAGTGAAGGCTCATTTTCCCAGTGTAGGGGAATGAGGTGGAAGGGTGGTTAGGAAAGTGAGCACCTTTATGGAGGCAGTGGGAGGGGGATCAAGGATGGAACTAGGGGAAAGTGAAACATCTGAAATGTAAATGCAGAGAATATTTTAATAAAAAAATTTTTAAAGCATAATTCTTTATGTGTGGCCAACAATTAATTTTACTGTTTTCTTACTGTCATTCTTCGTGGTGTTAAATATAAAATTAGCATATCTTTGAATTGGAATGTATTAGAAAAACAAGGATAGCAATTTCATTAGTATGGAAATTTACTTTTGTTCTTAGTACAAGGCAGAACCACGATATGCCAAAGAATTATTTTCAACTAATTTTTATGATTCATTATCGGTAACGTTTGATTTGTACATCTATTGTAAATGCTTGGAGTCATATACAGTTGGAACAGAAACCTTGTCTCAAACAAACAAACAACAACAAAATGAGACAAAACAAACAAAAAATGTGTACAAATTTTTGGGCAAAATGGATTATAAGTGGGCAACTTTAAGAAACCCACGTTATCCGGTGAACTTTAAAATCAATGATTCCCAATCCCTCACCTGCCTGTACCCCAAACAGGGTTAGTATGTTAATTCCTCCCATTAGCAGTCTACCAGGCCATCCCCTGTGATACTGTGAATGGCATTTCCTATGCTTAGAAATCTTTCTCTGCCACAACCCTTATTAATCTTCTAGCGGTGAGATTAAGTCTGTTCCTCTGGGAAGACTTAGGGACAGTTTTCTCCAATTTGACAGTCCCCAGGCTAGACAAATATCTCTTTCCTCTGAAGCCCCCTAGCTCTCTCTTTGCAGAGGTTGGATAAACTTTTCTAGACCACAAATTTCACTTTTTCTATGATTTGTAGAAATGGACTTTTTCAATGATGGTAAATCTTCTATGTAATTGTATAGCCCAGAGCTTCTCCCCAGACGCCTTTTAGACAGTAAGGTGTATGTACACTTCCGTCATAAGAGCCCTAGGACGTGCAAAATGAAGGATCTACCTTTGTATAAACCTTGTACAAGCGGGACTCTTAATACCTTCATCAGACAAAGATGTGAACTGGCTTGCATGTGTCTGTAGAGCTCTGAAGCAGCATCCAGCAAGACAAAAATTTAACTTTGCTGTTTAGTTTTGCCTGGTTTTTTGTGTGAGACCGTCTTGTTACAGTCCAGTGTAGGCCAGGCTGGTTTCACACTTGCAGCAATCCCCCTGCCTCTGCCTCCTGGGTGCCGTGATTACAGGGGTGTACCAGCAGAGCCAGCAGGCAGATCTTTGACAGACAGTTTGCCTTCCAGGGTCATACCTGGCGTTTGCCTTCCAGAAGATTCGCTTCACAGACCCACAGGTCATACAGCACAGCAAACCTGTCCACACCTGCGTGGGCCCAGCCGAGAAGCTGGCTGCCCTCTGCTTTGCTGTCCTCTCTGTGACCTGGGAAGAAGTCAGTGGCAACGGTCAGAGACATCACTCCTCAGTGCTGAAGAGCTCAGAGACAATTAGCTCGGACCCTGGAGGAGATCTGAGCTGGTCACTGGGACTCTCCAAAGTGACCTGAAGAGCCACCTGCAAAGGACTAGGCCTGAAGTCCACACAGGATGACTTCCAGGTCAACAGGGTTTTTGTTTTCACTTTCTAAACTTAAAGACTAATTTTAGTAATACTTTTTTCTTTTTTCAATATGGCTCCTCACTGTGTAGCCCTGGCTTGTCTAGAACTTGCTATGCAGAACAGGCTGGCCCGAAACTCACAGACATTTACTTGCCTCCGTCTCCTTAGGTCTGAGACTACAAGTGTGCACCACCACACCTAGCTCAGTACATTTTTTGTCATTGTGAAACTGAGTCTCATGTAGCTCAGGCTAGCCCTAAACTCACTATATAGCTGAGGATGACCTTGAACTTCTGATTCTCCTATCTCGATGACACAAGTTGAGTCCTGGTATCATAAGCATGTCTACCATGCCCAGTTTATATGGTGTTAGGCACCAAACCTAGGGTTTCCTGTATCTTTGGCAAGCACTTTACCAACTAAACTACATCCCCAGCCTTTAAAGACTGTTTAGAAATAAAAACAGTTGACATGAAATCTATGCTAAAATGTTCGTGAATTTGCAGCTTTAATGGTAGAACATACATCTCTCCTTTATCAAAAATTGGTCTCTGATGGTTTAACAACTCAGATTAATATCATGTTTTTTCCATATGAAGTATGTGTATGTTTGAATGTGTATGTGTGCAAGTGTATGTGCATGTGTGTATATGAATGTGTATGTGTATATATGTATGTGTGTATAAGTGTGTGTATGTGTGTGTGAATGTGTGTCTGTATGTGTGTGTTTGTCTATGTGTGTATGAATGTGTATGAGTGTGTATGTGTGTATGTGCCTGAATATATGAAGTGTGTGTATATGTGTGTGTCAATGTGTACGTCTCTGTTTTAAAGTGTGTATGTATGTGTGTATATATGTGTGAATGAAGTGTGTGTTTGTGAGTTTGTGTATATGTGTGTGTCTGTGAGAGAGTGAGAGAAAGAGAGAGAGAGAGAGAGAGAGAGAGAGAGTGTGTGTGTGTGTGAAGGGAAGATCAAGAAGTCAACCTAAGGCTGGGAGGAGCCTAGCAGAATCACCTGTAAGCTAACAGCATAACCAGTGAAAATAGAAGCTAAGAGCTGAAATGAAATCTTCTAGAATGTTCAAGGTCTGATTTAGATATAGTTGTAGCAATGACTGCAGATTCTAATATATACTCTAACATGTGCAGTGTTATATTAAATTAACTCTGTTCAGGATCTGTAAACTAGTTGTCATACATTCTTCGATAAGCGTTTTATAACACGGTGAAGTTGAATTACCTGTTACAGTTCACACACATTCTAACATAACACAAACACCTTCTAAACTCTGCTTCCTGAACTAGGATATGTCTAGACGCCTAAGCTCTTTCCAAATGCAACAGGAAATGTTTTTGTACCATCCTAAGGATTTAAAATTGGAAAGTTAGGTGGTGTTGCCGAAAAGAAGCAAAAATGGTGATTATGGGTTTACCTGACTAGCCCAAGTCCTGAGCCCCCACCTGGGGGAGTCTGGCATTCTCTCAACTAGATCCCTCCACATGCTTAGTGACGTCTCTGCTTCTAAATGAAGTCTCCTCAAGGTCAGGCAGCTCGGAAACAGCATCATTTATTCCGATTGCTTCCTTTGCTCCCCTGGAGTCCACCACATCCATCCTACCCAGTGTGGGAGAGAGATCGCTCCCTGGGAACAAGCAATCTAACAACAGCAAGAGTTGCAGATGAAGCTATCCCTTAAAAAGTATAGCTTCACCACAAAGGAGAATGTGTGTGTGTGTGTGTGTGTGTGTGTGTGTGTGTGTGTGTGTGTGTGTGTGTGTTTCATTTGTTTTCTCAGTACTGGAAGATCTACAAGAGCCTTGTGCACACCAGCCAATCACTTTGCCTCATTGTACTTCATCCCCAGCCCTGGGCAGCTGATTGTTTTAAATCTCACTCCTTACTTTTTTCTTTCTCAATGTAATGGCTAGCAATGAGCAGCAGCCCTGACTCGAGTTCCTTCAAATCCTGCAGGGCGTTGTCGTACATCACATACATGCCGAGCTGGTCCTGCGTGTGGACGCAGCCGTCACGTGTGCTGTGGAAGTCGTCCTGGCTCTCAGCGTCAGAGAACTCCAGGAATTGGATGCCGTGAACCTGGGGAAAGAAAGCCAAACCTCAACATTACTGGAAAAGGGAGAGTTATATTTTGTCAGTCCAAATGGCCACTCAGTGGGTTTCTCCTCCCACACAGTGGGGCTGCTGGTGCAGAGCCTCAAGGACACTGAGTATGAGAAGAGCTGAATTATATATACAGTCAGACATGGTGAAACCTTTGCTTAGCACAAGGAATTCAAGTATTTTAGACCTTTATGCAAGTATTCTAATCCCCTACCTGATAAAACTTTTGTTTACACAAAGGTTAAGACTTAAGTGACTGCCCCCTGGCCTGTACGTTCCTTTATTTCCTTCATGCTGAATCTTTTTAAACCAGCCATTTGTGAAAGACTGTGAACGCTAGTGGGGGAAAGACATGGTCACCTGTATTAGAATAAAACCCAAGTAAATTTGCTATCTCCACATGCTTGCTTATTCACAGCTATGAACAACACACCTTTCAGAACAAAAGCTCTGCCTTGTCAAGCCAGAGGACCTTTAATTGGAGGAGTGGTCTCTTTATTTGGGACCTTGAACTTGCTTCCAATAACACCCAACATGGACAGAGAATGTTGGTGGGACGAGGCTGTTCTTGAGGCTTATTGGGTTTTCTAGTTAATTCCAGAGCAGCTGGAGAGGGTGCTTAGTAGGCCAGGTGTTTAAGTCACCTGTGAAGTCAGAGACTGGGTCAGAGCACAGCCAGGATCCTACCCTGGCTGAACCGCTGCTCTAAGTTATAAGCAGGGAGGACATGACAATGTGGCAATATTGGGGTATCTTTGAGGATAATGGGGTCTTTCTCGGCTCTTGGTGAGCTTAGCTGGGAGTGGAGAAATCTTAGGGTCCTAGAAAATCTACAGCCACCAAAGCCACCCTGTGCCAGTGGCTTTGAGGTTGCCATCTTAGAAATTCAAACAATGAGGCTCGTGGACCACGGGATTTTTGTGAGAAGTTTATTATAGACTCAGGGGCAGGGAGTGGAGCTTAAAGGGAAATGGATCAGAGATCCCATGTTGCAGGGTGGGTCCCAGGAAACGGGGTGTCATCAGGAGCTTTATAATGGTAGGAAACCAGACTTTATTTGGAAACAAAGTCTTTACAGAAATAATCTCATTAAGAGGTCATCCTACTGGATCCCAGTGGGTTCTTATCCATAGTTGGGGTCTTTACCGAAAGAAGGGATTTGAAGATTGAAATGAAGGGGAGAAGTTCCACAGGAGGCTATAGGCAGAACTTAGCAAGGTTTATCTGTAAGTCAAGAAATGTCAAGGGGCCACTCACAGTGGTCCACACATGTAAACCCAGCTATGCCCAGGGCCGAGACCAGAGGGTCTCAAGCCACAGACTAGTCTCAACAATTCAGTGAGCCCTAATCTCGAAATAAGAGACTAAAAGCTGGAAAGGAGAGCTGGGCTGTAGATCAGCAGAAACTGTCTGCATAGCTTTTATGAGGTCCTGGGCTTAACTCCTAGTTAGAAACTTAGAAACTGGGGAGGGTGGGCATAAAGAACAGGAAGGAGGGGCAGGTAGGAAAGAAGAGGAGGGAGAGACAGAGAAGAAGGGGTGGGGACAAAGAATGGCAAGAATTAGCCCCAAACTACCAGCAGCTGAAAGAGGTAAGTACACGATCCTCTGGAGAGAAACCGGTCCTGCTGACTCCTCGGCTGTGGACACGTGGTACCCAGACCTGTGGCAGTCATTACTGCCAGGAACTGTTCACCCACTTTGAAGTGCCTTGTGGCAACTCTAGAAACTATCACAATTAGGAAATATTTCAACTGGATCCTGAGAATCTTTGAATCGTTCTCAGTCATTTTGGCCAGAGCTGCATAAAGATGACCAACCTGTCCCTGTTGCTGCCTGTGGGATTGCAGCTCCGTTTTAATAGACTGCTCCTTGCCCCACCTTTAAGTTTTCACAGTCAAATGAAAAATCCTCTTCCTAAAGGCTTTCTGTACAATATTGTTCTTAGAGGAGTAGCAGGACAAGGAGGGTAGTAATTAGTGTAATAGGACCTTTGGAATGATTCATACATGTCTGTCTATCTGTCTGTCTGTCTCTGTCTGTCTGTCTCTCTGTCTCTCTCTCTTTGTGTGTGTGAGTGAGTGAGAGAGAGAGAGAGAGAGAGAGAGAGAGAGAGAGAGAGAGAGAGAGAGACTGTACAGCTTACAGGATTTGATTCTATCATGTGAGTTCCTGGGAGCAAACCCAGGGTATCAGACTTGGTGGCAAGCACCTTCACCCACAGAGCCATCTCACTGGGATGAGGGATCTTTAAAAGAGACCAAAGATATCATTCGCTCACGTTATCTCTTGCTTTAAGCATGTTATCACTGAAGATGGTTGGCTGTTCTGCACTTCAACAGCTCGGCGATGCACCGCACAGAGCTCCTCTCTGTCCTCTTCTTAGAATCTAAATGTGCTGTTGTGAGCTGAGTCTTGCTTTTGGCAGGTATAGATTAAATAAATATTGTCAATGTCAAAGTAAAAAGCCAGGTGTCTGCAGCCAATCATCAGACTGAGCACAAACCCCAGGGGAGGAGCTAGAGAAAGAATTTAAAGAGCTGAAGGGTTTACAACCTCATAGGAAGAACAACATTATCAACCAACCAGACCCCCCAGAGTTCCCAGGGACTAAACCACCAAACAAAGAGTACACATGGAGGGACCCATGGCTCTAGCTATATATGTAGCAGAGGATGACATTGTCTGGCATCAATAGGAGGAGAGGCTCTTGGTCCTGTGAAGGCTTGTTTCCCCAGTGTAGGGGAACGCCAGGGTGGGTGGGTGGAAGGGGAAGCATCCTTATAGAAGCATGAGAAAGGGGGATGGGAGAGGGGGAACCAGGAAAGGGAATAACTTTCCATTACATTTGTGCTAGTTTTGTATACTGCTGTTCTGTGCCTACAACAGAGCCCAGCATACTTGTGGGAGGAAGGGAAGGAAGGCTTGGCTTGCAGTCTATGGAACAGATAAGCAGAGAGTGGGGCAAAGCTGTGTGCTGGATCCCATGACAAGCTGAATAGCCATTGGATGAGGCTCTCATCCTGCACAGAGATATATATAAAGAAGTACTTTCCAGAGAGATGCTTGGAATGAACTCTTGAGTCAGAATATACGCTGCCATGGGGAGAATGGGAGGACAGAGATGCCCAGAAGTCTGGATGGTTCTGTCAAATCAGAGGAGGGTCAGACCCTACCTCATGGAGCCCATAAAGATGGTAGAGGGAAATGAAGCTGGACAATTTGGCAGGAACTAGAATATGCTCATCCTTTCAAATGTCACAGACTAGCTTGGGCTTTATCTTGTAATCTCAAGGACTTGTAATCTTGTAATCATCAAGAACTCCTAGCAAAATACCAAGCATGATTATTACATTTGGCTAAGAAGACCCCGAGAAACTTATAAAGCAATGCTGGAGACACTTTTCCCTTTAAAATTCTCCATTTCCCACTTCTTTAGGGACAGGGTCCCACATCTAAGGAGTGCCTAACCCCTCATGGTCTGTCTCTTTCTAAAGGCCTCACCTCCCAGCACTTCCTCTTAACAGCCTTACGTTGCCCCCGAACTCACCACAGGCTGCTAGGCTCCCATGACTCAGGAGTCACTTGCAAGGTTTAACACCAGGAGAAGCCTGCTGTTCCTCCTACCATGCCATGTTAAGTTGGCATATAAAATGACAAGGTGGCCGGGATAGACCACAGATGACTCCTTTTTCTAGGGCTGTTATTGAAAACAGTCATTAATAGTAACCCAAGATTTCCTTGTGGGATCAAAACAGGGGTGAAAGCAATGTGATGGGGAAGGGGAAATGTCTCTCTCAGAAGCTTCACCCATATCCAGTAAAATAGCTTGTCTTGCTTTCAATAGCTTAGTTAGGCTTGATAGGGTTATCACAGCAGATTGGTGTCCAGCCTCTTTTTCACCCCACCCTTCAGGGCTAGATATCTAGTGTAAATATTGAATCCTACTAAAGGTTCTGACAGAAGGTACTGCCTGGTATGTCTCACACTAAAGCAATAGGTTTCTTGTATGGTGTCGTGATTATCATTTAAGAGAAAACAGAAACGACACACTGCAAAGCCCCAAGACACTCATCCTACAGTCAACAGGAGAAGTTGGCATTTGTCTCCCCTCCATCCCCTCATTTCTATTTCTCACCCCAACCCGGAACAAACAAAACTGGCAAGAACCTTTTAGTGAGGACAGTTTTGAAAACGTCTGCTAGCATAGCATCATCATCATAGCTGTAGCAGGAGCAACATAGGAAAGAGAAAGATGGGTTTATGTTGCATGGGTGTTAGTTTGAAGACAGTATTGAGCTTCCTCCAAAGGTCCAGGAAGGATAAGTCAATGCAGCCTGTGATCGAGCTCAAGGGAGCAAGGGATGAAGGAGTGGGATGCGCAAAGTGGATCTGAGTGTGTGTGGGCGTGGTCAGAGGCATGAGAGCTTGAGGAGGAAGAGTGCTGGCCTATGTGGATTGGTGTCTATATGCAGGTGGGGGCAGGCACAAGATAAGGCAAGGCCTGTGACTGGGCAGTGAAAAAGAAAGGTGGGGGCAGAGTCTTTGAGAGGCGGGAGAGATCAGGAGGAAAGAGGGAAGAGGAGAAAATGGAGGAGGAGGAGGAAAAAGATGACCCACCCCTGTATGGCTTTAAATAGCCACAGGGAGCTATAAATACCTTATAAGAGATGGATATTATAGGGCAATTTGTCTTATCCAGGTGGGCAGTTTATATCAATATCAATCGGCTCTGAGTTTATTTTGTGGATACTTTGTGGGGTGAGAATTTACTGATATAAATCTGATTGATAAATTACAAGCATCAAGAGTTTTGACTTTTGTTGGGTTACAGGGAGTTGTGACAATAACCACAAGGGGTGGATGCTGGGAATGTGAGCAGAGTCCACAGCAGAGAGCCACCATGAGAGGGCGACCGCTGCTGGGGCCAGAGAGTAGCCGGAGCTAGTGCAGCCTGGAGACTTCTTACCTGGTCTTAAAAGTTTTACTGCTATAGGCCTACATATTGAGTGGAAGACTCTAAGTGATGGGGTGAGGGAAAAAAATACTCCCCAGAATCCAGAGAGGCCCTGTCCAATACGATGCCCTCCAGAGAGCTAACCTGCTCTCTGTAGATAATATACACTCTCGCACCACTGATTTATTTTTAGTAGTGATTGCAAGTGAGAAGAATGTATCTTTCACATGGAGTTATGTGGGTTATATCAAAATTAGTTTCACGCTTCTTTGCATGGTTTAAATGTAGTTACTAGGAAATTTCAAATTATATACATGGTTCTTATTATGCTTCTGCTACCCAGAGAGCTGTCTAGACTCTGTATATATGAGCAGCATTTAACAGGAAAATCCCCTGTTTTACAGATACAGAAGGCATATGTGAGGGGCCACAGTTCAGAATATAACTCGTTTGAACCTAGATACGTTTTATTTATTTGTTTGTATGTTTATTTATTTACTTATTTCTTTTTAGATTTTTTTTATTATGTATACAGTGTCCTGCCTGCATATATGCCTGATGCCAGAAAAGGGCACCAGATCCCATTACAGATGGTTGTGAGCCACCACATGGTTGCTGGGAATTGAACTCATGACCTTTGGGGAAAAAGCAGCCAGTGTTCTTAACCCCTGAGCCATCATCTCTCCAACACCCATAACTTTTGATTTTTATATTTGTCAACCTAATGCCATTTACCTTAACATTTTAAATTCAACTTTAAGACATGTATTTATTGCATGTGTGTGCATGGGTGCTCGTGCCACAGAGTGTGTGAATGCACATATATACAGCACAAGTGTGGAGATCAGAGGTCAACTTACAGCAGTTGGTTTTTTCCTTGTCCCATGTTGGTCTTAGGGATTATACTGCGGCCATCTGTTTCAAAGGCAACCAGCTTTGCCCAATGAGCCATCCTGCTCATCCTTTAACTCCTTCAATTTTGAGTTGGTCCCACTATGCAACCCAGCATGGGCTCAAACTCATGATCCCTCCAGAGTACTTGCTTTACAGGTGTGTATAAAGCACTATGCCTAGTATCTTTGGGAAAACAGAGGTTAGACTGTCTTATGTAGCCAGGGTTGGCCCCCAGCTGAAGAAGATCTTAAACTCCAGATATTTCTACCTGGGCCTCAGAGTGCTGGGGTTATAGCTAAGTGCCTCCATGTTTGGCTTAATCAAGTGTCGTTCTTAAAGGCTTGAAAAGAAAAAGGGGACCAAAAGGTACATGGCACATGACCAGAGAGTCCTGTAAGAATTTTGTGAGAAGACTTTTGAGATGCAGGCCAAGAGAGAAAAGGATCCTTCTAAGTCTGTTCATTATGACACTCCAACTACCCAGTGGTTCGATTCTTCTTTCCTCCTGCTGTGGTTCCAGTGGACGCTGCCAGGGATTTTTGTTCATTTGCTCAGCTTTGACACCGGATCTCAAACTCTTCTGCTCAGTCTCCCTGGGGCTGTGATTACACAGTCACCTCACTCAGAGTTTGGTTGTAATTCCAAGGTCAATCCTTGTCCTCTACATTCTCACTAATGTACATCAATTTCGCTACATTCTCACACACATACATCAATTTCGCTACATTCTCATTAATATACATCAATTTTGTTACATTCTCACTAATATATACTAATTTCACTACATTCTCACTAATATACATTAATTTCACTACATTCTCACACACATACATCAATTTCGCTACATTCTCATTAATGTACATCAATTTTGTTACATTCTCACTAATATATACTAATTTCACTACATTCTCACTAATATACATTAATTTCACTACATTCTCACACACATACATCAATTTCGCTACATTCTCATTAATGTACATCAATTTTGTTACATTCTCACTAATATATACTAATTTCACTACATTCTCACTAATATACATTAATTTCGCTACAATCTCACACACATACATTAATTTTGCTACATTCTCACACACATACATTAATTTCGCTACATTCTCACACACATACATCAATTTCGCTACAATCTCACACACATACATCAATTTCGCTACATTCTCACTAACATACATTAATTTCGCTACAATCTCACACACATACATCAATTTCGCTACATTCTCACTAACATACATTAATTTCGCTACAATCTCACACACATACATTAATTTTGCTACATTCTCACTAACATACATTAATTCCCTGCATTTTCACTAACGTACTGTACAATGGAACAAGTTTCTATATTTTCATAAATGCACAGAATATGCTTCTACCCCCTGCTTATTGCCCACTTGTCTGTAGCTCCCAGCCTCAGCCTTCACTTCTGAGTGGTTCTTCTGTATCAGGTTTATTTTGCTTATCATGACCTTGCCAGCTGTTACTGATATAGAAAACAAAGTTTCTAGAGGCTCCGAGACTTTTCCAAAACACCCCATCCTTAGAATGTGAGACCCTAAAGATACAGAAATGGTTAGAGTCAGACTCAGAGATTTTCCAGTCATCCCAAGGCTATGAGATCCCACCTGTGCCTGACAAATAAAAACAATGGCCCAGAGTAATTCCCAGAAAAAAAAACACAGGATATACTGAGTGATAGCCACCTGGCCCTCTAGAAACCCTAGCTAGGGTCCTGACGCATGTCATAGTTAGCTGATGCTCTAATCACCCAAGTCTGAGAAACAAAACAAGGACAAAACTCCTCAAAGTTTTGAAATATATAAACAAGATTCTGAAAATATGAAAACAAAGTTTTAGTGGACAGGCCAAACTATACTGACCAAGCTGAGTTAAGACAAAACAAAAATGACTGCTTTAGGAACGGCTCCCCTACCCCTCCCTGTACTGAATTCCAAGGAGAATGCAAATTGTCAACAACCTTACTACCAAAGTTTCTCTCCCTTTCCTCCCCCTTCCTCTCCTCTTTCTGAAAATTATACTACTGACCAATGGTAAAATAGTAGTTCACCCCCCTCACAAAAAAAGTATAAAAGAGGTGTGCTTTTTAAGTTCCAGTTAACTCTCCCTGTGAGGATGAGCAACCCCGTGTACATGGAATAAAAACCTCTTGTTATTACAGGGCTAGCGTCTAATTGTGCTCTGTGGGTCGCACTCCTGAGCTAAGACTCCTCGGGGTCTTACAACATTACCTTGCCATGTTAACTGACAGTAGGTGCTAAGAAAACACAGGTTGGAAGACGCACTAATCAAAACATCAAAACTCAGGAGAACAGCTCACCTTGTGCTCCGCAGGCGTCCCATGGACATAGTGATGAGCTCCGAGGCCATGTAAGGTGCCCAAGCCTCCTTTTGCCATATTTACCCAAGAACTATCTCCAAGAGTGGGGACCAGGGTCCCCGAAACCAAGGTAAGGCCTGAAGTGTTCATCGTCAAAGTTCGCTCGACTGATCTGAAGAAGTTAAGAACTCCCAAACAGATGCGCTGGAACAGAAAAAGAAGAAAATCACGATGTTGCCCTTTGCCTGAGCCTTCGCCTGATCCCAACCCACAGAGCCATACTTGATGGGGACCTCAAGTGGGCAGACCTACGGAGGAGAAAGAAGGACACCATCCCTGGAAGACACTGATTTCTCTCTCTTTCTCTCGCTCTCTCTCTCTCTCTCTCTCTCTCTCTCTCTCTCTCTCTCTCTCTCTCTCTCTCTCTCTCACACACACACACACACACACACTCAAGAGTTGAAAGTGTGGAACTGTTGCTATTAAAGGCAGGGACAGTCCCATGGTAGACAATCAGGCATCTTCAGTTTGTGAAGCCAGGTGTGTCATCATCACCGACCTGTAGCTCCCGGATGTGCAGGTGGCGCAGACACAGAAAGGACAAGTAGGCCCCTCTCATCAGGACGGGATTCCTGTCAGCCTCAGTCCCGTCACCCAAACCCAGCAGCTGCAGGGCCATGGCATAATTGTACCTTTAGCACACAGACGAGAAAAGAGAAGCACTTCTCAGGTCAGACCTTAGGAAATCTACACAGCCCATGGGCTGTGAGGCTCAACTGAAGGGGATCTTTAGAAAGGCAGAAGGAAAATGCTAGCTCAGTTTGCATTAGTTACCCATTGGAAAGACACAGTCCTGAGGAGAAACATGAATTCAGATACATTAACATGCTAACATGTGTGATGATTTATATATGCTTGGACCAGGAAATGGCACTATTAGGTGTGGCCTTGTTGGAGTAGGTGTGTCACTTATGGGCGTAGGCTTTAAGACCCTAGTCCTAGCTACCTGGAAGTCAATTTTCTGCTAGCAGCCTTCAGATGAAGACATAGAACTCTCAGCTCCTCCTGCACCATGCCTGCCTGGATGCTGCCCTGCTCCCACCTTGATGATAATGGACTGAATCTATGAACCTGTAAGCCAGCCCCAATTAAATGTTGTCCTGATAAGAGTCACCTTGGTGGGTGTCTGTTCACAGCAATAAAACCCTAACTAAGACACCATGTGAGTTAGTAGCTCTGCTTTTATTTTGACTTCAAATGTTTTTGAGATCACATGTAAGCTACACACTCCTCAGTCGCTCAGTTTCCCCAGAAGTTTTAACCTCATTCCTGTGAATCACCAACGGGAATATTTGATTACCCTGTCTCTGTTTTCTGCTTGCGAGACCCATCTGAACTCGGGCTGGGATGTGGCTTTGCAAGGTCACCGTTGCTGGGCTCCACTGAAAAGCTGTCTTCCTTCACAGTTTCAGCCTATCAAAAAATAGTATCAGTTCAAACACCACGTGATACTAACAAAATCACAGGTCATCAGAGAGTAAATGTCATGATCCAACTCATGTTAGATGTGTTAATAAACGTGTTTTAATCCCAAGCAGTATATGACGATCTAGATTTCTACAAAAATGAGGGAGTAACAGTATCGGCCAGACAAATCTTTCTTTTATTAACAGCTTTTATATAATGGACACTCCATTTCTTGTCTTTTACATGATTCACTTTACAGGAAAAAAAATTGATAAAACTTATTTTCCAAGAACATATATGAAATGGGTAATGGTGGTGCACACCTTTAATCCCAGCACTTGGGAGGCAGAGGCAGGTGGATCTCTGTGAGTTTGAGGCCAGCCTGATCTACATAATGAGTTCCAAGACCCTTGAGTCTCTCTCTTTCTTCGTGTGTGTGTGTGTGTGTGTGTGTGTGTGTGTGTGTGTACAAGTGCATTTGTGAGCCTGCCTGTGTGCTTGAAGATGTGTGTGCACATGCCTGCATGTGCCTGTGGATGCAGGCAGAAGTTGCAGTTGAGCATCAGCTGCCTTGTTCAGTCATTTCTCCACAACCATGCCTTTTCTTTTTTGAGACAATGTCCCTTATGGCTGACTGCAGCCCAAAGTTTAGTAAAAGGGCCCTTGCTTGTATGTGTCTCCCACACTCGTTCCTGGTGGTCAGAAGGCTTTGGTCATCTGTTTTGGATCCCAGGGACAACCATGGAAGTGGTGCTCTCTGTGGTCTGTCCTTAGCCCTCTGAGTTAGAATTCCAAATGGCTACGTTCCTCTTTGACTACAGCAATTGATGAGCCATCCTGGCACTGAGCCACTCAAATGAACTTGACATTTCCAAACCTCCCCTACTAGTTGGTGTGATGAATGGGGAGGGGCACGGGAAGAAAGGGTCCAAGTTCCAGCCATATCCCAGAAGTAGGTTCCCAAGCCCAGCTCTCTGCCCTCCTTTTGAATAGGGCCAAGACAGCTAAGTCGACATTTCTGGCCATGTGATCTCAGGTATAGTGGCCAAACTTGTTGAAACTTCATGACAAACAGAGTTGCCCAAGGATTCAATGAAACAGAGTTGGCAATTAGTTCTGTGCTTTTCTACCTATGCTCAGATGTTCTAGGAAGGTGTGTGTGTGTGTGTGTGTGTGTGTGTGTGTGTGTGTGTGTGTCATTTGATCCCTTGCCAGTCTGTTTTACCATGAACAACAGACAAATTAACTTTAATGGATGTCATTCCCAAGACTGTACGTGAGGGGTGTTTTGCCTGCTCAGCCCGTGGCTGCAGTTCAACACGGATCATGTGACCCCAGAAGGGAAGCTCTGAGCATTATCCTTACTCTGATGGTATTGTGAGCTTTTCAGTTGCTTCAGAGATTGGCAGAGCCCAAAGTGCATCCAAATGTCATGAAAGACACTTGGAAGAACGCTAAACTAAAGCGCTGAGGTGTCGTGGATTGCCAGAAAAGAAGCAAGCACGAAGCAATGGCCCAGCATCCTCTGGGGAACAGGAGACTCTCTGGGAAGCACAGGGCTGGGCAGGGATGGGCAGACCAAGGTGTCAGAGATGCTGTCTTGCTCTTTCTTTCCAGACAGACAGCTCCTTGCCCTTGACCATGTCTACAACGGTTGTTCTACAACATGGCTGAGCTCGTGGGCTTTCTACTGACTGTAAACCTCACTTCCTTCTTAAAGGTTGGCAGAAACAGTGGGTTGGAATGTAAAATCAGAAGAAGAATTACAGGAACAATCTATTGCACATCTCCGCACCCTCATGCACCTACAGCTTTCTCGTGTTTGTTCCCAGGCAGAACTGCCTTGTAGCCAGGATGTAAATGGAACATTTAAAATCGGTGTTATTTCACTTTATGCAGCCAGGGCTGAGTTGTACTTTCTTCCACCTTCCTGCATTTCCCAAATTTTCCTGTGATAAATATACATCCCTACTATTCTCAGATAATAGTTAGCTTTTAGATGCATATCATACACATTTAGGATGTGTAAGTCTATGACATGGGTATGCACATGTCTTATCATATATGTGGAATTCATAGGACACCTTTCAAGAGTCAATTCTCTCTTTCCACCATGGGTTCTGGTGACCACACCCAGGTCATCAGATTTTATGTGGCAAGCAGTTACACCCACTAAGCCATCTTGCTAGTCTAGATATATTCATTTTTATTTATTTATAATTCGATTTATTTTATGTTTTAATGTGCATAGGTGTTTCACCTGCATGGAATTCTGTATACCTGGTGTGTGCCTACTGTTCTCAGAGGCCAGAAGAAGGCATTTGATCCTTTGGAACTGGAGTTATAGGTGGTTGTGTGCCTCCGTGTGGATACTGGGAATTGAACCAAGATCCTCTGGAAGAGTCGCCTGTGCTCTTAACCATTGAGCTAGGTGTCCAGCCCAGAAACGGTTTACTTTTAAAAAGAAATATCCTATTGGATTTGATGAGGAACACCAAGAAAAAAGCCCTTTGTCTTGTCAGTCTTGATTATGGGAGCTGCCATGTACTAAACTCTAAGTGGGCCTCATACTGACTCCAGCCATCTCTGCCGTCACTCTGGAGGGGCGATAGGTGGGCATCTCTGGTGTGTAGCCCCTGAGAACGGGCAAAGGCTCTACCGCTGCTCATAGGCGCTGCAGCCTGGGTCTGGTTCTTCCTGCCCTGAACCACTCCATGAGGTTCCAGCTCATGCCGGTTCTTTACACATCACCAGCAGAAGAAAAGCATTCAGTGTTTGCTCTCTCCGGGAGGTGGCTGAGAAACAGGTCGTAGGATCTGGAGCTGCTGTACAGCATGGCTGGCCTGTCCTGTGTCCTGATTGGGATTATAGCCAAAACCTGCTGTTCATCTGATCGGGGCTAGTTCGGGTGACAATAATAGACCAACCTGATGCTTTTCCTTATTTCCCAAATCCAGACCTTGGAGTCAATACAGAATTAGAATTGCATTAGGAAAGAAAGCCTTTGGTATTAATGGCAAATAGAAACTGAAATCAAACAGCAACTGAGTAAACTAAGCGATACCTGGGTGAACTAATCCATGTCAAAATGCACGGAGGAGCCAGAATGCTCACCCCTGGCTGATGGAGGAAGTGTGTCTTCTGTGCTGGAAACTTGGCTTCTGTGTCTATTCTAACATAACACAAACTTAAGAAGAGCAAGCCTATGCCTTTCCCCATTCCCTGCTGGGAACTCAACCCAGGTCTAAACTATGTCAGTCAAGCACTCCTAAGCCATACACAGAGCCTGTAGGTCTAGGTTGGGTTCTATCTATTTATGGGGCTTTGTTTCGTTGTTGAGATAAGATCTCACCATGTACCCTAGGCTAGCCTGGAGATCATTATATAGCCTCTGATTCTTGATTTTCTGGTCTCTGGTTCCCTTGTGCTGGGATTATAGGCCTGTACCATCTTATCTGATTTAAGGATGAGAATATGTGTGCACATACATACATGTGCACATACATGTGCGTGCGCACATGCCGATTCATGTATATGTAGAGGTCGGAGATCATTTGTGAATGGCGTTCTTTGGAAACAGTCCATGTTGATTTTGGAGACAAGCTCACTTACTGGCACCTCTCACTCACTGATTAGGTTAGACTGACTGGCCAGCAAGTCCCAGATGTCTGTCTGCTTCAACCTCCTTAGCAGGGATTTCAAGGAGGTACCAGGATTTCAAGGATTTCACCATGTCCAGCTTGCCCTTTAGGCTTCCTTGGCAAGCACTTTATCAGTTGAACTCTTCCCAGTTCCTAGACCTGGTGTTTAGTAAAAGAAGACTTTTGGCCAGAGCTGCTCACGGGTGGCCACATGAGCTGTAACATACTAGGGAAGTGGTGTGATATAAGCACACTATTGAAAAGTACAGCAGAGAGGCTAGGGAGATGGCTCAGTCAGCCGAGCTGTCAAACATGGAGAGCGCAGCACCTGTGAAACCCTCTGCACCTCTGTGAAACCCTAAGCACCTCTGTGAAACCCTCAGTACCTCTGTGAAACCCTCAGCACCTCTGTGAAACCCTCAGCACCTCTGTGAAATCCTCAGCACCCGTGTAAAAACCTTCAGTACCTCTGTGAAACCCTCAGCACCTCTGTGAAACCCTCAGCACCTCTGTGAAACCCTCAGCACCTCTGTGAAACCCTCAGCACCTCTGTGAAACCCTCAGCACCTCTGTGAAACCTCAGTACCTCTGTGAAACCTCAGTACCTCTGTGAAACCTCAGCACCTCTGTGAAACCCTCAGTACCTCTGTGAAACCTCAGTACCTCTGTGAAACCTCAGTACCTCTGTGAAATCCTCAGTACCTCTGTGAAATCCTCAGTACCTCTGTGAAATCCTCAGCACCTCTGTGAAATCCTCAGCACCTCTGTGAAACCTCAGTACCTCTGTGAAACCCTCAGCACCCATGTAAAAACCCTCAGTACCTCTGTGAAACCTCAGTACCTCTGTGAAACCTCAGCACCTCTGTGAAACCCTCAGCACCCGTGTAAAAACCCTCAGCACCCGTGTAAAAACCCTCAGCGCCTCTGTGATACCTTCAGTACCTCTGTGAAACCCTCAGTACCTCTGTGAAATCCTCAGTACCTCTGTGAAACCCTCAGTACCTCTGTGAAATCCTAAGTACCTCTGTGAAATCCTCAGTACCTCTGTGAAATCCTAAGTACCTCTGTGATACCTTCAGTACCTCTGTGAAACCCTCAGTACCTCTGTGAAATCCTCAGCACCTCTGTGAAATCCTCAGCACCCGTGTAAAAACCTTCAGTACCTCTGTGAAACCCTCAGCACCTCTGTGAAACCCTCAGCACCTCTGTGAAACCCTCAGCACCTCTGTGAAACCCTCAGTACCTCTGTGAAACCCTCAGCACCTCTGTGAAACCCTCAGCACCTCTGTGAAACCCTCAGCACCTCTGTGAAACCCTCAGCACCTCTGTGAAACCCTCAGCACCTCTGTGAAACCCTCAGCACCTCTGTGAAATCCTCAGCACCCGTGTGAAAACCTTCAGTACCTCTGTGAAACCCTCAGCACCTCTGTGAAACCCTCAGCACCTCTGTGAAACCCTCAGCACCTCTGTGAAACCCTCAGCACCTCTGTGAAACCCTCAGTACCTCTGTGAAACCTCAGTACCTCTGTGAAACCTCAGTACCTCTGTGAAACCTCAGTACCTCTGTGAAATCCTCAGTACCTCTGTGAAATCCTCAGCACCTCTGTGAAACCTCAGTACCTCTGTGAAACCCTCAGCACCCATGTAAAAACCCTCAGTACCTCTGTGAAACCTCAGTACCTCTGTGAAACCTCAGCACCTCTGTGAAACCCTCAGCACCCGTGTAAAAACCCTCAGCACCCGTGTAAAAACCCTCAGCGCCTCTGTGATACCTTCAGTACCTCTGTGAAACCCTCAGTACCTCTGTGAAATCCTCAGTACCTCTGTGAAACCCTCAGTACCTCTGTGAAATCCTAAGTACCTCTGTGATACCTTCAGTACCTCTGTGAAACCCTCAGTACCTCTGTGAAATCCTCAGCACCTCTGTGAAATCCTCAGCACCCGTGTAAAAACCTTCAGTACCTCTGTGAAACCCTCAGCACCTCTGTGAAATCCTCAGTACCTCTGTGAAACCCTCAGCACCTCTGTGAAACCCTCAGCACCTCTGTGAAACCCTCAGTACCTCTGTGAAACCTCAGTACCTCTGTGAAACCTCAGTACCTCTGTGAAACCTCAGTACCTCTGTGAAATCCTCAGTACCTCTGTGAAATCCTCAGCACCTCTGTGAAACCTCAGTACCTCTGTGAAACCCTCAGCACCCATGTAAAAACCCTCAGTACCTTTGTGAAACCTCAGTACCTCTGTGAAACCTCAGCACCTCTGTGAAACCCTCAGCACCCGTGTAAAAACCCTCAGCACCCGTGTAAAAACCCTCAGTGCCTCTGTGAAACCCTCAGCACCTCTGTGATACCTTCAGTACCTCTGTGAAACCCTCAGTACCTCTGTGAAATCCTCAGTACCTCTGTGAAACCCTCAGTACCTCTGTGAAATCCTAAGTACCTCTGTGAAATCCTCAGTACCTCTGTGAAATCCTAAGTACCTCTGTGATACCTTCAGTACCTCTGTGAAACCCTCAGTACCTCTGTGAAATCCTCAGTACCTCTGTGAAACCCTCAGTACCTCTGTGAAACCCTCAGCACCCGTGTAAAAACCCTCAGTACCTCTGTGAAACCCTCAGTACCTCTGTGAAATCCTCAGTACCTCTGTGAAATCCTCAGTACCTCTGTGAAATCTGTGCTGTTTGCCTGGAAAAGTCTTAACAGCCAGGTGAGACCTGGCAGATGCAGTTAACCTCAAACTGGGGCTCTGGTGAGAACGGTGGAACAGAGACCAGGGCAGACACAATTGCCTCCGTCTACTGGAAGCATCCGGTTGGATTCACCATAGGAACCTATAATACGAGTGGCAATAACGTTTATGTAACTTTTCTGTAAGCCTTGACTACAACTGAGGAATCATTTATTAAACTGTGGAAGCCTTAAAGAAAGCTGTAGGGATAGGGCGAACGGATTCCCTCAGAGGTGGCACCACATAAACTAAGGATTGCCTCCTCTCGTAGACATCAAGGTGGCCTGAGGTCTGCCCTCCTCTGCACAGGGTGTCCTAGAGAAAAATATTCAGCACAGTTCTTGGCTGCGACTTGCAAACTTCAGAGCTCCTGACACCTGCTCAGCATCTGATGTGGTACCGTGAGTCCTTGTGGGGCTTGGTTTTGTGCAAAGTGACAAATGCTTAGAGAGCTCACAAAATATGGCTCTGGAAAACTCAACTAAAAAAAAAAAATGGTTGCTGACACCGAATTTCTTCAACAGTACTGTCTTCCCCGTGCTCAGAAAGTTCTTTCCCGGGCAGTTGTGTGGCTGGCTCCTCTTCATCTGTCAGGTCTTACAGACACAACACCCTGCCTTGGATGGAACTGGGATGCGCTCCCTGGGAGAGCATATCTGTTTCATATATAGTTCAATGTTTGGAAATATCATGGGAAACTATTATTTCCCATGATATTTTCAAACACCTAACCCCATCCCCTCTCTCTGTCCCTCCCTTGCTCTAATTTGATCTTTTCCTTCCTCAATCTACCCCACACACTGCTGCCACACAAATCCCCCTAAGACACCCTTCTGTGTATATTGAATCCCTTACAGGACAAGGCAATCTTGGGTCTAGAGTTCATGGTGTTCATAACGTGTCTTTCCTTCTGCATTGAGCTGCAAGGCTGCTGTTTGTATTAAGTCTCTTCTTGTTTTTGGTCTTTCCCATAGCACACAGTGCTGTTCTGCTAACAGCACACAGGGTCCCATTGGCTGGGCACACAACTCTCAGCCTCGCTGCTGCGGATCTGTGGAAGCCTTTGGCTGAAGGAATGAGAGCAAGACAGTGCATATCCGTACGTTCCTCTCCCTGAGTAGCACCACCTCCCTCTTATTCTTGTTTATTCTGAGTTATTATATAATCGGTATATCTTTATTATTATTATTATTAAATGTGATGCTATTATATAACTCACCTGCATAGATAATAGAACTTGGATGCAGAGGGTGGACTACTAAAGGAGACACACGGGGCCAAAGGGAGCAACAGGCAAATGGACCATGTGTTCCTGTCCTACCTGGTAGAGCTTGGGGTTGTTATAAATACTCTGCCAGACGTGGTCATAGTTGCATGGATGCCGAGTCTGGGAAGTTGGGAGGGATGGGTGGTGCAGAGACATAGGCACTGTCTTTGCAGCGTGGTCCTGGAGTACTTGCATGACTCGTGTGGGGTCAGAAATCTTAAACAGAGCAGGGGGAAGAGATGGTTAGTAGGTACAAGAAAGCCATTTGTTTCTTTTTTAAGACTTATTTGTTTTGTGTGTGTGTGTGTGTGTGTGTGTGTGTGTGTGTGTGTGTGTGTGTAGGTGGGTGGGTGTCGTGGTATATATGTGCAGGTCAGAGGACAATTTTGACCATCATGTGCATCTAAGGGATCAAACTCAAGTTGTCAGGCTCAGAAGCAAGTGCCTTTACGCACTGAGCCATCTCACTGGCCCCATGTCTCCAGCAAGAATCTGGAAGGAGCCTTAAGTGGGTCTCCACTCTGTTACAAACGTGCTAAGTGGGTCTCCACTCTGTTACAAACGTGCTAAGTGGGTCTCCACTCTGTTACAAACGTGCAGGCTGGGGATACAGCATGAACGGGTGCTCACCTGCCAAGCATGCAATTACAGGCTCTCTCTCCGGCACCACGTGAACCTGGGTGGTACACACCTGCGATCCCAGCACTTCAGGGTTATACGGCAGAGGATCAGAAGTTTCAGGTCTTCCTCAGCTACGTAAGTGGGTTTGAGGCCAGACTAGGCTACAGGGGACCCCACATTAAAGATTAATTGCACTCAAACACTATGGTTACCCAAATACCTCCATCCACTTGATAGCGTGTAAATTCAGATATGTGTGCCAGCTTATTTACAATTCAGATGGCATCCTCAGCCAGTGCTACCCCAGTGACAAGAGAACCCCCATCAGCTCTTGGTGCAAATTGCAAATCTGTCCTCTTAGGAAGCTGCAGGAGACGAAGAAGAAGGCAGCAGGGTGGCGTGAGGCAGCCCTTGCTTCCCAAGGACACAGACGCGAACCCATCTCCCTGACTTCTTGCCAGCCTGATGCCATGCTAATCACATTTCCTCCTGGATTGCTGTAGCATGTCCAGCGTAATGCAAGTTTAGGTGGAAAAATCATTATGAAATTCACACAGAATCTCAAAGATCTCCCCAAGAGCCAAGTAGTTTAAAAGGGGGAAAGGTTGTGGGGCCCGCAGTCGCAGAAAGTATTACAGATACATAGTCATCAAAATAATGAGGCATCGGCATAAGGAAGGGCTACAGGCCGATGGAGCTCAGGGTGAATGCAGAGGCTGCCAAGGGGGAGAAGACACGGTCTGCAGTTACGGCGCAGGAGAACCAAGTAGCCAGATGCAGAGCAGCGAGGCTTTATTCTCATGTGCAGAAACTAACTTCAAATGAATTGCAGACAAAAAGTGAACCCCCTAAAAATATAGAACTCTCAGAAGAAAACAGAAAAGTTTCATAATATGAAAGTTGGCAATTTTATATGAGTTAATTTTTTTAGGTTTATTTTATTTAATGTATTTGAGTGTTTTACCTGCATATATGTATGTGTACCACATATGTGTCTGGTGCCCCTGGAGGTCAGAAAAGAGCATCAGATGCCCTGGAACTGGAGTTACAGGTGGTTGTGAGCCTTCATATAAGGACTGGAAAACCAACTCAAGTCCATTTCAAGAGCAATAAACCCTTTAAGGGAGGTGCCTTGTCTCTAGCCCCTGGGCTACCTGACTTGTTACTGTTGGGTTTTGAGAAAGTAGCCTATAGACAGCAGAAAAACACTTTCTAGTCATATGTCTGATAAAGGAAATGCAATATATAAAGAGCTCCTGCAATCTAACAGCATAACGTAATTGCTGAGTAAAATTTAAAATCAGGGCAAAAGACTCGAACAGACACATCCTAAATGAGATAATGTACAAACAGCCAAGAAGCATATGGAAACATCCCAAAGGTCACCTGAGGAATGCGTCTTCCCTCACAGCCATTGGGAAGGCACTACTGAATAAGTGGGGATAGACATAACTGGGGAGGGTCTTGCAAAACTGCAGTACCTGTCTACTGTTGTTCGCTACAACAAACACCCTAGTTCCTGAAAGTTAAAGTGTGATTCAGCTACTTCACTTCTGAATATACACCCAAAAGAATCGAAGACAGGACCTCAGATATCTGCACAGCTGTGTCCAGACATAACAGTATCCCATGAGATCTACCAACAGGCAGATGAACAGACCTTGGTAGATACTAACAAGGGATTACTATTCGGCCTTGCAAGAGAAAAAACTTCTGATAAATGTTCCAACATGAATGCCCCTAAAAGACATTGTGCTAGTAAGAAGTAAGCCAGTCACAAAAGGGTTAAGTAATGCCTGAGGAACCTCATCTGAGGTTTCTAAAGAGCCAAACCCATTAGAAGAGGAACTAGGGTGGTTGTTAGGAGAGCTGGGGGGTTGTTCAGTGTGGGCAGTGTATCAGGGCTGCAGGATAAGAATGTTCTGGAGAGGCATTGCCCAACAGTGTGAACATGTGTATGGACAATGAATTCTGTACTTAAGGCAGCTAAGACAGTGAACTTCTTGGGAACCGATTTGTACCCAACCTTGTTTCAGAGATGACGGAGTTGAAGTCAAAGCATCAATAACACGTGTAGCTCGGCACTGAAGCAAAGACCCAGTTCTTTTTGACAGTTTTTTGTTTGTTTGAAGACAGGATTTTATGTCACCCTGGCTGTCCTGAAACGTTTAGACTGGGCTGGTCTGGAACCCACAGAGATCCATTTGCCTGTGCTTTTTGAGTTCTGAGATTAAAGGTGTGCATGTGTTATCAAATGCATGGAGTTGACAATTTTTATTCTCTCCCAAAAGCTAGCTAGATTTTTAAAGTTTGCCTATTAGATCAGAAAGTTCTCAATAAGAGGTGAGAAAGGTGTCGCTGAGGTTAAGAACCCTGGCTGCTCTTCTAGAGGACCCAGGTTCAATTCCTAGCACCTACCAGATGGCTCACAATTATCTATAACTTCAGTCTTGGGAGACCCAACAGCCATTTCTGAGCTTTGTGACATTAGGCACACCCATGGTGCACAGAAACTGTGCACGCAAAACATCCATGACTTTAAAAAATAAATTTTTTAAAATTTCAAGAAAAAAAAGGTACAAAAATGAAGTCTTCAGAGTGGACCCATGTCAATGGGTTGTTGCTTGTTTTTGTTTGTTTTGTTTTGTTTTGTGTTTTAAAGAGAAAGAAAATCTCATAGTTTTTGAGGATGACATTTACAAGCTTCTTGCCCATAATAGAATATAACTATTTTCTTACCTTCAAAAACTTTGACTGGAGGTGAATTAGCTCATCTATTCTCTGACATTCTTTGAGTCTGGTCAACATCTTCTTCTGCCAAGGATCACATTTTGGCTTGACCTAATGGATGAACAAGTTCATGGGTCTCAACAAAAGCCACACTGACAAAGATCCGAGGACCTGCCAAAATGGATCTCATGTCCCGACTTGAAGGTTTGCTGGTGTGGGTGGGGACTGCACCAGTCGCGGAGCTGTGGAAAGGCCAGCAGTTTCTTTTGGCCTAAGCCAAATAGGAGTTCCCTCCAGATTCATATTTCAGCCCGAATAGATATGCTCAGCTTTCTGTGTGCAGGAAGACTGCCCGTGACAAGAACAGCTATGAATGCAGCCGCACACGAGATGCTGAGCTTCCTCAAAACCAGGTTTTTTAAAAAGCTTAACTGTGCAGTTCCCATGTCATCTCTGCAGATGACAATGCCACACGTTAGTGTCCAAAGGTTCGACGCTCTTGACTGTTCTGCCCTAGTACCTCCTTAATATCTACGCTTGGAGGTTAATTCTAAGACAGAGGGTCAGCCCCACCTACACTGGCTGCTTGAGTTCAAGCCCAGGTGGAGAACAATCCTGGTTCCTCGCTTTCTTTCAGCCCACTGTTCAGGTTGGACTGTGTCTCTCCATGCTTCATGTTGAAACCCACCCTGTGACATGATGTTGGGAGTAAGTAAGACTTTGGAGGGGATACCTTCATAAAGGTAGAACCCTAGTGAACTGGCCCCTCATAAGAAGCCAGAGGCTGGAGAAAGACTGTGCTCCCTGACCAGACGCCCAGGCGCTCTGCCACCTAGACCAGCAGTAAGAGAGTATCCGGATCCGCCCACCCGGAAAGGCTTTGCTGGCGGACCTGAAGCCAAGAGCTCTTCCACCTAGACCAGCAGTAAGGGAGTTTCCAGATCTGCCCGGAAACGCTGTGCTTGCGGACCAGACGCCCAGACGCTCTGCCACTTGGACCAGCAGATAATCTGGGGCACAGGCCTGGGAAGGCTGTGGTGAGCACCCAGAACACAGACAGTGCTTGGCAGAGGTGCTTGTGACAAAAGTTCCTTTCTGGCCCACAGTAAAGGAGTATCCGGATCCGCCCGGAAACACTGTGCTCCCAGACCAGGTGCCCGGGCACCCTGCCACCTAGACCAGCAGGTAACTTGGGGCACAGACCTAGTGAGGTTGTGCACTAAGTACCCAGAATGCAGGGCGCGCTTGGTGATGGTGCTTGTGGCAAAGGTTCCTTTCAGGCCCACAGTAAGAGAGTACCCAGATCTGCTGGGAAAGGCTGTGCTCCTGGACCCAGGCACCCTGCCACTTGGGCCAGCAGATAACCTGAGGCACATGCCTGGGGAGGCTGGGCGTGAGCACCCAGAACACAGACAGTGCTTGGCGGTGGTGCTTGTGGCAAAAGTTCCTTCCCGGCCCGCAGTAAGGGAGTATCCGGATCTGCCCACCCGGAAAGGCTTTGCCAGTGGACTTGACACCAAGAAGCTCTTCCACCTAGACCAGCAGGTAACCTGGGGTACAGACCTAGTGAGGTTGTGCAGTGAGTACCCAGAGCACAGAGAGTGCTTGGAGGCGGTGTCCCAGACTGTGTCAGAGAGAATCCTGATCTGCCTGGGGAAGGCTGTTCTGGAATATCACTTCCAGGGTGCTTTTACACCCGGACCAGAGGTGAACCTGACACAAAGGCCCAGGGAGGGCACACCATGAGTTCTCAGTGAGCAGAGAGTGCTGTACTCGCTGGAAAAGGGTCCATTTTGTCCTGGAGAAAGAGCCAGGTCCCCACCACTAGTATCAGGACCTGTGGGCACAGGGCTGAGCTCCCAGAGCAGCCTCACAAGAGCTCCCCGACCTGAGCCCACAAAGACAACTGAGTACCTGCCACCAGAACTCACTGCTTGCCCACAAAAAGCTCAGAAGCAATTTTCTTCCTGAGCCCACGGGCCCTCAGATCCACGGGAGAGACAGGTGCCAGTCACTGACAACAAGACCACATATAACCACAGACAAGATGGCAAGAGGAAAACAAAGAACTTAAGCAGTGGAAACCAGAACAATGTGGCAACATCAGAACCCAGCTCTCCCACCGCAGAGAGCAGTGGATTGCCAAACACTCCAGAAAAAGAAGACTCAGACCTGAAATCATACCTCAAGATGATGATGGAGATCTTAGTGAAGAGCATGAATAACTCCCTTAAACAAGTACAGGAGGAAAACCATAAGCAAATAGAAGCTTTTAAAGAGGAAACATGAAAATCACTCAAAGAACTAGAAGAAAACACAACCAAAGAGATGAAGAAATTGAGAATAGAAATAGAAACAATAAAGAAAACACAAACAGAGACAACCCTGGAGATGGATAACCTAAAAAAGAAATCAGGAGTCACAGATGCAAGCATCTCCAACAGACTACAAGAGATGGAAGAGAGAATTTCAGGGGCTGAAGACAACATTGAAAACATAGACAAAACATTCAGAGAAGATGCAAAAACCCAAAAGCTCCTAACCCAAAATGTCCAGGAGATCCAGGATAGCACCCTCTCAGAGTATGGTACACCTGGACCTTAAATCATTATCAATCCAAGAGCTAATAATATAACTTTGTGGCAATTTTTGGTATTCAAAAATCATTATGTTTAATCTATACACACCAAGAAAACTCTGCCTGTCTCCATGTTACGTTCTGTTCTACATGTACTTTATGCTTATGGTAACTAGTAAAATTTCAATGCATACTATCAAACCTCTAAAGAATTAAGTACTGACAAAAATATATTCATATAGTGTTATGCCAAATGCCTTTAAAAATCTGTACATGTAGCTCTCTTTTTTAAAATAAAGTTGTAAGAAAAAAAAAAAAGCCCAAGGCTGCTGTCTCTCCTGCCACAGAAGGCAATGGTAAAAATTCAGTACTTGTAGCTTGGAAGAGTGTCTTTGAGAGATTCCAACCATGATAGCAGGCAGACCTGCTCAGCTTCCAGAAATGTAAAAGAGCAAAGCTACTTTGCTTATTAACTACATGCTTCATGGTACTTTGTCAAAGCAGCTTGAATAAACAAGAGCATCAAATCAGAGTTTGGTCCCCAGAGCTTATAACTACTTATAGCTCAAGTTCCAGGGAATCTGATGCCCTCTTCTGGCCTACAGTGGTACCTGCAGGCTTGTGATACACACACACACACACACACACACACACACACACACACACACACACACACACAAAATCTTTAAAAAGAGACTCCTTTCTTTCATATTACCATCAAACTTTATCAAACATGGATTCTATATTTTCAATTCTTCCTACTCATTAAAATGTATTTGTGACCCCATTGTGAATCATGGTCACTCATATACAGGCACAGAGTCGGGGGACAGTGGACACATTCCCAGCCAAGGCAGAACAAGACAACATTCTTCCTTGTGGACACTCAAAAACAGGTGCCTCTTTTGTGTGTGTGAAGCATGTTAGTGTGTTATGCACGCCTGTGTGTGTGTATATGTGTGTATGTGTGTTTCAGAGCTGTGTTCACTGTCCTTTTTGTCAGTAAAAACACTCCCTAAACAGAATCCTAAGGTGCAGGCTATGTCTTAATCCTACACTACTACCTGTGACACAGTGGGGGAGTTGTGTTACACAGACATTACTCACACAGACATCTAACTCTTCTGATCCTGATGGTTGATGTTTATAAATCAATCATATACAATAAACAGGGCATCTTTAAACAAACAAACAAACAGAATGCAATAAAACAGGACTCTGGGTTTGGGTGTGTTTCCTTTTGTTCTTTCTTTTCGTGAAATAAGGTCTCACTCTGTAGCTGGAACTACTGTATTCCAAGCTGAGCTGGAGCTCACAGTATAGCTAGGCTGCTTCTGAACTGGTGGCCATCACCCCTGCTCAGCCTCCTGAGTGCTGGGATGACAAACGTGCCACCACAGCCGGGAGGTGGTATAGTAACTTACACCTTGACTATGGGCTCTCAGGACCCTTTGGATTTCTGAATCTGCTAACCCGGTGTTTCTGGCTCTTTCTAGAGCTTGGACTGATGAGACCTAGTTGCAGTTCATGCCAACTACTGCCATAGGCTTTAATCCTGGTGGACAGGCAAAGTTTGTGAATCCCGATCTTTAGCACCAAGGGCATGGCGTGGTAAAAATCCAGTCCCAGTTTTAAACCAAAGTATTGGCTTTCCATTAATCATTTATATTTCTGGATATATGAAATATAGTGACAAACCTGTAATTCCCAGCACTTGAGAGGCCAAGGCAGGAATATGGCCATGAATTCAAGGTCAGCTTGGGCTACGGAGTAAGGCCCTCTCTCAAAAGTTTTGTGTGTGTGTGTGTGTGTGTGTGTGTGTGTGTGTGTGTTGGGGGAGGAGTTTTAGCTAAGCATAGTGGCACAAATCTGTAACCCTAGCACTAAGGAAGCTGAGGTAGAAGGGCCAGAATTGAAGGCAATCCTTGGCTACATAGTATACTGAACAAGGCCAGCCTGGGCTATTTGAAAATTCTGCCTTGTATAACAAACATCTAAAAAAAAAAAATAAGTAAATGAAAGAAGGAATAAATTCAGATTTCTTGACTACCTTCAACAAAGAGCTAAGGCAGGAAGAGAACAGAAAGGGCCCAGTGCTCGGGATGAGGTGTTTGGAGTGGTCTCCACTGACGACAGGCAGCATGGTACATAGGTACTGCAGGGCAGTTTGTTCAGGGTACTAAGAGAGCCAGAAAGGCCTGGTTCTGAAGGGTGCCTGCTCACTTGGAGGAAAGGCTTTAGCATCGCTGACCTCACCTTAGGTGACTGTCCACTGCAGCCTCCTTACCTTCACAAAGGGAACCCACGTGGCTCTCTTTTTCAGGGTGGTTGCAGGTCCTGACATAGTTGGGTTCTGCACTTTAACTCTTCCTGCCTCATAGTCCGGGAATGTCCACATCCTCTGTTGCTCCATGAAGATGCTTTGGAAGCTTTGAGAAACCTAAAGAGGATTGAGAAGAGAGAAACAGCAAGCTACAGCCACAGCGCTTCAGAAGCTGCCTGCTTTTCCAAAGTGCTCAGAGAAGCAGAGCCTGCTTTCTTCTCTCGTTGTCTACTATAAGCATGCTCTGCCTAACACTTCACTGACTCTCTGGACTCTCCTCCCTGGACAGCTGGGTGCTTGCCTGCCACGCAGCTCACCTCTGTGACCAACTCAACATCATGACTCTCATTTTTCTCTAGTTTCCTTCTTGGGCACCTGCTGAGATTTATAGATCATCTGTTCTGGAGGTTTTTCTCTTAAATTTTAATAAAAAAATGAAGAAGGGGGAGAAGAAGGGGGCTGAGGGAGAGAAGGAAGAGGAGGAAGAGGAGGAAGAGGAGGAAGAGAAGAAGAGGAGGAAGAGGAGGAAGAGGAGGAAGAGGATGAAGGAGGGGAGATTTGCTGCCCTGCTGGGTTTGGAAATAGGAGCTCACTGAGTCTTACTGACACCAGCCCAGCTCCATGTTCAGTGGAAGAGTCTGAGTGAGGGAATAAGGCGGAGAGCAATAGATCAGGACACCAACTTCCTCTTCTGGTCTTCACACACATGTGCCCAGGCCTGCACTGCACACAAATACATGCTCATCACACACATGTACAAAAAGAAAAAGGAGGGGAAAAATGAACAGCAAGAGAGAAGTGAAGCCTCAGATGAAAGTGTCTCTGATCTCTGAAAACAGCCTCCCCCTCTTCTCCTCTTCCTCCTCCTCCCTTCCCCTCCCCTTCTCTTCTTTCCCCTCCTCCCTTCCCCTCCCTCTCCTCTTCCTCCCCCTCTCCTCCTCTTCTTCCCCCTCCTCTTCCTCCTCCTCCCTTCCCCTCCCCCTTCTCTTCTTTCTCCTCCTCCCTTCCCCTCTCTCTCCTCTTCCTCCCCCTCTCCTCCTCTTCTTCCCCCTCCTCTTCCTCTCCCTTCCCTTTCCCCTCCCCCATCCTCTTCCTTCCCCTCCCCTCCTTCTCTTCCTCCCCCTCTTCACCTCTTACTCCCCTCCTCTTCCTTCCCATCCCTCTCCTCTTTCTCCCCCATCCTTTTCCTCCCCCTCTCTCCCCTCCCCCTCTTCTTTTCTCTCATCTTTTACTTTTTATTTTATGTGCACATGTGTCTTGCCTGCATGTATATTTATGCTCCACTTGTATTAGTGCTCTGGGAGGCCAGAAGAAGGTGTCAGATCTCCTGAGACTGGAGTTATAAATGGTTGTGAGCTGCCATGGTTCTGGCTGCTGAGAACCAAATTTAGGTACTTTGGGAGAGAAGCTGGGGCTCTTAACTGTGGAGCCATCTCTCCAGCCCTTACTGATCATCCTTGAAATAGCCCTGGAGGGAAACTGACTCATGAAGAGGTCTTTGTGATGACAGTCCTTGACACGGACGTCTCTGCGTGGCACAAGCTCTCATCCAGTAGAACCAGCCTCACCTCTACTGAGAGTCTGTGCCAAATGTCGGAAGCGCGTTACCACATCCACTTGTCTGTGTTTGGGGTTGGACTCTAAACATAAACAAGAAGTAAACTGGGAAGGTGTTTTTCTGAGCACATGGGGAACTGGAACTTCTGAGTGTTAAACAAACCCTGCTTTCTGCAGCCTGCCCAGCGGGTAGAGCTTAGTTGCTAACACTGAACCTAAGGGCCTGCTCCCTTCCCTTCCCACTCCTTCCAGCAGAGGCTTCAGGGCTGACTTCCTACTTCCAGCTCCTTTCTTGTCCACTGTGCTCAGCCAACGTGTACTGGGACAGTTCCACAACACCGCAGGCATCTCAATGCCGCCCCCAGGAAGGCTTGGTCACCCACCATCTCAGTATAAGCTAGTTAAAGTGAAATCAGTGTGAGCATTTGCTTCCTCTCCTGCACTAATTACACCTCAATCATTCCACGCCTGTGTGTGACTCGTAGGCACCAGTGCCGTGGACACACCCAATCGTGGCAGGGTGTTGAGAGAGATGCTAGTCTAGAGTTGAGCAGCAAAATCCTTTCTTAAGGGGCCAGACACTTAATATTTCAGCTTTTGCAAACCACGACTCTTCAGGCTTGCACTGTGATGTGAAAGCAGCCGCCGATATCACACACACAGGCACGAGGAGGCTGGCGTCTGCAGATTTGTGTTTTCACAAATCAGTGTGCTTCAGTCCTAACCCCACCTCCCCTGGTCAAGGGACTAGAAGCCAGCACTTGTGTGTGTGTGTGAGAGGGGTGTATTAGTGTATTAGTTCTTATGAACAGGATTAGGCTTTGAGAGACCTTTGCCCAGTACTGGGGAAGGCGCACGTGTGTGTGCGCGCGCGCGCGCACACACACACACACACACGTACACACATTCAAAGGTAACATCTGTGAACCAGAAAGTCTTCCCCATGTCTCAACCATCAAAACAATAAGAAACTGTTGGTATAGACACTTAGTTTGTGGCATGTTGTTTCAATAGTAGGGATGGACCATGACAGGTGACTCCCAACGGAGCTTTATTTTGGAAAAACAGGTAGTGGCCTGCAGGCTACAGTTGGCTGACCCTGACCTTGGGCCTTAAACCCAGAAACACACACACACACACACACACACACATACACGAATGCATGTATAACACACACACATGTGCATGCATGCACTAGACTGTGATTAATCATCTTGGGAACATAGCTAACATTCCTCACAGCGTTGCTCTAAGAAAACCAAAGCTGGGAACTCTTGCCATGAGTTTTGTCACTAGCCTGAGTGTGCTGGCGAGACACCAGCTAGGAATCAGAGAGGAAGCCTCCACTGAGAAAATGCCTTCCTTAGAAGGCTTGCTGTAGGCAAGTCTGTTGGGCATTTTCCTGACTAGTGACTATTAGGTCTAAAGCAGGCTACCAAAATGGCAGTATGGCTGACAACGTCCTAACGACAGTCTGGGCTCAGCTCGGGATGGACTCTGATTGGGCAAACAGGAGGATAGGCTCAGTGTTTCTCAGGGATCTTATAAGGCACATTTCAGTTTGTCCATTCTCTGCCTCCTACAGCCAAGTACCTCTGGCAGTGGAACATCTAGTTCCTGATTAACTCAAGCCTGAAAGAGATCAAAGTTCCCATGCTAGCTTCTAGACTGCTCTGGCTCACACTGCCCCCCACCGCCACCCCCAGGGCTGCTACCTATCTCCTTAAAATCCTGTCCCAGCTGCCAGTTTGCCACTCTCTGCACCAGAGACTGCATCCGCGGCTTAATCCCCAATAAACCTTTCTACCCACCGAGCGGCCTAGTTCAGTGGTTTCACTGAAACCTTGCTTACAGCGAGGACTGGTGGTCCTGGGTTCTATAAGAAAGCGAGCTGAGCAAACCACGAGGAGCAAGCCAGAAGGCAGCACCCCTCTGTGGCCTCTGCATCAGCTCCTGCCTCCAGGTTCCTGCTTTGTTTGAATGTCTGCCTTGGCTTCCCTCAGTAGACTATGATATGGAAGTGTGAGCCGGACAAACTCCCCTCCAAGTTGCTTTTAGTCCTGGTGTTTCATGACTGCAACATTATAACTAGGACACTAAGCTACATAAAATACTATCAAAAGGAGGAGGAGGGATGGGGGAAGAAGGAGGAGGAGGTGGAGGAGGAAGAGGAGGAGGAGGGGTGGGAGGCAAAAGTTACACACCATTTCATAAAAAGCCAGAGGAATGAGATCGCGCTGGGTCCAGTGAGCTTAAAGAATGTGGGTTACAGACAAAAAGCAAGATTCTGTAAATGAAGCTGGCATGGAAACAAGTCAGGTCTTCAAGGTCAGCACTCTGTCAAGTGAGCTCCTCGCCCCAGCACAGGTGCAGGGAGGGCCCTGGGAGCAGCAGCACTTAGTGGGGCCAGAGAGCTGAGAAAATGGCGACTGCCTATCCTGAGGTCATTCAAATCCACCCAGGTGAGATTTGTGCCTGATCAGGACACCCAGCTGATCATTTCTAACTTGCAAATAATCAGACTTGGGGCTGTAGATGCTTGACAACTCTCCCAGGCATGTCTGTCCAACCCCGGGTCCATTTATATCTTCTTAGCCCATACCCTCCTTCCTTTTCTCTAAAATCTACAGGGGGAAAAGCCCAGAAGGTAAAATCCCTCTGGCTTCGCTATCACCAGAAGCTCTTGCTATTCTCATGGGAAGGAAGCTCTTCCTAACTGGAAGATGGCTTATTACATTATGCGTTATTACTGTAGAAACAAGCATTCATGGAAGAAAGCAGTTTTGTGTCGTATGTGGCTGCACACTCTGGAGGTGGGGTGGGGGTTTCGGGAGTTCAAGGTTATCCTCCACCTCACAGTTACTTTGAGGCCAACCCATGCCACACAAGTTCCTGTCTCAAACAAACAAACGAACGAGGAACTTTGTGGCAAACACTGGGACTTCCCTCCAACCAGGATCTTTATAGTAAGAGAGCACTGTGTACCAAAGAGAAGAGTTCCATCTCTGCAGCCGAGTCCCTCAGCTTCTGCACGTCGTAGGGGATGTGGAAATGTGGGAGCAGAAGTGTCAGCTGAGGTTTGAGATCATCCCTGTCTGTCATGTGCTGAGGCAGGACAAACGCAGCGTCTGTTCTCTCTGGCCCTGAAAATTGTCCAAAATCAAGAGTGTGAGGCGGGAGAGACAGCAGATGGCCTTGGAGAGATTTGGAAGCAGGCCCTCTGCTGGCAGAGGACATTTTGCTCTCTCCTGACCCTGTGCCAGGCTAGCCTGAGCCTTACCAGTCTGGGCTTTCTTGCCACCCAGCTCCCAGCCCCCACCCAGCTCCCAGCCCCCACGAGCTTTCCTAGGGAAGTGCAAATGCTTCCAATGTCTCACAGCCCACAAGAGAAACCCACCAGAGCTCCTGGGAAATTTTGTATATAATGGGAATGTCACTCGAGGGCACTCAGCAGAAACCTGATCAGGCTCCTCAGTTTTCCAGAGCACAACGTAAGGGCAGAGAGGCTGAAACTGATCCTGACTACTAAATTCTCTGGCAGATGTGTAACACAAAACCTGAACCGAGCCTCAGAAATCATTTCATCTGAAAGGATTAGTAGACAACGAGCAAACCGGGGCCTAAGAAGGTGACACGCAGGACCACGGGAGGCGTGACAGAAACATATAATTTGCCTCTTAACCTGCTTAATTATAAAGATGGACACACACACACACACACACACAAAAGCATCTAAGGTCATGGCTATTGCTTTCTATCAGAAAATATTAATATCAAACTGCGACTTATTACAAAGATAGAACTTTTGGCATATAGGAAGATAATGGTACAGAACAGGCCCGGATAGTCTTACGTCAACTTGACAGAAGCCAAAGTTATTTGAAATTAGGGAACCTCAGTGGGAAAATGCCTCCATAAGATCCGGCTGTAAAACAATCTCTCTTTAGTGATTGACAGGGGAGAGCCCGCCCCCTGTGGGTGGAGCCATCCCTGGGCTGGTGGATCTGGGCTCTGTAAGAAAGCAAACTAAGTGAGCCATGAAAAGCAAGCCTATAAGCAGTGCCCCATCATGGATTCTGCGTCAGCTCCTGCTTTGAGGACCCCGCCTTGCCTGAGTTCCAGTCCTGACCTCCTTGCAATTCTGGGCAATATGGAAGTGTAAGCCAAATACACCCTCTCCTCCCCAATTTGGTGGTGTTCTGTTGCAAAAAATAGAAACCAACCTGAGTCACAGACCACGCACAAAACACAGCCTTCCACTCTACCCTGGTAAAGAAACACAGCCTTCCACTCTACCCTGGTAAAGGCCAGTGCCTCACCTGAAACCCTGGGATCCAGAGGAGGAGGTACATCATTACGGTCAGTGACACAGACGTTCCCATTTTCCTCACTAAATCCAGAGACTTGCCTCTCAGCTAGACTTAGCACGCTGGAGATGGGCAAATACTGGAGGGCCTAGAGAGACACATCCAAGAGGGCCCGGGTCAGCCCAGATTCTCCGGATGTTCCGGCCTTTTGTCGTGACAGAGGAGGAGGGGGACAAGGCTAAAATTCCAGAAACCTTCCCAGTGAGAGAGGCTGAAGCCTGGAGACACAACTGCCACCAACCAGGAGGCACTTCCGGTCCCACGGTGGTCATGGAAATGAGTGGGGAAGGCGCAGGATGAGGTGCTCAGGGTGTGAAGAGGAAGACCCAGATGTAGGAGTGCATGGTTGTGCTCTCATGTGACAGAGGAGAAGGAATTACAGACCGCAGCAGCTGGCTGGCTCTGCAGAGGGCATAGAGTTGGGTGATCACTGGGTTTCTCTGGGGGATCCTCTAACTCGACTTAGGGCATCACCCTCATAACTCTCCTCACGACATCCTGTCCTCTAGCAAGGCTGGGGACTCAACTCCCTCCTAACCCTGCTCAAGCTGTGGCGCATGCTCCACACCTGAGCTACGAAAGCTACCTTAACTATGCACTTTATTACTAGGCATAATTTTCCGTGACAGGTTCTTACTGTGTACAAGGTTAATCTTTAACCCACCGTAGATCCCAGCGTGGCCTCAGAATCAAGAATCTCCAGACACAGCCACTGGGATTAGAGAACTCCACCATGTCCAGCCTAGCTTCTGTTTCTTACCCCATCATACTGTAATAGAAATTTACTCCACCCCCACCCCCACCTTCCAACCAGCACAGGACCTGTTACTTTTTAGCAAAGGTCAGGGCTTTGCCACACGGCCCAGGACAAGCATCCTGACACTTCCTCATTACGTTCTGCCAAGTAAAAGAATGTGTCCAAATGGAGGACCGTGAATCCTAAGAAACCAACTGGAGCAAGAACTAAACGGACACAAAGCAGAACGAGAGGTTTCTCTGAAAGAGCCAAATTGACAGAGTGTTGGCTGGAAAATGTTCCCCCATGTGGGGGCACTGTGCATCCCCTTCCCCTGCACACTAAGGTTCCTACCTGCAGATAGTGGTGAATGGTCCCGAGAGCGTGCAGGTGGCACACTAACCACCTGGTGTAAATCACCAGGTCCTCCGGAGTTACGAGGTCCAGAGGGTTGGTTTTGCCCATAAGGAAGTTTTCTCTAGCAACCGAGAGTCTTTCTGCTCTCTGAACTGAGTCATTGAACTCCTGCATGATGTAGTCGATTTGTTTCTGTTTAAGAGAGATACACACACACACCATGGGCTGCTGGCAAGCCTTGTTCTCTGCAACGCTGCCTGGGGGTCGAAGAAGGAACTTTTTGCAAACCCCAGATTCTTCTACAGCTTGGATTCATTTGAGAGAGGAAGTGTCTTACTCTCCCAACTCTGAGGGACAGCAAGGTAACAGTTCGGGAGGGCATCTGGTACCAGGAGTCCCCCTCTGATCTTCCTACCTTGGCCAAGTCTACAAGAATAAAATGCACATCTCCTATGTAATTACATCAGGGCTCGTGCTTCAAAGTAGGAATCTTTTTGTGGCATTATGGTACAGACCTTTAATCCAAGCACTTGAGAACCCAAGGCAAATGGATTGATGTGACTTTGGGCCAGCCTGGGCTACACCGTGAATTCCTAGACAGCCCAGGCTATGTACTAAGCCCCTAACTCAACAACAATAACAAAAGTACGGGTCTCTGTCTTCTGTTGCTTTATGGCAGAGCACATTAGTTGTGACGTGCTTTTAGAAAGAAAGGCAGACTGCCACCTGTGTCTAGAGTCCTGGAAACTTGACCACCACATTCAAGTGGACTTGGGAGCGTGTTTGGAGGTCCCGGCTGAGGAGCACAGCCCCTTGTATGCACTTAAACAAACACTGGTCGTCTATTAGGAAGGCCTTCAACCCAGCAAGCGGCTTCAGGGTACACACATGGAGCTGTGAGGACATCAGGACCACCCGGAGCAACCAATGGGATGGCAGATATCACGGCCACACTGCCCTCTACAACAACAACAGGCGATATATAAAGAAATATAAAGATATATAAAGAAAATACATATATAAAGCCACTGGAGATGGCTCAGTGGTTACTGCACTAGGAGACCAGGGTTTCCAGCACTCACAACAGGCAGCCCCCCCATAACCCCCAGTTTTAGGGGGATCTGCTGCCCTCTTCTGGCGTCCATGAGCATTGCATACAGTGGACAAATGTACACACATAAACACAATTGAAAATGAAAATAAAATCTTTTAAAAACTACATATATCACATATACATGTGTACATACATGTACCTCATTACATGTGCATGCACATGTACTCACGCACATTCACAGATACATAATCTCCCGCAGCTTCCGCTCCCCAGCTCCCTACCTTGTAAAGAGGGTGGAGCTCTTCCATGGTCTTACTGGTCTGGCAGAGCCTCTTCCACCTCAGCATGTGCAAATATTTACTCTGGCCCAGCTGCGTAATCCTCTCTGTGTAATACTTTACCAACAACAAAAACAAGCACTTACGAGGTGATAATTACAGGAGGAAGCCCGAACGAGCAGTAAAAGCATTAATGACAGGTAAATCAAGCTGACCACTTTGAAAAACACTTTTTTTTCCCCTACAGGAACACCATCAGATGAAGTCTGGCTCAAGATCCCTCAGATGTAAAGCAAGAAGACCAAGTAGATGTGTCTAAATGTCTGGGATCTGCTGCTGAATTAGCTGATCATAAACTCCTTCATCCGTTACTGGCAGTGAGTTAGGGTATCAGAGGGTGAAAGTCGAGCTGAAATTTTGGATTAAAAAACTGAAATTATGGGTGGGAGAAATGCTTTACGGAAACCCGAGTTTCATCTCCAGACTTGTGCTAAGGAGGAAAGAAAAGGCAAAGCCAGCTGTGGTGGTACTCAGAACACCAGGGGGCAGAGACAGGGAGAATTCCAAGTGAGAAATCCTGTCTCCAAAGAATAAGGTCAACAGCACCTGAGGATTGACACCTGAGGTTTTCCTGTAGGAAACATACAAGCACACACATGTACCATGCATCCATGTACACACACACACACACACACACACACACACACACACACGCACACATACCTAAAGCTGTGAGTGAAAAAGTTCATTACAAGTAAGATTAATGGCCCAGAGAGGTGGTAAGGGTAAGGGAAGTTCTTATGTGATCGTGATCACCCCAATTTGATCCCTGAGGCCCCCGTGGAGATGGAAAATAGGAAGTAACTCAATCAATATTGTCCACCGACCTCCACATGTTCCTATACACATACATTCACGGAGTAATAATAAAAAAGAATAAAATAAGATGATGGTTTATAAAATCAGACTGGAAATCTTTCTTACAATTAAAATAAAAGCAGTAGCACATGTTTATAGTCCTAGTATTCAAGAGGCTGAGGCAGGAGAATTATGCATTTGAGGGAAGTCATACAGATATTCAGCGATAAAAATGACACTGTTTGTGAAGAAATGAGGCCGGTCACATTCTTTCATCATGAGTAGAAAATTTGACAGAATATTTGCGGCAACTGCTTTCTGGCCCCGGACAACATTGGTGCCAGGGTCCCTGAGAGACAAGAACCACACTGTCATGGCTCCCTAGAGCCGAGAACCTTATTCATGCTGCTGAGCTTCTTCTGCACAGGGAGGAGAGGAAACCGAGAGGGGACTCAGTTAAGGAGGGAGGACTTGAAATGTGAGGGGCAGAGCTGGAGAAAAGGAAGCCAGTCAGCGGCTCCAAAACCTGCTTATATCCCCACAGATCTGTGCTGTGTCCTGTGAGCAGCAGGTGACACTGCAGGACACTGTGTAAAGAAAAGCTGGCTGGGGCCACGCCCAACAACTCTAGAAGTTCCAGCCACCAGTGTGGTAGTTCCCCTGGATACCCAAGACATCCGGCGTCAGCACCAGGGTTTGATAATAAGGACAAACTATGCTAGAGTGAAGATCTGGGACCTGTGGTGGTGGCACATGCATTTAATCGCAGCACAGAGGAAGCAGAGGCAGAGGGTCCCCGAGTTCGAGGCCAGCCTGGTCTACAGAGCGAGATCCAGGACAGCCAGGGCTACACAGAGAAACCCTGTCTTGAAAAACAAAAGCAAAACAACAAGAACAACACTAAAAGCTGGGAACCTTGAAGAAACTTCACAAAATAAAGTCCTAACGGCAAACAAGGAAAAAGCCAAAGGGAACAGGCTCTTGGTCTGTATGAGGTGATATGGGATGCTGTGGTGGGCGTGCAGCTTAGGCGGTGTAAAGAGGATGCAAGCAGAATAGTAGGTTCTGGTGCTGGGGGATGAACTCAGGGATGAGTACAAGCTAAGCATGAAGTCTGACACCCAGCTACCCTTCCAGAACCCAGAAAACTCTATTTAAGGAAGCCGTGCTGTGCTGGCTGGTTCTGTGTCAACTTGACAAGAGCTGGAGTTATCACAGAGAAAGGAGCCTCAGTTGAGGAAATGCCTCCATGAGATCCAGCTGTAAGGCATTTTCTCAACTAGTGATCAAGGGGGGAGGGCCCAGCCCACTGTGGGTGGTGCCATCCCTGGGCTGGTAGACCTGGTTCTATAAGAAAGCAGGCTGAGCAAGCCAGTAAGGGACATCTCTCCATGGCCTCTGCATCAGCTCCTGCTTCCTGACCTGCTTGAGTTCCAGTCCTGACTTCCTTTGGTGATGAACAGCAATGTGGAAGTGTAAGCTGAATAAACCCTTTCCTCCCCAACTTGCTTCTTGGTCATGATGTTTGTGCAGGAATAGAAACCCTGACTAAGACACACGCTTAAAAGTTTTCAAAAAATTAAGAAACACTCTCATGCTGGTTGTCCAGGGTCACATAATATACACAAGGTCAGGGCAGCAAGAGGGAAGAAAAAGAATCTTTACTAAAGGAAAAAAGGAAAAGCAAACAGCTAAAGGTGTTTCCTAAGAAGCAAAGAGAACCAAAGACAAATGTTATGCTTACTACCAAGAAAGGCCAGAATAAAAAAGAAAAAGAAGAACGTAAGAATTAAAGAAAACTTAGAAAAGATGGAGGAAGAGGAGACGTGAAGAGGGAGAGAAGGGAAAAGGCCAGGAGAGCAGATAAAATATGGCCCTAGATATTGTTCAGCAGGACCTTCCTGCTTCCTAGAAGTCTGGCAACCAACATAGATCCAGAAGGCGTTCCATAGTGGAAACCCAACTATAGACCCCCCACCAAGGGAAATGTTCTTTACAGGCCTAGAGTGAAAGACCCAAGAAAAGCAGGGTTTTTATTGAGAGACTGGAAACCTCCCAATATAGCGAAGAGAGGTGTTGCTGTCCTGAATGCAAGTACCCACACAGTAATGCAAGAATGGCTTCCCCCGAAGAAGCCAAACTGAAGATCTCTCTGCTATCAGGAGGGGTGCCTGTGTGCGGTCTCACCTAAGCTTGTCTGACTCTGCCCCACTTTCTCAGGTTTGGAAAAATATTATGGAGTTAAGTTAGAGAAGGACCCTCCCCACCTCCCTGTCTAAGAAGTTACTTACATTTCCTGCCAGGGTTGACAGGAGCTGGGGTTTCACTAAGAAAGAAGGTCTTTCATTGCTCAATGAACAGTTAAAATAGTACTTAGGTCGGAAAGATGCTCAGCCGCAGAGATGTGTGCCACCAAGCCAAAGACCAGGGTTTGGTCCAGGACTGGTCTCTGTTGACAGGGTTTCCACCTGTCAACAGAATGAGAAATCTGGCCTGGGACCAAGGCAAATAAAGAAAACTGGGAGAAGCTAGACATTTCTTTCTGGTGAGATAATTAATTTAGCGAAACAACCACCTTTCTAGAATCTTCTGTGGTCCCCGAAAGGAGGCATGGAGTGCCAGAATACTGAGGGAAGCAGATGTGTTCAGAACTGATGGCTCATTTGAGGGTCTTACTTTAAAATGTTTGATGCCTTGTCTGATGTCTGGGGATAAAGTCTTAGCCTTTAATAACTGAGCTATCCCTCTGGCCACTCAAAATATTCACTTTTAACAGTTTTTTTTGTTTTAAATTTTTTACGTACATGAGCGTTTTGCCTGAATTTATGCCTTTGCATGGTGAGCATTGAGGACCTGAAGGCAGCAGATCCCCAGAAACTGGAGTTACAAACAGGTGTGAGCTACTGGGTACTGGGAATTGAGCCCCGGTCCTCCGTAAAAGCACTAAGTTGCTGTTAACCACTGAGCTATTTCTCCAGCCCCTAAAATGTGTCAAGTCTTCAGGACATGGAGAAATTTGACTGAAAAGGCCTTCTTTATGAGTCAGAAATCAAACCACCAAAAAAACGCTAACGCAGTCATCCGGACGGGCCTCGGGGACTATATGCATGGTTCTGAGCACATGACCACTTAGAATGGAGTGAGAAGATAAGGTCAGGCCAGGGACAGCCACACCAGGGACAGCCACTCCAGGAACAGCCACTCCATCTCCTGGAGTGCTAGGGCTTCCATACACAGTTGCTGCTGTCTGTGCTGAACAGACACAGGCAATGAAGAGAAACACCGGTGTCCATGTTTGGAGGCCTGAACCCTAACCCAGCATCTATATGTATCAGCATCATGACTGTATGATTAAAACCATACGGGTCTCCCACAGACACTGCATTTTGAAAGCTTGCTCCCCCCCGCCCCCCCAACAGCAAAGTTTAGAGGTGAGTCTTTGACAAGTGAAAGAATCAATGGGACTCTGACCTCACCAATGGATTAATCTACATATGGATTCACAAATTAGTGGCTTGGCAGGGAGGACCTTTGTTCTAAAAAACAAGCTCCCTGCTTCCTGAGCAGCCCGGAAGTGAACAGCTTTCTTCTGTCCCATCTTCCAGCAGGGGTGTTCTCCCTCACCAGACTCAGAAACAATGCAGCCACGTATGAACAGAAGTTGCTTGGAAAACCAAAAGAAGATTGTCTCTTAAACTGAATCTTCCAGGCGGCTGTCTAACGGACTAGAACTTCAGGGAACTGGAATGTGGCAAAGCCGAATTTCAATTTGCCTTGAGCTATCTTTAGCTCTGTGATTACCATTCCTTGCCCACCGCATCCGACCTAACATCTTTGTGACTGTTGGGTAAATCCTTTGGAATGTGCAAACTGACCACTAGCTTTCACCAACCGACAGGCTAAGAACGCCACAAGATAGCAACAGAGACCCCCACTTGCTGTAACCTGCCTACCTGAGACTTGCACCAGTGCATTTGAAAGTGCCTTGATTGGGGACTTTTCCTCGTTGTTTTACTATGAGAACTTTATGGAAACCGGGATTTGTGCTTCTAGGCCGTGGTCACTAGGCCGTGGTCACTAGGCCGTGGTCACACACATCAGGTTCCATAATAAATCCCACCTTGTTCCCTTTGAGGTGAGCGTTGTGAGTTGTGTACAAGTGACCCTGGAATGAAGCCTCTGATGACAAGCCAAGAGACGTGTGGAAGTAAGTAAACAATAAGTAAATAAATTCACAATCTGAAAAAGTTAAGTCTGACTCCAAGCCAAAAAAAAAAAAAAAAAAAAAAAAAAGAAAAGAAAAGAAAAGAAAAGAAAAAAGAAAAAAACTCACTATGTGTGTGTATCATAATAAAACACCTAAAAATCATTAAAAGCTTAAAACAGCCAGAGAACAGAAAATACATTGTGTTCAGAGATAGAATCCATTCAAATCACAAGAGAATAGAGTAGCATCTTTAAAACAATGAACGATAAAAGTTGTCAGTCCAGAATTCTATAACCAAGCAAAAATAGCTTTCTAAAACAAAAGAAAAAAAATAATTTTTACAAAATAACAAAACATCATGAGACTGTGTCCCTGGCAGGCGTGAACTACAGGTGACATTAAAGAAAGGTCTCCAGATGAGACAGCAGTGAATAGATGACAGAAACCCAGACTGTTCTAGAACTTTCCCCACCTTATTACTGTTGTCAGCGGAGACACTGTGACTCTTAGTTGCAGGATATTCTGTGTATCCTAGTGTTCAACCCCGTCCTTAGCCTCTGGTAACCAAACACGAGAGGCTGCCACTGTAGATGCCTGCTGTCCCCCAAATTCTGAAAATCAAGACTATGTCCAGACACAAATATCTATCATCCCCGCCCTTCCTCTCCCCCCATTTCAAACCCTGTTACACAAAAATAAGTGACCGGTGCCAGGAAAATGGAAGGAAGGAGGGAGGCAGGCAGGCAGAGAAGGAAGCAGGAAGGAAGAAAGGAAAGCAGGAAAGGAGGAGGGGAGAGAGGAGGGGAGGGAGGAGGGAGGCAGGCAGGGAAGGAAGCAGGAAGGGAGGAAGGAAAGCAGGAAAGGAGGAGGGGAGGGAGGAGGAAAGCAGGCAGGGAGAGTAGGAAAGAAGAAAGGAAGACAATTATAGAAAGAAGAAATTCTGAATGAACATCATTTCAACTTGCAAGTAGAATCTCATTTTCTTTTGTGATTAATGCTAACTGCTTAGTAAAGAGCTAATTTTTATGCACGAGGGGAAACGGCAGTGTAGATTAAATGGTCTAATAGAACTGAAGAATAAGTGAGCATTTAAAAAGTTTAAACAGTACATGAGGACACAGAGTTGAGGCACTATACAAAAGTTCAGGAGGGCCTCACTGTCCCACCGCCTAAACTCAGTGACTTTTCTATCATTTATTCCATCCCTATTATCAAGCGTGCATACGTAGTTTTATCGCAAGACGGAGTAATTCCTTTGCAAAAAGAGAAACATTTGATGGTAGAACAACAGTCTATCAAACAGCAGTCTACCATGGTTTGCTTCTCCCTTGCCCGTAGTAAGGCTGGCCGGCCTTCTTCCTCCTCCCTCCCTCCCTCCCTCCCTCCCTCCCTCCCTCCTTCTCTCCATCCCTCACTCTTATTACAATGTTACAGCAATTTTCATGCAAACTATTTTCCTACTCTGAATTATTTTCTTAAGCGAGGTTTTCGTAAATAAACGTTTTTTCCGGCCTTTGGGGGGTGGAGGTCGTCTTTCTCCTCGCAGGCAGTATTTAGGCGGACCCTTGTCCACCTCTCAGCCCAGCAAGTTTAGGCTGAACTTGGCTGTGAGAACAGAATGGTGTCCGATGAAGAGAGCATTTACACTAAGTCTGCAAATTACCCATCTCCAGAACACCTGCCCGCGGGATCTACCGAAAAGCCAGATCCCTGATACATTTCCAGTATACTCCAAGTGTGTTTTCAGATCGCAAGACCCTACCTGCAACAGAAGCAGAGGAAGGTTTTCCGGCGTATACTCTCTCCTTATGCAGCTCTCTAGCTCCCTCTTCAGGACATCTGCCTGAATAACAAGGGGCTTGGATTCTGCCACCTAAACCCAAACAAGGAATGAGTTTCAAACATCTTCAATCTACCAAATTTCAAAAGTCAAAGAATCGATTTATCTAAGGACACAATGATTTGCACTGGCTTAGCAGTGAGCGGGATGTGGGGCTGTTTTGTTCAAAAGTACCAGCTGGTTGGGGGTGGGGGGCTTTTCTTGCGGGAAAAACTCCCTAGTTAGCGAAATCAAAGGTGTTTTCCTGAAGCCCCCCACTCACCTGGAGGGTTCTCTTCAGAGCCACTTCCCGTTCACGTCTAAAGTGAGCCACATCCTTCGGGATCCGAACGGAGCTGCGGGAAGGGTTGTGCATCAGAAGCCGTGTCGTGGGAAGCTGTGATAGAGGAGGTGACCGACCTGACCCCTCTGTGACCCTTCCAACCTTTCCAGAAGGAGTTTGCCCCTGGGGCCCATTGCGGGTGTGTGAAGGCTCTTCTGTCTTTGTCAGACCTTTTTCTGATATACCTGATCTAACCCTTCCCTGGCCACTTTCTTTCTCCTCTGATTTAGCCCAGTTAGAGTACAGGGAGGGATGCTGGGGGTTATCCCCCCACTCCCCCACTCCCCCACTCCCCCCACTCCCCCACTCCCCCCACTCCCCCACTCCCCCACTCCCCCACTCCCCTTACTCCCCCACTCCCCCTACTCCCCCACTCCCCTTACTCCCCCACTCTCCCACTCCCCCACTCCCCCACTCCCCCATTCTCCCACTCATCCCGCTCCCCCCACTCCCCCACTCCCCCACTCCCCCTACTCCCCCACTCCCCTTACTCCCCCACTCCCCCACTCCCCCCACTCCCCCCACTCCCCCATTCTCCCACTCATCCCGCTCCCCCCACTCCCCCACTCCCCCACTCCCCCATTCTCCCACTCATCCCGCTCCCCCCACTCCCCCACTCCCCCACTCCCCTTACTCCCCCACTCCCCCCACTCCCCCTACTCCCCCACTCCCCCATTCTCCCACTCATCCCGCTCCCCCCACTCCCCCACTCCCCCACTCCCCCATTCTCCCACTCATCCCGCTCCCCCCACTCCCCCACTCCCCCACTTCCCCTACTCCCCCTACTCCCCCACTCCCCTTACTCCCCCACTCCCCCCACTCCCCCCACTCTCCCACTCCCCCACTCCCCCACTCCCCCACTCCCCTACTCCCCCCACTCTCCCACTCCCCACACGCCTGTATTCCTTTCAGAGGGGGAATCTTGTGTCTGACAGACAGTGTACTTATCAAACCTGGCTGTATCTTTTTAGCTGACACAGAAGACTGGCACTTCTGAAGCAAAATGTCTTTATTTGTATGTTCTTGGTGCGTGGGTGGAGGGTAGAAATGACGAACAAATATCAAATGGGAAATCCTTTAGAAAACTTTCAGCCACACTGGCTGCCTCAGGAACATGACTAGACCCTAGGACTCAGGTAGCAGCCACGGAGAAGGGGGTTCTTTCCTTAGCTTGACAACCCCAGGAGGAAGGGGTGGAACTCAGGGACAGAAGATCAGCCCTCTCCCCACGGAGCTCAGTGGGCAATGTGAGGCTTGACAGCACTAGGAATCAGCCCGACGCAGATTCCACACTTGCAAGATGGGATTTTGCAGCCGTTGGCAAAGGAGCCACTGTGGTATTTCTAAGATACACTGAGGGAGCTGGAGGAACACAGCAGTAAGCTTGGTTTGGTATCATTCGCTTGGCCCCAAGAGTCCTCAGATCATGTGCTCCCTTGTTGGAGAGTAGTCCTGTTAGATGCTTGGAGACTGGGGGAGGGGGCTGGGGAAGCTCAGTGGCTAGAGGGTGACTTGTCTTGCATGGTCAGAGCCCTCAGTTCAGTCTCCAGTACTAAGGGAAGGGAACAGAAGGAAGAAAAGGAAATACATGTTGTCACTTTGACAGCACAAATAATAGGACTGAAATGATACAGAGAAGATCATCAGGGTCACTGGACAAGGGTGGCTCAGGCCAAGTCCCCAGGGCCACAGAAGCCTAAACACCCACCTGGACACTTGGTGTCAGGCTTTTGAAGCTGGAGACAATCCACTTCTTACCTCTTTTCCTAGACCTTGATGAAGAGTGAGGGAGGAGGGAAGGATGGAGGGAGGAGGGAGAGGAGGAGGGAGAGGAAGAAGAAGATATTGAGAGTAAAATCAGCCACCAATCACGGGTATGCTGTCTGTTTTCTGGATCTACATGAAGCAGGAGAAGCAATGGTCCACAAGAAAGGGGCTCAGCTACTGACAGGAAGTCACAGCAGGTTTCCCTTGCATTCTGTCTCCTATCCTTGGCTAGGAGCCTGAGCAGTCACAGGCTTGGCTGTTCAACTGTGTCTCAAGCTATGCCATTCCTCTCAGTTAACCTCAAAGTGCCTGTGAATGACCCGAAGGAGGCCACACAGCGCAAGCCGCCAGCGCTCAGGAGATGCTGGTAGTTCAGCAAGTGTTGCTTGTGTAACATTCGCTCACGAATTCCGCGGGCAGCGTGAACACAGGACTATTGCAGGGTCCAGGGCTCAGGGCATTAAATGGAAAAAGAATGTAAGATTTTGGAAAACTTAAAGAAATTAATTGGAAAAAGGAAAGGAAGAAGAAAAGATGGGCAGAGTCACAAGGTGCCTGTGATGCGACTGTGAAGGTGTAAACCCACGTCTAGACAGACTCCGTGAGCACGTCTGTGCAGTGTTCCTTATGGGGAGATGGAGATGGGGGAGTGCAGGGCAGCAAAGCTACTCATACACAGTAGCAGCTGAGGGACCGATCTCCAAAAGGCAGAAGGGGAGGGCTGACATTCTCGGTTGTCCTCTGACCTCCAGCCTGAACTTACACACGCACACATGCAGCACATGGAGTCACGAGGAAGAGTAAGGACGAGAAGGAGAGTTTTCAGCCTGGAAGAGGAATTTCTAATGCGCTTCGCCAGGAGTGGGCATTTACTTCCATTTCCCTTGGAACTAGTACCACACCTAGAAAACAGCACCCTTTAGATTGTTTCAGACAGCTACAGGGGAGGGTGGCTTGGGGTCCCAGAAAAGTGTAGGTATCCAGGAAATTCCATCACAGTTCTCTCAAAGTCCCTTTAGAAAACTTCCTGTCACGTGGCACAGCTCAGAAGTCTTTGTCTGGTGTAAAATCTGCAATATCAGTACTTATGTCTGGGACTGGAGAGATGGCTCAGCAGTTAAGAGCACCAACTGCTCTCCCAGAGGTCCTGAGTTCAAATCCCAGCAGCCACATGGTGGCTCACAACCATCTGTAATGGGATCTGATGCCCTCTTCTGGTGTGTCTGAAGACAGTGACAGTGTATATACATAAAATAAATAAATCTTTTAAAAAATATGTCATAGTTTCCCAAATACCGTGCACTACTGAGTGATCTTATGTGGTAAGACAGCTACTTCGGCCTCATTTGCACATAAAGGATTAAGGCCAGTGATGGCCTACCTGGTCCCAAGATTCCCTTACTCCTCATCCTTGATCTACCTCAGACACCAAGGAAAGCGTATGGACTGCCTGTTCTTAAGAACCAGCTTTAGAATAAAGTCAGAATGCATGAACATATGGTCTCTTCCCCCATCACCGCCCCATGCCCCTGGCCATCCACACCATGCTTCCTCAAACCAGCAGGTTTCTATGTTAACATGGTTGTGCAGGCCTGGGCTAGAAAGACTTGGCCATCTGGTTCTCCTGCTCCTCCGAAGCAACTTGATGGCGATCAGCAGCAGGAACGACCTACAGAAGGGCCCCCGACAGAACAGTGTTTCCCAGAACCCACTACCAAGTATCTAGCATCATGTCAGCCTTTAGCGTTTGTTACATAAAAGGAAACTTTTCACTTACATAGGGAAAAAGCTTAATACTTCCCCCGTTGGTAGATAAGATGTCTCTATCCATCGTAGCTGTTCTAGACATGAAAGGCACACTCTGTGGTGCACACTGCCTTAGTAGCCAGGTCTCATCTGATCTCAGCCGTTAAGCAAGGGGGGAGACGTTGGAAACTGTTGTTGTGTGTAATTTATCTGAGCGTGACCATGACATCAACTGTTCCTGAAGCAAAAGCCATGGGCAGAGGATCATGGGGTGGGATCGGGAAGCATCGTCTCAGCAGCTCCGCCTTGACACCCAATTTACCTGAAGACCCCATTGGCTGCTCCCGGAAGGAGGCCCTGTTCTTCCAACTCATTCTTCAGCTCGTTCAGCTTCGCTGCCAGCTCCTTCTCCCACAGCAGTGTCCTTTCTGCGGAGGACAGCTTACACACGCTCTCCATGCACAGCAGTGTCCTTTCTGCGGAGGACAGCTTACACACGCTCTCCACAATCCTACCTGCTGTTTTTCTGACTCCCTGGACAAAACAAACAAACAAACAAACAAACAAACAATAAATAAATAAATAAATAAATAAAGCTCTTGTATTTTTTCTAGGGTCGGGTGGGGTTCTGCTCTTGAGTTTCGGTCTTGAGTAAACAACACAGAGTCATCAGAATATATTAATAAGCTGTAAACCTAAACTGGGTAAGTTCTGAGACTATTATAACCCAGCTAGGCCCGTAATAACCACATATATGCCCCATTACTTGCCAACTGAGTCTTGTTTCACGGGTGTCATCAGTGGGAGCCCCTAATGGTCATGTGCTCATGGCCCGTCCCCACGATCCCTCCTGCCTCATGTCAACCTCCTCTCTCCTCCTCCTAGTCCTGAGACCCCTACTCCATCCCAAGTTCCACCTTCCTCTCTCCCAAGTTGAGCCTTTCATCACCCAATCAGAGACCACATTGGTCAATACAATGCCCATGTCCAGACTGCAACCTGATCTTGGGGCCCAGAACTCAGCATCTGGATAATACACGGATCATCTTGACACAGTGCGCAGTGTGGTCATGTGTGGCGCTTCTGTGGCGCTCCTTGGGCAAGCCAGATCCAGCTGTGGGCTCTACCCTGCTCTGCATTGTCGGGCTGGGTCTCGGGAAGGCGCTGCAACTGTTTAAACTGCACATATGTATGAAGAGATAAAGTGTGGGCTGGAGTGTGTGCCACACAGTATGTGTGTAAAAGCCAGAGGGTGTCTTTGTGGAGTCAGTTTTTCTTTCCATCTGCCTTTCACATGGGTCCCAGGGAGATAGCTCAGGTTGTCAGGATGGGCAGCAACACCGTCATCCACTGACCCATCTCAACATCCCCACGCCCCCACTTCTGCAATGGATGGATCGGCAGGATAAGATGTCATTTCTGATACAATTATTGTTTAGTGCACAGCAGGGATATGTGGAGCAGAGTCCCTAGTGGCCACACATCTTTGTTCAACTGGGCTGGTCTTCAAGAATGTCTGCTCGGGCTTTGACTGCGGAGTTGATCAATGGGACGCATGCTCCCTGCCCCACTTCTGTGGTCTCGGAAAAGACGTGTGGGGATTGAAACCGAAATGCTGTGAGTGACAGCAACAGCCGACTTCTCACCAGAGTCCAGCTCAGACAGACAAAGGCGTGCCCGGCCTGTCTCTCCCAGCCTGGGGGGGGGTTCTCCACAAGCATTTTTGAAGGCACGGGCCTCTTCTGCGTCTGGAAACTATTCCAGGAACAAAGAGTCTTAGCTTGATTGTGACCCTTGCACATTTAGGTTTAGAAGACTTTTTATTCTTGCCTGACTCCAATCCAATTTCACTATTAAGTAAAAATTGTTGATGATTTCTCATCCTATCCTAACCGGCCAAATTCAACATAATTGTTTATAAAGCCTTTAGTGTTAATACTTAAAAAAATGTAAGTTGACAATGTGAGTCATGAGTGACCCATGAGTTACAGGGTTTCCATAATAGTGTTGGCCTCCGATATCTAGCCTGGACACAGGCGTGACATCATTGAAAACATTTAAGCTTTTCCCCCTTCTGACATTTGTAGGTTTCTGCTTTCTTCACCCTTTCATTTCTCCCCTCCTCCCCCATCTATATCAGACAGGCTCTTACTTTGTAGCCCAGGCTGGCCTCAAACTCCCCATCCTGCTTTAGCCGCTGCAGGTCTAGAACACAGGAGTATGGTGCTGTGCTGGCCTGAATGCCTTAAATATATTTTTTTTCTCAAGATAATCTGTTACCATTTCAACAAATCATCTGTGGGAATGTTCTGTGCAGAGCCTGTTTATTCCTTTTATAAATATTAAAACCAGGATGAGTATCTATTTCAGACTAGATTTCGAACTGCTGAGCCATACATTTCACGAGTTTGGCACACCGTTGGGGCTTAATAAAATGCACTGCATGGTTCTCAGTAAAGTCGAACGTTCTTTTGGCAGGCAGCATCCTTTGCAGTTGGGCAAACAGGTCCACAGCTGGGGTAGCAGCTGCATTGCAGCCGAAGCCAAGAGCTGATCCTGCTCCCGGAGGACAGGCTCTCTGCCTTCACTTCCTGGTTGGTTTCAACACTTCGCAGCTTTGAAATGAGAACGTCTAATCCTGCGCTGTTTCCTTTCTTCGTGCCCAAGTACGGTATTCAGAAACCCCAGTATAAAAAGAGCCTGACAACAGTCCATGAAACGGAAGCAGCTCAGGGGAAGCCATGGCTGCTGACAAATAGCTGTCCGTTTGTGGGAGGAGGGTGAGAATGAGTAACACTTATAAAGCCCCTACTGTGTGTCGGGCAAGCAGCAGGACCTCACTGAGTTTCATGAAAGCAAGTTTCCACAGTAGTGTTCCTACCATGCTGTGATTTGGATTGGGATGTATTCCCCAGACCTCTCATGCGGTGTGGCTGGCCCCTAGGACAGGGACTTCAGAAGAGTGTTCTACTTGGAGGTAGTAGGTCCTTGCTAGGTGTGGCCTGGCAGGATATGTCTAAGGACCGAGCCCAGCCCCTGTTTTCCAGCTGCCCCAGGCAAGAGTGCCTGGCTGTGTTCTCCACCACCGGTCTCCGCCCCACGGGCCCAGAGCAACAGGCCCAGGCAACCGGGATTACAGACTTCTCAAACCAGGAGCCAACAAATACTTCCTTCTTCGAAGTTGGCTGTCCCCACCTCCTCAGCGATGGATGGCTAAGGCTCGTGTTGTTGAGGATTTCTGTATGCACAGTGGCCTGTGGCTGTTAGGAAGGTTTTGTTAGACTCTGTGATCCGGCTCAGACCGACTGATGAAGCAGGTCATCAGACACTCTTGTCTCCTTACTCTAAAAACAACAATTATGGTTCGGATGATTTCCTCATTAAATCTTTGGGACAATTCGCTTTAAAACATGTTAACCTTAAGTTTTCTTTATAGGAGGGGTTTCCATTACAGGTTTGGTTTATGTTTGCAGGGTTTATTTATTTGTTTATTTTTATGTTATACATATGGCTGTTTTGCCTGTGTGTGTCTGTGCACCACATGCATGCAGCACCCACGGAGGCCAGAGAAGTACATCCAATCCCTGGAACTGGAGTTACAGGGACGTGTGAGCCATTGTGTGGCTGCTGGGAATTGAACCCTAGTCCTCTGGAAGAGCAGCCAGTGCTCTAACCACTGAGCCGTCTCCCGGTCCTTCCAGATCTAGGTTCTTAAAGCTACGAGTGAGGGCTGGAGAGCTGACCGAGCAGGAGGAGGTACAATACAAGTCTGATGGCATGAATTCAATCCTCTGATGCCAGGGTAGATACAACCAACTCCCAGATGTCCTCTGACCTCTACACATGTGCTGTGACACACACACACACGTGCACACACATGCACAGGTGCACACACACACATATACATACACACACCACATACATGCCACACACACACACACACACACACTCCATACATACACATACACACACACCACACACACAGACTCCACACACACACACACACACCACACACACACTCCATACACACACACACACACACAGACTCCACACACACACACACACACCACACACTCCATAAACACACACACACACACACACACACACTCCATACATACACACACACTCCATACATACACACACCACACACACACTCCATACATACACACACACACACACACACACACACTCCATATACACACACAATAATATAAAATGCTAAAAATACTACATATGTGACAACTCATATTGCCCATTTCATGTTGTACCTGAAACACACGAATGAACAAATTTTGAAGGATATCCATATTTTTGACAACTTAGTGGAGATATAATTTCCTTCTTATAACCACATAAAATGTTCAGTCAGTGGCCTGAGGGTCTTCAGAGAGCCAACGCCACAATCAAGTTCAGAGCTTCTCAACCCCCCCACCCCCAAAGCAAAGTGTTCGTCTGTCTCCGCTCTCTAAGCCACCCCTTCTCAGCTGAGCATATATTTGTCCATTCTGGGCATTTTGAAAAAAGGAAACCATACCATATGTGGTATTTGTGTTTTAAAGACTCATCCCTGTTACAGCGTGTACTGACATGTGATTCCTCTTGCTATGTAGTCCAGATGGGACTATCTGACCTCCCTATCCTCCTGCCTCAGCCTCCCAGAACTGAGGTGACAGTCACATGCTAGCACACTCAGTACTTCATCCCACTGCATGACTGCACAGCATCTCACCTGCTCACTGGCTGATAGGCTCGTGAGCTGTTCCTACCTGGGGCTATCATTATGAAAGCCGGCCTGGAGGGTTAGGTATTTGTGCGCAAAGGTTTTCATTCCCCTGAAGTGAACTTTCTGGGTCAAATGTTACTTCCTCTTTAACTCTGTGAGCAATTGCCAGATGTTTTCCAAAGGAGTGGCATACACTCCTGTCCCTTCGGTAAGGAGGAGGCTCCGGTGTCTCTGTGGCCTTGCCAAAGCTGGTTACTTTCTGCTTGAGCTACCAAACTCTGGTGTGAAGTAACATGAAGTTCATTTTTATTTCCCAGTTGTTACTGATGTTGACCATCTTTCTATAAGTTCAATGACGAGCCCCCTCCATTTTCTTCCTCCTTTTGTGAGCTATGGTGGTTTTTTAAAATTATTCCACAACACAGGGTCTTGTGTATTCCAGGTTGGCCTTTTAAAAAAAAAAATCACCATTTATCAGAGGTTGGCCTTTAACTCCTGATCTTCCTGCCTCCACTCTGCAAGTGCTATGCCTGTAGATATGTGTGACCACACCCAGCCTGTGACTGCTCTTTATGCAGTCTCTCTGTGTGTGTATATGTGTGTGTGTGTGTGTGTGTGTGTGTCCTTTGTCACATATATGCCTTACAAATATTGCCTTCATCCCATGGGCCATCTTTTGTTCTCTTGACATTTTAAGGCTTCAACATTGTACTGTCTATAGAATGCACAAGGCTAGATACTTTCACATCGGTTTATGTGATTTCTCTGTTTGATCTTTTGCCTCAATCAGCCTTGGGAATGTATCAGTTTCACTAATGGTTTTGAACGGCTGAAGGGAAGAATCAGAAGGCAGGGAAAGAGTATCAGTGCTCAGCTATTGGAAACACAATCTCTCAACAACTGTACTGACTGGCTGTGCACAAAGAAGTTGGCCTTTTCAACAGCTAGGCGGAGGTGCAGGAGGAGGGCCATACCCAGCACTATTAGAGGCAGGGACAGGTTGGGGGGAGGCATTGCCTTTAGTTGCGACCCCCCTGGTGACTTCAGTGGAGAATCCCAATACAATGGTCACAAAACAACCCAAAAGTCATAGATCTGGGAAAGAGACCATAGGAAGATTGGGGTAGGAAGAAGAGAGGACTGGGGGTAAGGAGAGTAACCAGAATGAATATAAGCATGTACTAAATTGTCAAAGAACTCATTAAAAATGTTTAAAAAGCAAAGTTTGCAATAATAAAAATGTAAAGCATGTAGACATAATTTTTTTAAGTTTTTAAAAGAACAGAATTGTTGATATTAAAAAACCCCTCACTGCCAGTGTTGCCATGACAGGCAGATGTGTGAGGACCTTCCATGGGGTGACAAGCATGTGACGTGGTCTTTTCTGCCATGAAAAATTGTGAACTTGTTGACATTGCTACGGATGCATTTGTATTTTTCTGAGGTGGTCCTTTGAAAACTTAAGAGTTACTTACAAATTAGCCTTCAAAGTAAACTCCTCGGCTTTTGTTGTCTGCTGGTTTGTTTTCCTAGACAGGGTTTTTCTGTGTAGCCCTTGCTGTCCAGGAGCTCTCTCTGTAGACCAGGCTGGCCTTGAAATCAAACAGATCAGCCTGCCTGTATCTCTCTCCAGTGATGGCTTAAAGGCATGAGCCACCACTGCCCCACAACTTCTGTTTTGTCTTCAATGATTTCTTTGGCAATTCTATAGGTTCTAGCAGCAGAGCCAAGTAAACCACTTTGCCTACTAAGCCCCTTGGGGGCTCCTAGAACTATGTGCTTTTTCGGTCCTGGCAGAGTCCCATGCATTTTGTCTTTCTTTTACTGTTTTATGTTGTTTCTTGTTTTCCGTCTTAGTCCGGTTTCCCATTGGTTCTGACTTATACATGACCTCTGGTCTGTCCTTCGATGGCACAGGGATGTTTGTTCTGCTTCTTTATTATTATCTCTTGGTTGTGTGTTCGGCCGTTCGGATGAAGCATGCTCTCTCCCACCGACCACCAGCCACATGCCACGACACTGTGAGATGACACTGTGAGACCTCGTCTACCTGGAGGGCTCTGGAGCTCCTACTGTCTTTCGTCAAAGGCCGTAGGACATTGGTTTCGTACTGACAGGCTTCACCAACACCTTAGGAACTTGCTCATAACGGTTTCTTAATCACTGTTTGGTCCCCTGTTGAAAAGAGTTGTTTTTCTGTCCACATGCCACATTGACATTAAAATAACTAAAAGCTAACCATTTTTGTGCACACTGGAAAGAAATCTAAAAGTTCTACCACCAGCCATGTTGCACCTTGATTATATTTAATACATTGGTGGCTGTCTTTTTTCTGTTTATTTGTTTAGAAAAGGTCTCACTGTAGCGCCCTGGCTGAGCTGGAACTAGCAACACAAACGAGGCTTCAACTCTTAGAGAATCACCCACCTCCACTTCCCAAAATGCTAGGATTAAAAGCACACACCATCATGTCCGGATATCTGATGCAGTTAGAAACGAAGGGTGCTGCTTTCTCTGGGCTAAGTTTTCTTTTCTTCTTCTTTTTGAGACTGTGCTTACGTAGCCCAACCTGGCCTGGACCTCCTGACTAGGATTACAGTGTGAGCTACCATACTTGGCACTGTATGCCAGTTTGTTAAAAACGTGGTGTGTGTGTGTGTGTGTGTGTGTGTGTGTGTGTGTGTGTGAAGTTGGTTCCCTCCTTCACCATTTATGTGGGCTCTGTGAATTGAACTTGGGTACCATGGTCACATAAGCAAGCTGTTTTACCTCCTGAGCCATCTTGCCAGCCCAATGTATGTTGAGTTTTAAAAGGCCATTTTTTTCTCTCCAAAAAAAAAATGATACAACTTTTAAAAATTATTGTGTACAATTATATACATTTTACCCTTTGAACTTGATTCTTCTGCTTAGGAAAGTACAGGAAACCATTCAGTGTATTTTAGCTTGTTTTCATGTGGTTTTAACAACACAAATCAGGACTTCAAAGCTTTTTTGGTTTGTGCAATGGTTCTGTAAGAGGTGTATTTTTGATACAATGTGATTGGCTGTATTTCTGATACAATGTGAATGATTGTAGTATTTCTGATACAACGTGATTGGTTGTATTTCTGATACAATGTGAATGGTTGTATTTCTGATTAAATGTGAATAGTTGTAGTTCTGATACAATGGAATGGTTGTATTTCTGATACAATGTGAATGGTTGTAGTATTTCTGATACAATGTGAATGGTTGTAGTTCTGATTAAATGTGAATAGTTGTAGTTCTGATACAATGGAATGGTTGTATTTCTGATACAATGTGAATGGTTGCTATCGCTGATCTAAACAGAAGAAATCTGAAAAGTTCTCAGGCCTCTTCTTAATATGTATTTGTATTCCTCCTCTCAAAAGAAAACAAAACTACACAAACAAGTCAGGTTGAGACATGGGGAAAAAGCTCTCCGTGAAACATAAATAGAAGGAAGAGTAAGGTGCTGGTAGAGCTAAAGCAGGCCGGCTTACCCCACACACGATTAGGCAATCACTAGACGTACGGCCAGTGTGTCTGCACACTTCTGTAATCATAGCATCTCGGAGGCTGAGGCAGGAGGATCCTGAGATCCAGGCTGTCCTCTGTTACACAATGAGACTTTGTCTCAAAAGGCAAGGTTTTGTAACATAAATAAGGAAGGAGGAAGAGGTGAGGAAGAAAGGAAGAAAAGAGAGAAAGAAGGAGGAGGAGAATAGAGACAGGAGAAAGAAAAGGGAGATGGGGAGAGAAAGCAGGAGGAAAGGATGAAAGGAAAAGGAAGAAGGGAGAATGAAGAAGAAGATTCTAAAGTCTGCGGAGCCCAGAAGATCCATCTGTAAGGTCAAAGTGTGCCTCTGCGAGCTACTCTGGGTATCTCTGGTTCTTACCCGAGACATTCTGACCTTTTCCTGCTCTGGTAATGTTGGCTAACATCTGGAGACATGACTATATCCATCATGCCACAATCAAGTATCCATGGGGTGCTTGTCCCATGTTGCAGTAGAGGTGGGGGAGGGGCGGTGCTGCAGAACATCCCACAATACACAGGGCAGTACCCCGCCTCAGCAAATGTCAGGAGCACCAAGGCAGAGAAGGCCTTCTCTAAGGAAAAGTGTCATATTGGTTTTGGTTTTGTCTTGCTAGGAAACTGTCAAGATGGCCTTCCTCCCACATCCTGTAGGGGAAAAATTGTGTTGGTCTCTGAAGTCTCTTAAGTATTCTTGGTGCCCGTGGATCATCACACAATTACAAAGTTACAGTGATAGCATGGAGAGCTTTTAGGAAAGGGAGGGGCGCTGCATGTCCGTAAGCTACACTGAGTTTCCAGACCAGCCCGACTACACAGATATCTAGGTCAGCAAATCAAGACACACACACACACACACACACACACACACACACACACACACACACACACAGTTAATTTTTAAAAAATACATATGATAGTCTATTAATAATGTTCTGTGAATTTGCCACACCTTTGAACTTTCTTTTCCTTTCATGTTTATTCCTGTGTGTGTGGGTGTGTGTGTGTGTTCCCATGTGTGTCTGTACACGTGCAGCAGTGCACATCTGATAGCTCCCTCTTCCACTATGTGGGTGAGGTTGATTGAATTTTGGTTGTCAGTCCTGGTGGCATCTCTCCAACCTTGAACTATTGCCGTTGTTTTGGTTTTTTTCTTGCTCATTCACATTTCCCCCACATAGTATTTATGTTATATTGCCTTTCCTTAAGTGAGCCCCACACTCAGAATATAACTCTTACAATAACGTTCACACCAGCATTATCCTAGATTTTCCCCATCTGCTGTGGGGGTCGCCACAGAGATTCTCATGCATACTCTAGGAGCAGAGACACCATAGTCTGAAAGGCTTGATGACAGCCCAGGCTTTTTATGAGCTCAGAAGTCCTGTGAAGGCACCGCTCTTACCGTGCCTGCAATTCTAAGTGGCCTTGAGAGCCAGGAAGAAAGTTTCCTGTAAATTAATGCTGCACGAAGTGTATCAAAGTCCATTTCAAATACTGTTTATCTTAGCGACCGTGTAACTTCCAGGGTTAACAAGCGTAGTCACACTCATGAAGACTGGCGGGGCTGGGGCTATGGATCAGTGCTAGAGCACTTGCCTAACATCTCCGAAACTCTGGATTAAATCCTCACCGACATACACACACACCACTTATACACACTCACCCATACACACTCACATACATACTCCTACACACTCATATACACACTCATGAAATTCTCTCACACATCATACACATTCACACACTATCATACCCTCACACACACTCATACACATTCACACACTATAACACACTCCTTCATACACACACACACACCACACTCACACATACACACCCATTTATACTCACACACATACTCACATATTCACACACTCACATTCACACTCACACACATACTCACACATTCACACTCAGACACATTCACACACACACTCATACACACACATTCACATACACATTCACAATACTCACACATTTACACTCACACATTGATTAATATAACTATTAAAGTAATTATTTTTTAAGATTTATTTATTATACATAAGTACACTGTAGCTAGCTGTCTTCAGACACACCAGAAGAGGGCATTGGATCCCATTACAGATGGTTGTGAGCCACCATGTGGTTGCTGGGAATTGAACTCAGGACCTCTGGAAGTGCTCTTAACCACTGAGCCATCTGTTCAGTCCCTAAAAGTAATTCTTTTTGCTAGAGGAAACACTTCAAATCAGAAGCATGGGGCTTGAGTTAGCTCAAAATTAACAGCAAGGATGTCGGTGGGATAGAGTGAAGTTACAAAGGTTCTCCTCTAATCGAGAAAAAGCCTGAAGGATAGGAGAAATGCTTCCCAAGTATACATCTGGCAGCAAAGATCAATATCCAAAATGCACAAGGAACTTAAAAAAATAAACAGCAAAACCACCTAAACCATCCAGTCAATAAATGGGCAAGTGAATTGAACAGATACTTCTCAAGAAATACACACACACACACACACACACACACACACACACACACTCAAGCATCCTTAGCTCTCAGGAGAATGCAAATCAAAGCTTCATTCTTTGGGTACTTTTGTACTTTCTGTCTCACTTGATGTAGCCCGAAGTCACCTGAGCAAAGTCTCAGCTGACTGTTTGTGTGGGAAGTCTCTTGACTATCAATTGATGTAGGCGTGGCCAGCCCACTGTGGGCGGTGCCATTCCTTGGTCAAGTGATTGTGAACCTGTAAGGAAGCTAGAAATGGGACTCTTGAGTAAGCCAGCAAGCTGCCTTCCTCCATGGGCAACTTTAACCTGCTAGTGTTGTTCAGATAACCCTTTCCTTCTCTTAGTTGCTTTCAACCAGAGTGTTTTTATCACCACAGCAACAGGAAGGAAACTGGGTACATCTCGTCCTAGTCAGATGCTTATTGTCAAGAAAATAACCCATGCGGAGGAGGGAACACTCCTCCCCACTAGAGGGGACACTTGTCCACTGCTGGTGGGAGGAGAAAGTGGAGCAGTCACCGTGGAGGCTCATCCCCAAATAAAAGGACCAAACTACTCTAGAGCCTGGCTTTACCACCCTGGGCATATCTGTGATGTCAGCATAGCACATCCGACATACCAGAGAGGCATGCTGCTCACCATCTTAGGACAGCACATTCACAGACAACCAGTGGAACCAGCCTAGATATGCACTAACAGATGTGTAAGGAAAGTGTGCCACACACACACACACACACACACACACACACACACACACGAATTTCATCCAGAATAGTCCTAAGGCATACAATTAGATCACTTTCAGGAAACCAGCTGGAACTGGAGATCATCAAATTAAGTGACTTGATGCAGGCTCAGAATGACAACCATTGTGGTTTTCTCTCAAATGTGAAATCTAGACTTGAATATATGCATATGTGAATACACCTCACACACATGCATACATACACCACACACACAGAGGCCACACCCACCTACATACTACATGCACACACACTGCAGACATCCCCAAACACAAACACACATTCCATGTACACGCATACCATTCACGAACACATATCCCATGTGTACAATTCCCCCAAACCCATATGCACACACACACCATGCATACACACACTACATACACACCACAAACACGTACACACCATACCACATGCCATCATACACACACAGAGACACACAGACACACAGACACACAGACACACAGACACACACACACACACACACACACACACACACTGGAAGGCCAGAAAAATAGTTTCTGGTGTCAGTAAAAGTGGAAGCTGTAGCAATATTAAAAGAGTAGATGCACTCACCAGCAAGGGGCAAAGGCTAGCAGGCAAAGAAAGACAGCTCCTTCCCCACTACCTCATATCTGGGGTCTCTCCTCAGCTAATCCTTCCAGGAGACACCCCCACAGGCCTCCCAGAGGGCTTTTGGTTAGTTCTACATCCAATCAAGTTGACAATCAGTATTAATTAATCATTACAGGAGACTTGGGGGAAGGAAGGGAAGTTGTGGGAGAAGACAAGAGAATGAAGGAAATGAAAAAAAAAGTGATACACACGTATGAAAGTCATAGTCCAGTACTCTGCATACTGAGGTTGACATGTATGAAAGCCATAGCCCATTATTCTGTATACTAAGGAAATATTTTGTACCCAGGTGATAATCCATGCATTAAAAGAACCAGAGATTCTGTTTTGTTTTGTACTTTGTATGTGTATATATATGCATGTGTGCAGGTACATTAGAGGCCAAAAGAGGACATCCAATTCCATCTATCTATATCTATCTGTCCGTCCATCCATCCATCCGTCCATCCATCCATCCATCCATCCATCCATCCATCCATCTATCTATCTATCTATCTTTGGCTTTTTGAGGCAGGATTTCTCTATGTAGCCTTGGCTGTTCTGGAACTCAGAGATCCTCCTGCCTCTGCCTCCTGAGTGCTAGGATTAAAGATGTGCACCAATACTACTCAGCTTAAATTTATTTTTATGTGTGTGTGTGTTTGTGCACGTGTGTGTATATTCATGTATATATGGAACCCCAGGAGGCCAGAAGGCAGCATTGGATCCTTTGGAGCTGTAGTTAGAAGCTGGTCATATTTGGGAGCAGTTTGCTCACTTGGGTAGGTGCTCCTGGGTGTATAAGAAAACAGGCTGGCTGAGCAAGTTGTGAGGAGCAAGGCAGTAAGCAGCACTCTTCCATGGCCTCTGCATCAGCTCCTGCCTCCAGGTTCCCACTGACTCCCTTGGATAGACTACAAACTGAAAGATAAACCCTTTCCTGCCTAAGCTGCTTTGAGTTTTATCACAGCGACAGAAACCCAAATATAGCACCGAATCAAGAAAATGGCCCAAGAGATGTGTGCAGTAGGAAATCTGGGGGCAGAGCTGGCACTTGGGCGTTTGTCTCCAGGGTTAGAAAGCAGTACAGCACAGAGGGTCAGAACATGAGGCTTTACTGGGTGACTCTTCACATTCTTCCAGCTCCTGGAAGGTGGCTTTTAAGTTCTTAGAATTCTCCGCTTGATAGGAGTGCTTCTGTTTTCCTGGGGCGTTTGGCTATGGCAGATAGACTAAGCTAACAATATGATTTATGGAGGGAATGTGGTTAGTATCGGCTTGATCACTGGTGGGACTGGATGCTTTAAGGTCACCCACACAGGCCATGAGCCAGGCCCATGGAAGTGATGTACTAAGGCTTCCTGTCGGCAAGACTCAGAGAACACTATTGCAAACACTGCTGGCTGAGTGGAAGGCTGTTTTTTGTGACTTCACCAAAACCCCAAAACCCTAGAAGCTTGCACCTGACATCATCTCTGGCTTATATGGCTTTGAGAGGGTGTGAGGTTGAGATGGTTTCCTACATAGCCTTGGCTGGCCTTGAACTCTTCCTTCCTCTTTAGTCTCTAGAGTGCTGAGTTTACACATGCATGTACCGCCTCGCCAGGTCCCTCACATGCCTTGTCACTTGCTGAGTTTACTTTTTTCTTTTCCTGTAAAATGCTGTAACTGTGAGCATGAAGCTTTGTGCCACTGTACCTGAAGATCATCTTAGGGGGAAACACATATGGATGCAAAACAGCTTCGAAAACATCGCCATGGCGGGTTCATTCTCCAAGTGAATGAATCCTTCCATCTCTCTTGTGTGTCTACACATTGCATCCCAATCCGGGCGATATTGATGTCAGAAGATACATGGCTATTTCAGATACAGCAATTATTTGAACCATTTTCTTCTGTGAAGAAAAGAATAAATTTAGCAGCTTTGGTAATTTTGTAGGATTTCCCCCATTTTTAATTTGATAATCTGTCCTTGGACTTCTTTACAAATCTCTGCACATGAACTTTTCTTCTTACTTTGCTTGTCCAGCCTTTTGACACACTGGGGTATCATCATGTCATCTATAAAGTCTGTGACTGAGGACGATTTGTCTAAGTTACAATAGCCTACACACACACACACACACACACACACACACACATACACACACACACAAACTAGCTCCCATAGGCTCATGTCTTTAAACACTTTGTCCCCTGGTTGGCAGCGCTGTCTGGGATGCTGTAGACTCAAGGGTTCGGTCTTTCTGGAGAAAGTACACCGCTAGGGGTGGGATGGGAGGCCTTACAGCCATGCCCGCCTGCTGCCATTGGCTCTTCTTTCTCTGCTTCCGATGTGGATTCTGGGATCAGCCAGCTTTCTGCTCTGGGTGCCACACCTTCCCATCATCATGGACTCCGCCCCTCTGGAAGGCTTTGTTGTAACAGTGAGCTCTTGGCTTCCCAGTGGTCAAGGCTGAGCTGCTTGATCTGTCCTCCACAACTCCCAGCCCATACCATTCACCCCAGGGCCACGGTGGCTGGGGCCTCTGAAAGTGAGCAGGTGTGAATTTTCTCAGGTATTCTGTTGCAGGCTGGAAAACCATCCCCAAGCTCATTCTGGTAAGAACAGAATAAGGTGTTGTCTGGGGGGTGGGGGTGCCATAAAAGAGGTTCAAGGCCTGTCCTTGCTATATGTGCTGTCAAGTTCATCAGACAGAAGCTATCTATGCACAGAGTAACAGGACGCCTTTGAAGAGAATCAGTGCTTTGAGATTCGGCCGCTGCAGATGCCCCTTTCCAGGAAGAACTTCTTTCTATTCTTCTGAATTCCTCAGCTCTACATTTGCAGCTTGGCTCAGTTCTGGGAAAACTAAAGGCACCAATGGTCTTCTGCATATATCACATCTCTGAAAAATGGTTTAAGGCCAGCAAAGATACTTTTGCTAATAAGCTTAAAAAAAAACTATAAGCATTCTATAGAATTCTCAGGAGAAATATTTAATTTTTAAGTGGGTTTCCTGTGTACCAACGTGGCTTATATTTTAAGTAACACAAAAGCGACGAGACCTAAAATGCTTTCAAGCCGCCAGGATATTTTGGACAATTGCCCTGTAAACATCAGTCCTGTATTTCAGGTGAGGAATGATTCACATTCTGTACTTGCTCAGTAATAGGTTTTTCCAAGAAGTGCCGTGCAATTCAGTGTACATTTAACTTTAAGGCAGACCAGAAGAAAACAGTACTTCCAAAGTTTTCTGGAGTCTGAGTTCACGTTGTCAGAAGTAGTCAGGTCAACACGACGTTATTAATCAGTTATTTAGTTATTCATAGTTACTTGGCTATGATCAGAAGATGTCTAATAACGCTACCCTTTTAGAGGCTAAGATCTCTCCAAAACACCTTTTAACATCTCTTCCGTGTTTTTGTGCACACGACAGTGGAGGTCATTCAACCTGGCAGGGGTTGAACTTGGGTCACCAGGCACAGTGGCACCTCTACCTGATGAGCCATGTCACCAGCCCAGATCCCTATCTTTAACCATTTAAGCAACCTTAGCGTGACTAACCGCTTCTAAATGGGTAGAATTCTAATGTGCGTCTTTCGATCATTTCTCCACATTGGTTCTTCCTGCCCGACCACAGCTCAGAACAAAGTTGATGCGACCACAAAGAAATAGAAATCTGTAGCATGAAACCACTGCCTCAGCATGAAAATGTAGAATTAAAAACCACAGAAATGCAAGTTCTCTCTCAAGAGACACTTAACAAAGCTTTACACATACACACACAAAACATATATATTCATACACACAAACACACATACACACACATACACACACATACAAATACACGCACACACAAACACACACATTTTGAGGAGAGTTACTTATCTACTCTTACAACCATTCCAAGCAGGCAGACTTCCCAGCAAAAAGTCTTCCTGTCAGGACTTCTACGTGGCTGCCATTGTGTGTTTTACATATGACGTTGCTGACTTGCTTTCAAGACAAATAGGGTTTGTCAATAAAAAGGCTTCATCTATTTCAGCCTTCAGACAGGCATAGCACACGTCTCATCTCTTCAGGGATTATAACTGCCCTCCAAAGGTCCACAGTAGGGTGGAGTACTGAGGTCACTTAAATGATTTGGGTTGAATTTATTTGCCTACATTAGAAAAGCAATCTTTTTCTGGTGTAGGTCAGCCAGTGTTTGAAAATTACATTATAAAAACAAGTAAATCCAAGAGTCTTGGTTAAATTTGGCTTCTATCTGTAAAACACAACAGATTCACAATGGCATGTGTGCACTAACCAATAGACTGCCCCATCCGTAGAAGGGATCTGGATGCATTTAGTGGCTTTCAAACACATCCTCACTGAATGCTTATGGACAGCCAACTTCTACTTCTCCAAATAGTCTGGGTAACATTTACATAGCTCAGGGGTACAGCCTGTGGTTAGCATGCCCAAGGCCCAAGATTTGGCCTGCAGCACTGTAAGAAAATTAAAATTAAAAGTATACCCCACTAGTTACAAAGTTTCAAAAACATTAGACACGTTCCCCATGTCTGAAGTATGGCATCATTTAACAGCTCTTGGTTGTAACTCGCCACGGTGATAATCCACTAGCAGATGTGTGTGTGTGTGTGTGTGTAGTTTGTGTGTATGGCATGTGTGTGTATATGTGTATGCGTGTGGTGTGTGTATGTGTTAGCATGTTTGTATATGCATGTATGTGTGATATGTATCTCTGTGTGTATGTATGTGTGGTATGTGTATATGTGTGTGTGTGGTTTCAATGCATAAGGTAAGTTGTCAACTATTTGCATAATTCTGTGCAAGTACATGGTCTCTGGAACATGTATTTTCTGTTTATATGATTATTATTTTAAGAGGGTTTCTCTGTGCAGCCCTGGCTGTCCTGGAATTTGCTCTGTAGACTACGCTGGCCTGGAACTCACAGAGATCCACCTGCCTCTGCCTCCCAAGTGTTGGGTTTAAAAGTGGTTCTATACATAACCTATATTTTTCAGTTTTTATCTAAGTCATTAATGTTTGTCACCAAAGCACTCTTTAATGTCTCACACCTTTATTTTCTGTCATGTCTTTGAATTTGATACTGCTAAAGGACTGGCTGTGGACACGCTAGAATACTAAACAAAACAGTGCCATCAATTAAGAAGCCTGGTCCAAGGGGCGGGACACTGGATCAGGAAAGGGGCAGGCAAGAACTATGTAGGCAAGATGGAGAATGGGAAATCACAGTGGGAAAAGCCCGAGCACCTCACAGTGAGCAGGTGGCCTTGCTGAGTGTCGAGAGTGGCTCTGACGCCTGTGTCATCTACTGTTCCCTTCCTCTACCCTGGCTACTGGAGTTGCCAACCCCATGGCCTCTAATGAGGTGTTCATTACAGAATAGTATCTACTAACCGAACAAGTTAAATATAGCAACAGCCAATTAAAACACGCTTGGCTCCTGGTTCTCTTCTTCAGAGTGGCATCATCACATTAAAGAGAGCCTCCTTCTGAGGGCCCACTGCCTGTGAAACCCGTTCCAGCTCTGTCCCAAGCAAACAATGTTGGCTATCTGAAACAGATCTTGAAGTTGACTGGGTGCCTGAAACCACAGTAGCCTGCTCAGTGCTGAGGTAAGACCACTAATGAGCTCATGAACCCTGACCCACTTAGTTGCCTGATCTTAGCTGGCTTTGTGACTCTGGAATCATGGAACACTACATCAAACAGGTGCTCCAATGAGCTGCACAGTTGTATAGTCAGAAGAGGGCTGCAGAAAGTACAAAGAATGAAGGGAATTTGTTATTTCAAAGCTCACTTCCTGGAGGCGGGCAGGAGTGCATTTCCAGAGTACAATGCTTGCCTGCTCTGTGTGAGGCCTCAGGTTCAGTTCCCAGAACCATACGCATGGCACACAAAGCTGGGCTCAGTGGTTGAGCACTGGCCGTATGTCCAGAGGACCCTAGTTCAGTTCCCAGCACCTGCAGGCTAGCTCACACTTGAGTTCCAGTTTTAGAGGATCCAATATCCTCTTTGGGGCACTACAGATACTGTATTTACACAGCGCACAGACACACGTGCAGGTAAACACTCAGACATACAAACAAAAAAAGGTAAAAAAAAAAAAAAAAAAAAAAAAAAAAAAAAACCCAAAACCCTATACTTCCTATGTGAGACAAAGTCAAGGAGACAAAATACATCAAGTTATTTCAGGAAACCGCACTATTAGGAGTATTAAAATTGGCCTATTTAAGCCTGGCAATAGTGGCACATACCTCTAATCCCAGCACTCAGGAGGCAGGGGAAGGTGGGATCTCTGTAAATTCAGGACTAACCTGGCCTACAGCACAAGTTCCAGGATAGCCAGGGCTACACAAAGAAACCCTGTCTCAAAAACAAACAAACAATTAAAAAAAAAAAAAAAAAGAACCAAATCAAACAACAAAAGAAGTCCTATTTGGGGCACTTATCAATTTTGTTACCTTCTGTTTCTGAAAAGCCAGATAACTTAGTCTTGCTTGTTGGCTTTAGCATAAGCAACTGCAACAGACTTGGTCTGGGTGTTGGGGCCCTTGTGCAGGAAGGATCTCAGCTCAAAGCAGTAGCCTCCTGTAATCTTCACGATCCAATTACCCAGCAAACAGCTGGTGAGAGGCCACTTTTCGGTCAAGCACTGTGCTGGATGCCACAGGGTGAGCAAAAAGAGAACCTGACCCTCAGAGCTCTCGGCCTGTGCGAAGACAAAAACAGCGAGCTCAAGGCTAGCCCGCGCTCCAGGAGGTGTTTCAACAAATCACACACAAAAGCATGCTGAGAACAGAGGCAGAGAAAACAACTAGCTGAAACTGGTAAACTAGATCTGTGAGGCAGTGGGTCTAAGTGAGGGGAGGGGGTGTTCCTCAGGGTAAACTGAGACCTGAAGACCAAAGAAAACCTCAACAAACAAAATCCACAATAGTCTAGGCAGAGAGTGCCAATACTAGAGAAGTGGAGGCAGGAGAACTCCCAGTTTGGGGTCAGCCTAGAGAAACAATACGCATGTGTGCGTGTCTGTGTGTGTGTGCGTGTGCGTGTGAAGTTTCTTTCCACAGAGTTAGATTTCACTTTCTCAGGCTTATTGGGTGTGGTCCCCTTATTCACACACACACTCACTGAATTCCCGTTTGGTACAAGAAACACTAAATGTCACAGGCCATTAGTGCTCAGTTAGAACTTCACCACCGTGATGATTATTATCTACGCAGAGAGGTTTGTAAATACCTACTTAACCACTTTGGCAGAGAACAGCGGAGGAGAAAATGTTCTATTATTTACACTGGAGGCGGCTTTGTGACAGTGTAAGACTGTCACTGTTAGACTGTTCAACAATCTGTGTCTTAGGCTGAAAAGGCACCAGGCCGGGTGACTGGGGATCAGTCTGACAATCTACTAACTCTGAAATGGTCACATCAGTTCTTGTCACAGAGCAAGTACGACAGGAGACTGGAAGGGTGCTCCCTGGAGACAAGCAACCCTCTGAGGCACCAGCCTGATCTCCACAGTAAGTCGTTTTCAGGCGAGTGACTACCATTCATTCACCTCCAGCTCAGTTTAACAGAAAGAGGCAAAGGTGCCGGAGAAGAGCTTCCCTCTCCGATGCTCTCTCAGAGAGGTCAGGGTCTGGCAGTCACCCACACGTCACATCTAGGAAATGCTCTCGGTGGTTACGCTTTAGTTAGCGCCCCTGAGAGCTTCAGGGAGTCACTACAGAGCTAGTCCCTTCACGCCAATCACCCCAGCCACACATCTATCTGCCAGCCCGTGCATCTTTGGCTGTGACATACATCCAGCCTACAGAACTACTCAGCCCCACCCTGGTAGGCTGGATCATAACATTTGAGGCCAAATATGCAGGAGAGATGGCTCAGCTTGGACTGCTCTTCCAGACACCCACATCAACTGCTTCAGCTCCAGATCTGACTCTCTGACCTCAGTGAGCACTTACCCACACACAACATCCATATATACATACTTAAAAATAAGAAATCATCCTTTAAAAATCAAACTCCTATTTAATCTTTTTGATAGTTTGCTATGGCTTAAAAATGCCACTTTATAAACAGGCTACAGTGGCACAAACTTGGTCCCAGGGCCCAGGAAGGTGAGGCAGGAGGATCATGAATTCTACTTCAACTTGGGTATCCTATCAAGACACCAACTCAAACAAAATAAAACAAAGTCTATGCTACTCTTAAAGAAAAAAAAAAAAAGCTACAACAAATCTTTAAAATAATTTTCAGAGCTGGGGCTATAGCCCAGAGGCAGGGCATTTGCAAATCAATCTCACTTTAACCTTACATCACCCAAAGCTGATTTCGCTCCTGCGAGAGTAATTTCCTAACGAAGTAGAAAGTACCACACTGCCAGCGACTCGCCCTGGTCCAGTGAATTCTAGACCCCAGCCCCTCCAGTACTAGAAGAGTCACAATACCTGCTGCTTCCAACACCGGGATGTTCTGGCGTCAGTTACACGGACGTTGAGACTTGCCTTGGTTAGAAAGTTCCAGTCCCCAGCCTGTTCCTTCCACCCTCTCTCTCTAATTTCTAATTAAGAGAACCAGAACGATTCTTTTTCAGCAAAGTGAAACAATTAATGGAATCTTCCTGTTTCAGCAACTCAGATGCTGCCTGGAGAAGGTCCCCTCGGGAGAGACAGCTTCGGCCCTGCCCACTGAGTCAGTGGCTTTGGCAAGCAGGTGACCATGGAGGTAGATTTGTTTGTGTTAAGTAGTTACCGATGAGTGACAAAACCAATCTTCACAGGCTCCTAGTAACTAAACGTCACCCTAACAACCAAAACAGACTCTGGAGTAACTTGTGTGTGATTATGTTGTTTCTGCACCACAGTTTCCCACCACAGTCTTTCTCCCTTCAGGCACCCAGAACCTGAAACAAGAAAATGCCACTTCCACAGAGAAGACTGGCAAATTAGAAACATTGCAACTCAGTTACTAAGAAGAGATCCAGTTCTGACTTTAGCCCATGTAAACTTGCTCACAGGCAAATCCATTTTGCAATGGTTCTCAACCTGTGGTTCGAAACCCCCTTTCACACCCTTTCCACTGGGACTGCATAACAGACATCCCGCACATCAAATATTTACATTACGATCTATAACAATAGCGAGATTACAGTTATGAAGTAGCAATGAAATCATTTTTACGGTTGGGGGTCCCACGAGGAACTGTGTGAAAGGGCCACAGCAGGAGGAAGGCTGGAGAACCACTGGTTTATTATTTTCCCTCGCTGCTGACCCTCTGCTGGGCACGGTACTCCTTACAGAAACCTAGTGAGGCAAGATTAGTAGAGCCCTCATGTTACAGGAAAACAAGGCTCTATGGAATTCTTGGCTTGTGCAGACAAGGCTGATTCTGAACCAAGTCATTCATATTCACCCTGAAATCTTACGTGTTTTTTTTAAACTATTGCACTTTTAGGAGATCCGTGGCTTAAACCAGAGGTGGGGGAGGGGACTCGTGCTCTGTTATGAATGGATCTAAACACAATCCCCTGTAGCAAACCACCCGTGGCATGGGGCTTCTAACCTGACGCCTCTCACCATAAAGATGAGTCACATTTTCTCTCTTTTCCAGAAGGTTCACAGTCACCCTGTTTCTGTGCACACCTTTAATCCCAGCTCTCAGCAGATAGGTCTCTGTGTGTTCCAGGACAGCCAGGGCTACCTATTGAGACCCTGTCTCAAATGTATATGTAAAAAAAAGTAAAGCCATTTTTACAGCCAGGCCGTGCTGTGCATACGACTATAGCATGTGGGAAGTGTGGGCAGGACCAGTTTTCTTCAAGACCAACTGTTGCATAGTAAGTTTGGGCCAGTCTGGTCTACTCTCTCAGAAAACGGAAACCACTGCTGTTTTTTGTTTTGATGCTGCTCTTTGGACTCCTGATCTATAGTGTTTACATGCTTACCCTGCATACTTCTCACTACTGTGAATTCAGCAAATATACAACTCCAGCTGACCCCTTGGAATGGCCGTGTCTTGCACCCCTGCCCTAATTTCGAGCATTCTCTTCTGTCGCAGCCTTCTGTCTGGTTTCTATTTCAGTCGATGGCATCGATTTTCTAATTATCCCAGAAGATTTCCACAGGCTTTTAGAAAGGCATAAAGTATAAATTTATTATGTAACATGTGTATACAGCAAAGAAATCCATTGTGACATCACTGATTTTAAAGTATAAAAGGAAACATATTTACCTAATTCAGTTTCTCCTGTGGATAAAGTTAGTTAACTGCCTACCTGCTTCTTAGAGAATGCCATTGCCTTTTGGGTCCTAGACATCTATCTATATTGTCATAGATGGCTGTAAATCACATATAACATGAATGGAAAAATCAGGAAAAGTTATAAAAAAATAGGACAAGATCAACTTTTGGAGTTTAAAAGATAAGCAGGTGTGTAATTAGTACTGTCTTCAAAAGCTAACCAGTTACGCATTTCATTTTGTGGCTGTCATACTGAAGCTTAGTTAAGATCATGCTCACAGAACTGCAGAGTTACTATGTTTTCCCTTTCCAAACAAAACTAACAAGAACACTGCTGAGATTTCAAACAAGGTAAGGTGCAGTTCCAGGGGGGTTAAACAAACTCTGGGGTTCTGTTCCTTTCGTGAGATCTACAGGCGACAGCCAACATAAGCTAAGCTGTGGAGCGGTACTCACAGGTCAGATTAACTTGATTTTAGTGAGTATCCATTCCGTACAGCCTCTTGGCTTTACCTCACAGGAGCTGCAAAAGGAATGCTTCTCCAGGGCCTGATGAGGTCAGGGCCTTTGGTTAACATCGAAAGCCGTCATTTATGCTCCGGGAACCTTGGTAGGTTCGTAGTTGTGCGTTCTGACAACTTCACATTTTATAGCATCCAGAACATAATTCAAGGGTTCCCAAGAGCACATGAAATAAAGACCACAGAGACGGCGTGAGGTCTCACTGGTGAGGTTCATTTAGGTGACAGTTTGCCGTGGTCACTGTTCCCACTTGATGTCGTCCCGCCTCAGCTTTGTCTGCAGGCTGTGAACCTGCACTGGCTGAAAGCTGCTGACCTTCTGAAAAGTGCTAGTCTCACTCAGACATTTCCTCGGGCTAGTTTTCAAGTTCTTTGGTCCTCTAGGGTTGCCATGGATACCTGAAGACTCATTTATCCTTGAGTTCTCAACCTCTTCCTGCAGTTTACGGACCTGTAGAGAAAGAAATCTAATATTTTAGATACAAATTAATGTAAGGATACCCTAAAATTGAAGGCTACATTGGTGGCTTAAAGATTACAATTCATGAAAAGGTTCAACTCGTCAAGTCTCTCATTGATTTGCTAGTCGGGCGACCTTGCCTTTTGCAAGTCTAGTCCTCCAGTAAGGAGAGGAAGCACACATGCATGTGTACACATGCACACACACACACACACACACACACACACACGCACGCTGTGATAACTCTGAAGACAAGAATGTGCACATGTCAGAAGTCTAGTCACACTGGTAGAGACTAGAGCACCAGAAAAAGGACAATTCTTTATTTTTTTTTAGGTAACGTTAATAGAAAAGGGAAGAATTGGTGCTGGACCTATGAGGTATTTTTAAAGATTAAATAGTTTATCACAATAAAAGGCTCAAACACTTATTTTGCTAAATGTTTGGGGGATATTGATTATTGCTGTTTGTTTTTGTTTTTTGAGACAGGGTTTCTCTGTGTAGCCCAGGCTATCCTGGAACTTGCTCTGTAGACTAGGCTGGCCTTAAACTCACAGACATCTGCCTGCCTCTGCCTCCTGATCAAAGGTGAGTACCACCATCACCCAACTTCTGCCACAGTTAGTTAGAAACTCCTAACTTTCAAGTTATAAAATGAGTGGATTGGGTAACTCTAAAATTGCGATCATTCTTCTATTTCAAGTTTCTTCTATGCAGTTCTAAGGGCAAAGGCGAGGCTTCCTAGAAAGACCTGTTCTGCTTCATTATGGATGGAGTCACGGTCTTGGTTGACTCCGCTATTATGCTCAGGATTCTTCTGTTAATATAGTGACGGTCATGCCATTCTTAGTTACTACAAGACAAGTATGGAGTCCTCCTCCGACCTGCACTCTACTAAGTATAGGCGGCTCGGCACAGGGAATACAACACAGCCCAGCTTGTTTCAGGAGGCAAGAGGGCATGGTTTCAGGATTGTGGCACCAGGTTTCTGTATGGTACTGCCTCTGTGGGCACGAAGGGCATTAAAACCGTAGGGGTGGGGCGGGCAGACAAGAGCAAAGAATGCTGGAAAGGTAACTGGAAGGTGCTAAAGCAACAGCCTACTCCACAGTTTCCCCAAGGCCGGACTCCACATGAACTCTTGCAGTCTTTATCTTGAAGAGTCTATAGACGGGCTGTACAGACATGTATAGACATGTGGTGGCAGAGCGCTCTTACGCTGTCTTGATGCCTCTTGAGTTTGGAGATCTGCTCCCCTTTGCTTTCCATCTTCTTGGTTAATTGCTCCAGCTCATGCTCTATGTCCTCAGAGACTGAGTGGCTTCCAGTCTGCATCATTTGTCTCAGGAGCTCTCTGTGCTCCCTACAGAGAGAAGCAAGCATCAAGGCTGGGGTGTGACTCACTCAGAGGGGACATCTGTGCATGTCAGGTCCTGTGCTCAATACTTAGTAATATAAAGAAATAATAAAACAATAAATAAAAACCACTCAAGCAGTAGTGTCTGGCAGGAGACAGAGATTATGCTTTGCACGATTAAAAACAGAACAAACACCAAATATAGATTATCTCTTTGTTACAACTAATTGTCTTGTTCAACTGTGAGTTTTAGTTAAGATCAAAATATTAATCTTCAAAATAGTGTCTCACATTAGGATAGATAAGTAATCATGATATGATAAACATAAGCAAGCATTTATCATTTGAGATTTGATACATTTAGAACTATCTTACTATCTAGCTATTCAAAAACCTAAAAAAACAATCTAGATTCTTGGTGTTCTCAGCTAAATAGAGCGAACAGTTCTACAGTGCTTAGCAAGAGGCAACACATGGGTTTCTTCAGTCCCAAGCCTGGGGTTGGGATACTGTCGGGAACAGTGATGTGTGTAGCAACAGTTTACAGGTTCAGTGAGCTGCCGGCTAAGCACACAGCTCTGCCCCGCTGCTGACGGGTGGTTCGGCATGGGGCTCCGTGCAGACAGTCCTTACTGAGGAATCTGGAATGCACATGAAATACTTCCAAATGTTTAATGCAGACCGGGCCAAATCTAAAATAAGGAACAATATTCTAACTTGCCTAACGAAATCACCCATGTAACTAAAAGATTTTAAATAAAAACCGCATTTTCCTTCTGAAAGCTCATCTCCGTTCTAAGTCTCGAAATATGCATGTGATTTATAGTATCTGTCTATCAGTCTAGATCTCTGGACGATGGAAAATCAGTTCTTAGACACAGTTAAAACGGTTAACAGAGTCACCTACAAACCCTGGCTGCTCTGCTGTGCCCATGAAAACCTGCACCAGGCGTGCATATCCTCACACAGTTATTGACGGGTGTTCTTCTGTGTGAGAACCTGCACCAGGCGTGCATATCCTCACACAGTTATTGACGGGTGTTCTTCTGAGTGACAAGGAAAAAGCCATCCAAACGCATACAGTGGTTTTAATAAAGAACGAACACTTACATATTCATTTGGTCCAGTTCATCTTGCATTGTCAGCAAGAGTTCAGACAAACTGTCACAAAGGGAAACGGACTCTCCTGAGCCATGAGGTTTAGCTCTAGCCTGGGAAGTCACTCTGAAAGGCTGAGAGAGAAACCGGGCTTCAGTGAAGAGAGCAGGTTTCTGAAGGTTATACAGCCCACAGGGATTCACCTCTGCAGGTTTTACAAGTGTGTGTAAACAAAACAGCCTGGCCAACTTAAAGGGAGAAGGGACACCTGTGCGTAACCAGTGCTTGATGGCTTATGTCGCTGGTTACATCAGCATCAACTTCACAGGCTCAGGCAGGGAAGAAGGAACCCCAACTCAGAAAATGCCCCATCCCAGTGGCCTATAGGCTTGTCTGTGGAGCAGTTTCTTGATTAATGATGGGTGTGGAAGGACCCAGCTCACAGGTAGGAAGGTAGTGAACTGAACAAGTCATGGAGAACAAACCAGTAGGAATTGTTCCTCCATGGTCTCTGCTTTAGTTCCTGCCTCCAGTTCCTGCCCTAACTTCCCTCAGGGAGGACTGTCAACTGAAACAAAGCTTTTCCTCCTGATGATGCTTTTGGTCATGGTGACCATCACACAGTAGAAAGCTGACTAGGGCAGTATATAAACAGCATCTGCAAACAAAGTTTCTCAACAATGATCTTCATTTTTATCCTTACCTTCTCTCTCTCAAAAGCCGGTGTTCTAAACTTGTGGTCCATTTGCTGAGGTGGCTCTCTTTTTAAACAGTTAGTTTTCTAAAGATGGGCAAGGAAAAAGGAAGCAAAATGCTATTTCAAAATATATTTATGCTCAAAATTGAACAGCAAGT